>NC_134278.1:69832972-70164639 GCF_949628215.1 Phalacrocorax aristotelis
ACTTGTCCCTACGCATACTGGGAGATATGATTTCTTGCAGGGCTGTCTCGTGGCCAGAAAGCAGCATTTGCATCTCGCTTGGTTTTTTTTGGGGTGTGTTTTCCTGAGTGGGTGCAGCAGCTGAGTGCTGTAAGTTCAGCACAACATGCTCTCCACCAGTGTCTGTGCGGTCCCTCCGAGGTGGCTGGGGCAGGCGTTGAGCTGGTATGGGCTGAAGACCTTCCACAGTTGTTAAGATAGTGTCTGTTTTGTCCTTGTTAATTCCAGATGTTTCCCTTTGCCCCTCAAATCCATCCCTTCCACACCCCCACACGATCTAGCTAAACTAACAGTGACTTGCTTGTGGGTGAATAGGATGAGGACTGGTTTGGATAAAGATGCAGAAGTAGCACACTGTACAGACAACAGTAATGTGAACTCGCTTGATTAAATGGTACAGATGTGCAACCTGCTGCTAATCAGGTTGTCCTGTGGAGGTCCTAGCGGATTCTCAGTTGGTGTTGGATCATGTGGTAGGAGCAGTAACCCAGAGAGGGCTGTCACTAAATGGCATGTTGAATAGCTTCACTACTTTGTGCACAGAACTGTCTTCAAGGGATCACTCAGCCACCTGCTAACACACCTAGTACTATTTATGGGCCAATGTAGCTAGTAGTATTTATGAGCCTGGAGAAAGTGTCCTGTCTGATGCACCACTTATTACTAATGAAATCATGCTGAGTGTGGTTAGACAATCACTGAATAGGGATATGGGTGCTGAGGTAATGTTGCATGTGAAACTATACTTATTATGCCTTTCTGCATCTCAATTTCCCTCTTAGCTGAAGCAGAGCCACTTTTGTCTTTTAAGCATTTTTCTCAAAAGGAATACATGCAGTTAATGGCGTAGCTCATCAAAGTGTGTATGGTGTGCACTATGTTTATGCCTTAGTGACATACATTTCTAAAAATATTTCCCTTCTGCAACATCCTCTACCCTCTAATTGTTCACTTCTCTTTCCTATCACCAAATTACAGGCTGGCTGCCCTCCAGTGTCTCCCTCTTTTGCTTTTGCTATGGGGCATCACTGGCATAGATCCCACGAATAGACTGAATTATTCTGCCACAATGAGTGTGTCTATCCTCCTTAGCTCTATCCCCTGCTTCTGGCCTAGCTGAGTCATGCTTTCTCTGTGCATATACTTTCTGTTGTCCCCATGTTCTTGTGCCTTACCTCTCCAAACAGGTCTTGCTGACTGCTTCCAACAGGGGTGGGGGGGAAATCAACAAAGTGACATGGCCTTGCCTCACCTGTTACTTCTCGAACTGCTTCTTTTCTTACAGATAAGGCTTCCTCATCTGGGCAGAGCTCATCTTCCTTTGACTTCCTTACCTTGCTTTTCCCAAGAACCTCCTCTAGTCTTTCTCTGTTTCCTCAGCTAGTGTGTTTTCATTTTTTCTGTTAAATACAAACAATGAACAAAAATCTCTGTTCTGCCATCATTTTATCCTGGCACTTACCTTTGACTTTGTAAGGTTTTAAGAAGAGGTTTTCAGATAATCTGTGATTCTACCTGTTAATGGTTCTCCACCTCTTTTCTGAGACACACTTACAAATTGCTTTTTAAAAGGTCCTGGTATACTCCAAAATACTGTCTATGGTCTATTAAAAGATACTGTTCCTGATCAGTTTTTTCCTCTGCACCTTATGCCTGAGTAATTTTATTCACAAACATCAGTGTGGCTTCTCCCCCTATGAAGGGCAGATACATTCCTGTAACATAGAATTGTTTTTTTTTTTGACCAAATGTAGAGTTTGGCCTGTCTCTCTGATATGACATGGCTCAGCCTTTAGTTGGACCCAGCCTGATAAACTTCTGTCCCTCCTAAATCATCCTTGCTCATTACTGACAACAAAATTATGTTCCAAGTGCCTTCTCCAATTCTCTGTGTCCTCATTTCCAAGCTATGTTTAAATTTTGCACACACTTTCAAATGTCTTCATTCTCCATACATAGAAATAAACTGTCACCCAAGTTGTCATTATCTCATATCACATTTACTGAAATCTACTATTCTCTGGCCTCGACAAAAGAAATTTAACAACTTCATATGAATTTAGAAGCCAACTGCAAGGATAACTTTCTTGCTCTGGCTTCTTTGTTGAATCATAGAATCATTAAGGTTGAAAAGAAGTCTAAGATCATCAAGTCCACCTGTCCACCCAGCACCACCATGCCTCCTAACCATGTCCTGGAGTGCCACAACTACATGGTTTTTTAACACCTCCAGGGATGGTGACTCCTCCCCACCGCCTCTCTGGGCAGCCTGTTCCAGTGCTTGACCACTCCATCAGTAAAGACATTTTTCCTAATACCCAATCTAAACCTCCCCAGATGCAGCTTGAGGCCACTTCCTCTTGTTCTATTGCTAGTAACTTGGGAGAAGAGACCAACACCCACCTCGCTACAATCTCCTTTCAGGTTCTTCTCCAGGCTAAACAACACCAGTTCCCTCAGCTGCTCCTCATAAGACCTGTGCTCCAGACCCTTCACCAGCTTCGTTGCCCTTCTCTGGACACAATCCAGCAACTCCATGTCCCTCTTGTACTGAGGGGCCCAAAACTCAACACCGTGTTCAAGGTGCGGCCTCACCAGTGCCAAGAACAGGGGCACCATCGCTTCCCTGCTCCTGCTGGCCACACTATTCCTGATACAAGCCAGGATGCTGTTGGCCACCTGGGCACACTGCTGGCTCATGTTCAGCCAGCTGTCAACCAGCACCCCCAGGTCCTTCTCCACTGGGCACCTTTCCAGCCACCCTTCCCCAAGCCTGTAGCGTTACATGGGGTTGTTGTGACCAAAGTGCAGGACCCAGCACTTGGCCTTGCTGAACCCCATACAATTGATCTCAGCCCATCAATCCAGCCTGTCTAGATCCTTCTGCAGAGCCTTCCCACCTTCCAGCAAATTAACGTTCCCACCCAACTTGAGGTCATCTGCAAATGATGGATAAAGCTCATGAAGGGCAAAAAACCACCCCAATATTTGCCTTTTTGATTGAGAAACCATGCATGAATGTGTTTTCAATGATCTTGGATAATTTATAGTGGAAACTTGGCTGCAGTAGAGAAAATATTGCCAGGAGGTTGAGAGAGGTGATCCCTCTCAACCAAAGTACAGGAGCCAGCACTTGGCCTTGTTAAAACTAATACAATTGGCCAGGTCCCTCTGCAGAGCCTTCCTACCCTCAAGCAGATCAACATTCCCACCCAGTTTGGTGTCATCTGCAAACTTGTTGAGGGTGCACTCAAACCCCTCATCCAGATTGTTGATAAAGTTATTAAACACAACCGGCCCCAAAACTGAGCCCTGGGGAACCCTGCTCCTGACCAGCCACCAATCGGATTTAGCCCCATTCACCACAACTCTCTGGGCTTGGCCATCCAGCCAGATTTTTATCCACTGAAGAGTACACCCATCCAAGACATGAGCTGCCAGTTCCTCTAGGAGGATGCTGTGGGAGACAGTGTCAAAGGCTTTGCTAAATTCCAGGTAAACAACATCCACGGCCTTTCCCTCATCCACTAGGCGGGTCACCCTGTCATAGAAGGAGATCAGGTTGGTCAGGCAGGACCTGCCTTTCATGAAGCCATGCTGGCTGGGCCTGATCCTCTGGTTGTCCTGCACATGCCTGGTGAGCTCACTCAAGATGAACAGCTCCATAACCTTCCCCGGTACTGAGGTCAGGCTGACAGGTCTGTAGTTCTTTGGATCTTCTTTCTGGCCCTTCTTGTAGATGGGTGTCATGTTGACAAGCCTCTAGTCATCTGGGACATCTGACTATTATGCTGACAAATGATGGAGAGTGGCTTGGTGAGGTCCTCTGCCAGTTCCCTCAGTTCTCTCAGGTGGATCCCATCCGGCGCCATAGATTTGTGAGTGTCCAGGTGGTGCAGCAGTAGATCATAAACTGCTTCCTCCTGGGTTATGAGGGGTTTGTTCTGCAATCAGAATCTCCCAGCCTACCTATTTACACTTCTGGGCAGCATCAAACATACTGGACCTTAACTCTCATTTTGAACTCCCTTGGATCACTCTCTTAGTTTTACAAACATTTGAAAACATATGTGATTATTTTTCAAAGTCACTTGTTACAGCAGTAACATAAATCCTGACCATGTTTGTTCTCAGGCATGCTGAGACCCAACATGGGATCCCGATGACTCTTGTCTCACTGTTATCTTGGACTCCTCCTGATTCCTGTCTGCAACCTCTTGTCGTACCCTATATTAAACTGGAAGCTGCCAGGAGCAGAATTACCTTCTCTTTTCTTCCATGTTCCTACAGTACCTATAGTCCATCATAACTGAAATAAACATGCTGCAATCCCTATTGTTAATACTTCAGAAAAGTTTCTTCAACAATATTTTGGGTGGTAATACTGTAAATAATTTTACATAATTCCTTGCTTTGTTACATTTTGTAGCTGCTTTGTTGTCCTTGTTCCTTCTTGCTAGGTCTCAGGAGAACTCATTGTCTTATTCTTTGGTCCATCCAAGTCTATAAACTTCTTCCAGGAACAGCTTCTGGGTACAAGCACCAGCTGAGTCATATTCATCGTGCTTTTCTCTTAATCTAAAGCAAATGCAGCTGCTCGGCAATTCAGTTTAGCTGAAATTTCTTTCATAGTGTGTCTCAGCTGACACACAGTAACTTGCTCGCGTGTCTGAGCTTTCTGTAGCTCCCTGGTGCAGTCTTTAAATGATTTGTGTGGATCTCACAAAGTGCAAGGAGAATGGGGATGATGTCAAATAGTGATATTTTCTCAGAAAGCAAAAGTGTGAAGATGTTTGTATTAAGTACGAAGCACCATTTCCCAAATTTATTGTTGAACATATCTTCAATTAAGAACAAAATAGGGAATTGGGAGAGGAGGGAAGGTGGGGTGGAATGAGAAACCAGAAATTTTTATGATGAAGATGATGATGTACTAGCAATTTAGTGCACTGGAGGGGTTCTTTTCAGGTATGATTTTTGTCTTGTGCTTCTATTTGGAGTCCTGTGAGTTGCGCCCAAGTGCACTACCAACGCACTTAAAGCACTTTTCCTCCTGCTGAGATGAAGTTTGAAGCTGTACTCTAAAGTGTTGCATAGTACATGCCATCGCAGGGCTAAACAAATCTTCCAGCAGTTTTTGGTCTTCTGGATGCGCTATCTGTGCCCAGCATAAACTGCGTTTCCAGTAAAGATGCATCGTGTAGATAGAGTCCTAGAAGCACAGTGAATCACAGCAGCTTAACCCTGGTCTTGGGTTCCTGCAACAATAGAGGAGACGTCTTCATCTTGTTTTGGTTAATTACTGAGTCTGTAGGACTTTGTCCAGTTCCTTCACTCTGATAATTTCTGATGAGACCTACTTTCAGATGATAGTTGCGTTCTAGCCTGTTTAAAGCTCAAAGGTTTCCATCAGGAGACAGAGACAGCTACTCAGCATGCTTAACTACTTTGCTCCTACTTTTGGCCCATAACATTGCTTTATACTATGTCACGTTATGTTATGTTTGGGCCCTATATTGCTGCCTGCAGATGTGCAAGGACATTGGGTGCTCAGTTAAAGTTTGTATATTTTCTCCACTGCTGCTTCCCCCTTCTTTCACTTTTAATGAAGTGACACAGTAGGAACATATTGGTTGCATATGCAACACATTAGGAAATGTGCTGAAAACTTGACTGGCATCCGGTTTGAACAGCTGTTCGACCTTCTGACCTGACTTACAAAGCCCTGTGGAGTTTCAGCCTTGGCTACCTTGAATTCAACATTTCAGCATTCTTTTATCCTAATATTTGTGGTTAGCTCACTTTCTTCTGCTAATAATTGGGGCTGAAATTCTGGAGTAGCAGACATTAAAAACAAACAAACCAACCAACAAACAAACTTTTTGAGAGTGAGTCCTCTGGAGTAGTTTGATTTTCTTGTTTGGAGTAGCTTGGGTATTTTCTTCCTCATTGATATCAACAAATCACAGAGGGTCAAAAGTTTGTCCACTTGATGAGAAGTGGGTTTCTTGTGCCAACCTCCTTGCGAATTTGAGTGCATTTTATATTATTGCTCAATTGTATCTAAGTTATAAAATTGAAATTTAAAGCCTAGAATAGAAATTTGAAAAATAAATGTTTTAAAATCAGGACCTAATGAACTTCGGACATGATATTTTGGCTTGCTTCCAGTTTATGCTTTTTTCATGCTATGTTTTGCTATAGGTTTCAGCAAAAGGAAAGATTAATGAAAAATAGGAAATAATATTGTGAGACAATACAACCAAAATTAATTATTTTTGTCTATTTAGCCATTTAGTTGTTAGACTGTTTATCTAGTTTGAGGTTTTGGATAAACCCAGTTCCCTTCATTTTTTTCAGGATAAGAAGGCAAGACTTTTCATTCAAAGTTGTATATTTTTTAACAAACCTTGTTATATTTTCTGTTTTAAAATCTCTGGGTTTTGGGCAGAAAGGAAAATTTTGTTTGTTTGTTTTAAAATGAAAACATTATTTTCACAGAGATTCTCTGTGGAAGAGAAGTACAAAGGAGAACTAATGATACCTTGAAGAGAAATCTACTCTGGTCATGATTATGGTGTTAACTTCTTAGTGAATAAAATCTACACTGGCTGATGGGATTTAAGATTGTCCTATTGGCACGTTAAAGTCATTGAAGTGTGATGCTTGTCTTGTTCACATTTTGACTTTCTTTAAGATATTTCTTCATCACTGAAAGAACGAGGGTGGAATGGACAGTAACAGCTCTTGCCCAGAAAGATGAAGTGCTGACTGGTATTGGGTAGGACTTTTGTGTTCAGATGTTTCTCTCAGAGCTCTGTGTGCTCACTGAGGTATTTCTGGTCATGCCCGTGTGTCTGACAAGCACCATCATCCATCGTGAGGCAGTAATTCAGCTGTGTTCTGCCAGTGATGTTCCTAAAGGAGATGTATCCAATTTTTTTGATGATATTTCAATCTTTCCAATCCATGACTTCAAAAAGACAGGAGTATTACAACCTCATGCTCAACAATGCTTGCAAAACAGATGTGCTAAATTGTAACATCTGTTCAGAAGGCATGAGAAGCTATATAGCTGCCAGCAAAAACAGGATGTGTCGTGGCACTTACTTGAGTAAAGCCTGAGAGATCAGCTCGGATGACAAATACACCGTTCCTTCCCTGTGTCAGAAAAAGTGTGTGTTGAAAGTTGTGTCATGGGGGAGTTGGTTTTAACTGAGACAATTTAAATTATGGGTGTTTCAAATCCTTACGTTAGCCTCAGACTCTTCAGCTGATATAAGCTATAGCTCTGTTGCAGTGGGAAATACCAAGCGTAGGGTTGCTTTTCTCTAAGCATTTACTGTATGGTAATTATTTGTATGACCATGGGGGTCTTGTTGCCAAATGGCACAAAGCATGAGAGGGAAAACTGAAGTAACAATTCAAATAATTTACTTAGATGACCATAAAAGTAGATACCGAGGCTGCAATTACTGAGAGCTATAGCCTGCCATTAAAACAGTTGATAACACTAATTTTATTTTGTCCTTATTAACAATTTTTTATCACCAGAAAGTCTAAAAGTTATTTTCTCTATTTGTTTTTCTTATGCAAAACTTGTAAGATATTTTTACAAGAAATAAGTTGAAAAATGGAGGTACTCTATATTGGAATCCGCTCATTTAAATATAAAAGGACATAAACAGCTGGGGACTAGTTTAGAAGAAAAACAGAGAAGAGAGAGAATCTTTCCTTAGAAGAAAAAGAAGAGAGATAGGCAGAGGATTAACTTTGTATAAAGTGTTGGGAGAGCCATAACATGGTGGAATTTAAGGGGAAATGTTTGGTGAAATATGACTCATGACATCAAAAAAATCCAGATCTTCTGAGAAAACCTGGAAATTGTTCCTGTGAAAGAACAAGTTCCGTTTTTAATTTTCTCTAAATAGTTTCACCATTTCTCTTTTAGAAAAACTCTCACCGCTTTCCTTTCAGATTTCACTACAATGAGGGCAACCCCAGGGAAAAGGAGTAAGGAAAAGTGTTAATTTCCATAAGATTTAAGAAGGAAGTGTCTGATGTAGTCAGAGCTGCATTTGCAGCAATAGCAAATAGTAATCTTTTATGATTTATTTCCATGTGCAGATGTTCTGGCAAAGGCTGTAGTGTTTAAGAAGCAAGAATCATAGTAAATCCTGACTGCCCAGAGGCACTGATGGATGCAGAAAAGTATTGAAGCCATATTTTGCAACCTGTAAATTTTTATTTCATCTCACAGGGCCAACCAGCTTGTGATGTTACCCATCCTGGACAAGACTCCCTTTTCATGCTGGTGGGAGGCTATCTTCTAACAGATATTTCTTACTGTGCTCTTTCTGTGTGGTGTAGCAGGCTGTCTTCTCTTGCTCATTGCAAACATAAGTTAAAGATGGCTGGTAGCAATTTGAACAGATAATGAGAATTAATGTCTCCAGACCTTTTCTGTCTCTGAGACAGGAGCAGTGAACTTCGTTTTGGTTTTTCCTGCTCCTCTCCCAAATGGAGTCAGAAGCTGTCTTTCTGAATTTCTTGCAGGTGAGGGGATTGAATAGTTTTAAATGCATTTGAAAATAAGGTTATAACCAATGGCATTATAATGTGACAAATACAGTTTTTTGCTGCTAGGCCTGTGCTAAGAATCCTTTTGGCTTTTCAAAGGGTGATTTTTGTTTAACAAGCCTAAGTTTATCCAACACAAGCTTTTTTTAGGTGTTGTGGTTTTTTTGAGAATGCATATTCAAATTACAGTCTGATAGTAATCCCTCTTTATCAAGTGACCTGGAAGAATAATGATTTCAAACAGGGCTCTGAGCAATGACAAGCCTTTGAACAGATTAAACAGGAGATAACAAATGCAGTAGCCCTTGGGCCAGTCTAGGCAGGACAAGATGTAGAAAATATGCTTTACACCGGAGCTGGGGAGAATAGCCCTACCTGGAGCCTCTGGCAGAAAGCACATGGGGAGACCTGAGGTCGACCCCTGGGGTTTTGGAGTCGGGGATACAGAGGGTCCGAAGCCCGCTATACTCCAACTGAAAAAGAGATATTGGCAGCATATGAAGGGGTTTGAGATGCTTCAGAAGTGGCTGGTACAGAAGCACAGTTGCTCCTGGCACCCCGACTGCCAGTGCTGGGCTGGATGTTCAAAGGAAAGGTCACCTCTACACACCATGCAACTGATGCTACGTGGAGTAAATGGGTTGCACTGATTACCCAGCGGGCTCGAGTAGGAAACCCCAGTCGCCCAGGAATCTTGGAAGTGATTATGGACTGGCCAGAAGGCAAAGATTTTGGATTATCACCAGAGGAGGAGGTGACACGTGCTGAAGAAGCCCCACTCTATAACAAACTACCAGAAGATGAGAAGCAATATGCCCTGTTCACTGATGGGTCCTGTCGCCTTGTGGGAAAGCACTAGAGATGGAAGGCTGCTGTATGGAGTCCTACACGACAAGTAGCAGAAACTGCTCAAGGAGAAGGTGAATCGAGCCAGTTTGCAGAAGTAAAGGCCATCCAGCTGGCCTTAGACATTGCTGAATGGGAAAAGTGGCCAGTGCTCTATCTCTATACTGACTCCTGGATGGTGGCAAATGCCTTGTGGGGCTGGCTGCAGCAGTGGAAGCAAAACAACTGGCAGCGCAGAGGCAAACCCATCTGGGATGCTGCATTGTGGCAAAATATTGCTGCCTGGGTAGAGAACCTGGTTGTAAAGGTATGGTGTGTGGATGCTCACATCCCCAAGAGTCGGACCACTGAAGAACATCGAAACAACCAGCAGGTGGATCAGGCTGCCAAGATTGAAGTGGCTGAGGTGGATCCGGACTGGCAGCATAAGGGTGAACTATTTCTAGCTCAGTGGGCCCATGACACCTCAGGCCATCAAGGGACAGATGCAACATACAGGTGGGCTCGTGATCGAGGGGTGGACTTGACCATGGACGCTATTGCACAGGTTATCCATGAATGTGAAACGTGCGCTGCAATCAAACAAGTGAAGCGGGTAAAGCCTCTGTGGTATGGGGGACAATGGCTGAAATATAAATTTGGAGAGGTCTGGCAAATGGGCTATATCACACTCCCACAAACCCGCCAAGGCAAGCGCCATGTGCTTACAATGGTGGAAACAACCACCGGCTGGCCGGAAACATATCCCGTGCCACATGCCACTGCCCGGAACACCATCTTGGGTCTCGAAAAACAAGTCCTGTGGCAACTTGGCACCCCAGAGAGAACAGAGTCAGACAACAGGGCTCACTTCCAAAATAGCCTCACAGACGGCTGGGTCAAAGAGCATGGCATTGAGTGGGTGTATCACATCCCCTATCACACACCAGCCTCTGGGAAAATTGAATGGTACAATGGACTGTTAAAACCTACACTGAAAGCAATGAGGGGTTGAACATTTAAACACTGGGATACACATTTAGCAAAAGCTACCTGGTTAGTCAATACGAGGGGATCTACCAATCGAGCTGGCCCTGCCCAGTCAGAAATCTTACATACTGTGGAAAGGGGATAGAGTCCCTGTAGTGCATGTAAAAATATATACTGGGGAAGACAGTCTGGGTTATTCCTGCCTCAGGCAAAGGCAAACCCATTCATGGGATTGCTTTTGCTCGAGGACCTGGGTGCACTTGGTTGGTGATGTGGAAGGATGGAGAAATCCAATGTGTGTCTCAAGGGGATTTGATTCCAGGCGAAAACAGCCAATGAACTGAGTGGCATAATGCAAACTGCTATATAATATTGTATGTTATCTCTTCTGTGGTTGCTATATGCCATATCAATGATATTATAGTACAAATCTCCCAATCCATGGAAGATGAACTCTGATGAAACAAGCCGTGCAGCAGTGATGGAACGATGACTGACGTGGTATGCAGCAACCCAACACCACACACACCATCTCTCCTGCCCTGAAAGACTGATACGACAGATGGAGCCTGGAGTCATGGACTGGGTGAACTCAATGGACATTTTTATGGGCATTTTAGAAAGAAGGACCATAAACTAAGGGAATGATGTCTGTGTATTATGTCAAAGAATGGGGAGGGCGGGGGGGCGTAGTGGTTGGTAAGGTTGTATTGGATGGTACATGACCTGGGCGTGGTGTAAATGGGATGGAATAAGGGGTGGAGAATGTGCTGGTTTTGGCTGAGAAAGAGTTAATTCTCATCACTGTAGTGCCTGTAGTAGTCAGGGACCTTTCCAGCTTCCCATGCTCTGCCACGTGGGCAGGAGGCCGGGAGGGGCGGGGCCACAGCCAGGACAGCTGACCCAACTGGCCAATGGGATGTTCGTTCCATACCATGTGATGCCATGGCCAGTACATTAATGGGGGCAGTTGGTGCGCGGGGGTGCAGCTGTGGCTTGGGGACTGGCGGTGTCAGGTTGGTGGGCAGCGAGCAGCTGCGTCACGTGCAGTTTGTTTTGGTTGTTCGTTCCCCTCCCCCGGGTTTTGCACCTCTTTCATTGCTTTCCTTTCCATTGCATTATTGTTGCTGTTGTTGTTATTGTTTTATTTTAATTATTAAACTGTTCTTATCTCAACCCACGAGCTTTACCCTTCTGATTCTCTCCCCCATCCTGCCAGAGGGGGAGTGAGCGAGCGGCTGTGTGGACCTGAGTTGCCGGCTAAACCACAGCAGTGGTCAAAGCTGAAGGTATACTCTGGCAATTATGACTTATGATTATACTTTAATAGGCTGGTTGTTTCCAATGCTAATGGTGAATCTGTAGTTTCATCTGCAGTTGGAAACACGAAGTCATGGGGTACCAGGGTGGGTGGGACATAACTGGGGTGGGATGGTCCATGAGCTTTTGTGAAAAGCGCCTTCATGTCTGTTGTCATTGCCCCGTGGCACAGCACCAGCTTAATATCTGACTTTCTCAGTGTCCCAGTAAATGAGAGAAAATCTACAGATCAAGAAACTCCTTGTACAAGTAAGATAGTTGATTTAGATAGCTAATTAATCAGTAAAGTAACTGACTAGATCTGATTAATTAGTAGTTAACGGTAAGGTTCTGTCAGATTAAATTGATCTCTAGTAACCCAAAGGACAGCTATGAGCTTAAAATCACTGTGATTATTTTCCCCCTGCATTGTTGCAAGAACCCCAGTTAGAGGTAATCTGATAATTTAGGACTATTATATAAGGCTGTCTCCTTGACACAGGACAGTGCTCCAAGCGCTGCTATGATTTGGGGCAACGGTATTCCTAATGCCTGCTAAGTGAGACATGTGATTAAGTAATCATTGATTTTTTTAGGGAAATGTTTGTTGCGCTATCCCTAGTTTCATAGTGCCTGCCAACTCATTGCCCACTGAAGTGCAGATTGTTGCAGGCAGCCAAATAAACAGAAAGCGAGCAGAGAGGCTAAAGCTGGTGACCAGTGTGGGAAATGTAAATGGAAGGCAAAAAACTTATTTTCCAGGTTGTCTTATAGCCCTGCCTTGGTGTTTGGTAAAGTGGAATTTTTTTTTTGAGTAGTCTGTGTCAACGCCATCTGAACAGAAATTGAGCTACGCACATTTTGGGTGCTTCTGCAACACAAATAGTTTGAGTCATGTTACATATCTCAAATATTTTGCTCAGAAGCAGGAAGGCATATGCCCACTCTGGATGTCATCTGAGGGATGCCTGGAAGGCATGTCTGGCAGGCTTATACCAGGATCATTGCAGATCGACATGCTCACTGTAGCTCATAACTGGTAAGAGACAGCATCAGGCCTTGTGGATTTTGACTTCCGCAAGGGGAATATTACTCATTAATTAAGATTTCTTTTTGCAATTAAAATCATTGCAACCTCAGTGTTTTTTCCCCCCTTTTCCACCCTTAACATTGCCTTTGATCTTTAACAAAGGGATTTCAATTTATTTCAGAAGAGATGACGTAGTCGAATGGAAATGATTGCAAGATATTTCTGATAAGTCACTTGCTGTGTTTCCACATTTGTTGCATCAGCTATTACTCATGTACCTACTTGTTTATTACTCTTCTTGAAAGAGCAGTGAAATGGGACTAATAAAGCTATACAAACTGATATTTATAGTTCAGTTGTTGAATCAAAATACAAAACCCTCAAAAACTTGAATTAGAAATCTTTTATCTGAAACAACTTTTGACATACTGTATTCAATTCAGACTGAAATTGAATTAGTTGTTTCAGGCACTTCTAAATAAAGGCAGAGAGATGTAGGTGTGGTTTACAAACTCATAATGTAAATCCATCCCTTTTGTTTTTATCCAGTAGATCCATTAAATTTTATCCTCCAGGAAGTGAGAGATTCAAGTTTGTTTTCTCCTTTATAAAGCCATTTGAAATGGGAGAGGTTTCACCGGGCCTTGTTTTATTTTCTCTTTTGTTTGTTCTGCTTGCAATTTTAGTGAATTGAACATCCATCGCAGTAGGCTGCAGTCATAGTGCCCGTTTTCCATGTGGGTGCCTTAATCTGTAGGCTGGAGGATTTCCCTCTCTTTCTATTCCTAGTTCTCATCTGGTTGCAAATGGACAGGTTTAGGAAGAGGGCTGGAATCCCACATCCTCACCTTGGTGCTTAAGGTACACCTTTGGGGGCGAGACCCCACTTCAAATTCAATGTCCACCTAAGTCAGGACAAGGATTCACACATGGATGTCCCCAGTCTGTAATGTAGCACCTTGAGTGCTATGAAATGAAGTGGTACGGGCCAAGCCTTCTGCTGCAGCTGTTCCAGTTAGGAATCAAGACACCCTTCTGGTGGTATGAACTCAAGTGTTGTCTCCTACTAAACTCTTGCTGGCTTGCCAAGCTCCTGAGCTCAGGTGTAGCTTTCATGGGCTGGGAAGATCTTCTGCCAGCGAAACCACCAGCCCTGAGCATGCTTCTGGGATGCCATGTTGTGACCATCTACCATTGCACAGAGTGCATGTGTGCGGCAGAGCTCAGCAGGGGATGCTAACTGCAGCCTGTGGGAAGGCAATATCTGGTGGTGGCTATGGTTCCCAGAGACAGCCCCTGCAGGACCATCCAATAAGGTTGGTATAGACTAGCTCTAGTTGATTGTCTGTATTTATCCAGCTTCTTCTCCTAATTCACCTGTCTGTTTAAAAAGGATAGATGGTATTCCCACAGTGCACCTGCAAAAAACTGGAACAAAACTCTTATTTTACTCTAGTGCAGAGATAAACATGTTATGCCCTTCTGAAATGTTGGTTTTGCAACAGTTGGGTGCTCTTGAGTAGACATAAAAAACCTAGTGCTCTTTCACAGTGTGACTAATCTTGCTCAGGTTGGGTTTACTTAGGAGAAATAAACTGGGGTTATGTGTATAAGAATTATTTCTGTAGTGAATGTGTGATTTTCTTAATGTCTTTTTTACACAGGGAATAATAAATTATACTCTTAAATAGAATGAGACAGAAGTCAATGCTGCTTTTGAAAATTGGATGCTGACTCAAAGATTGCTTATCGAGTTTCTGAAAACCAAACAAAAGCTTGAATTAAAGTCACTGAGAAGGTTCTGTTGAAATCCATTTCAACTCCTTTGGCACAGAGCATGCAGGCAGAAACGTTTCCTCGCTGGTTAACTAACACTCTCCTCTTGCTCCTGGAACTGTGCAGTTCATGTAATTATACCCCACTCTCCCCAAACACAGAGCACACATAAAATGAAATGGCAGGAAAAAGGCCATGTGTCCCAATAAATACTATAATTTTGTCTGTTATTCCCTTGCTTTCTCTCTTGGTATTTGAGGCTCGATGTTAATTTCGTTGTATAACTAAAGGTGTTTCCTCTGCTTGTTTATAGTAGCTATGATTTCTAAACATCCTTGAAATTATTTGCCATACCATCTCTCCTCATCATGATATTACTTCAATTTGAGCCACTTATAGAAAGTGATTCTTTCTATTTTTAAACAGAAACAGTTGGGAGCCAGAAAAGTATGTATTTGTTTGCCTTTCTATTTTTGGTTTGAAATTGCTGGAAGCCAGTAGGTGGGTTTTTATTTTCTGTTTTAAGATTTTATTTTCAAACTAAAACAAATATTACATATGAGCAATGGCATATATCTTAAATTACTCTTTCTTGTAACAGGAAAAAGTTCTTGTTAGAAATTCTTCTGAAGTGTGGCTCTATTTCTGGAAATCCTTTCTTGCTCACTTCAGCAGAGTCTTTTATCCTCTCCCATTTCACTCAATGATTCTTTCATATGCAGAGGGGTGAGTTTTATAGGAACTTTGCTGGCACTGAGAAATTGGTATGTTTTCCTTCATCTTGTACACTGCACCGATTTTTTGTCATCTACCATCATTCTACCAGCCAAAGGAAAATCATGTAGAGAGTTGACTATTGGATGTGTATACCAAATGAAATCACCTGAACTGTCACCTAAATGGGTAACACTAGTGCCTACTGTTGGATTCCACAGATTTGTTCTCTCCAGAATAGAAATTACAATTCATTATATAACAGGTAGTCCAGTATGAGATCTCATCCCATTCAGGAGAAACAGCAGATTACCTAATTAGAGTTCCCAGAAAACACTGGGAATTACTTAGCCAAAGCAGAAGTAAAAATCTTATAGATTTCTTTAAAAGTAAAACCCCAAATGAACAAAAAAACTCCAATCCCAATCCACCCTCAGTTTTACTTATTTATTCTCTATGGATTTCCTTAAAAATAACCACAACAAAACAAAACAAAAAACACCCACAAAAAAACCCCAACAAACAAAAAACCCCAAAATAACCCAAACCAAACAAACCCCAAAACCCAACCAAACAAAAAACAACCTCCCAACCACATCCATGAGCTTTATTCTGCTTATTTCATAGAAAAGCTTGGATAGCTTTGAGTTAGTGTTGACTTCTAAATCAGTAAAATCAGTTCACATAACACAGCATTGTCTTTGGAAAAGGTTTTTTTTTTTGAGTGGGAGGGTGGTGTGGGGAGGGTAAAGTTGGCAGATCAAAGCATATTAAAACAGTTTTTTTACTCTACTGCCAAGACATGTTATATGAAAATATAACACAGAACTTAAGTAAACAAACTTTATTTTTTTACAGCTTTCCCACTAAGCTTTGAAACCATTCATGGAAGCTGATGGCAATACTCTCGTAAGTATAATTGAAGTTATGCCAGAGTTACTGATCAGCTGAAGAGGTCATATGTTGGATTTGTGTCCTTGTAATCATAGAAGACTGTGGACAACATCAATATCCAAACAAGATCTTGCTTATGGGTCAGGCCAAGTGGTAAGACTGCCTCAGGCTGCCCAAGTTCTGCTCTAAGGATGAAATGACATGTATTGCATGGGCCTGATGCCAGGGGTGCCCTCACTTCCAAGTGCTACCCCTCAATGTATGAGAAAGCAGTAACTTAGGCTAGATATGCTCAGCAAGGGCTTTTCTTAGCCACACATCTGGCTAGCCATTGAGAATCTTAAGGAAATTACAGTTCTCTAGAAGATGAACTACTGATCATAGCTGCCTTTGGTGCTTTCTCAGCCTCATGCATTGTGAGTCGAACTTCGTGAGACATGAAGTCTGGTTTTCAGTATTAGCCCATGCCCTTGCTTTTGCTTGTAGAACAAGTTTTTTCTTTCTTCTGAAACAGTCTCATACACCTATTTCATCCCATTTTTTCCCCTGCAGATTTTGCAGGCTGCAAGCCCCTCAGTCTCTAGCCAGAAGTATCCCCTGGGGCAATCCTCGACTGTTCCCAGCAGCTCTCCAGAGGGATGCTGCCCACCTGAGTTTGGTTGCCAGAGATGATTGCTCAAGGCCACCCATTTGGAAGGGAGGCTGGAAACATGTAGCTCCCATGCTATATATTTGCAAATCCTTGCTGTCAGGCAAGGTAAAGGTAAGGGGAGCCACAAGGGTGTGGGCTGGAGGAAGCTATAGCAGCTTCTAATGATTATGATCAGCTGCCCCTGACCCCCCAGGGTGCCTGGAGCCTTTGATGCAGCTCCCTCTGTTTAGGGAGGGTCAGGCATCCTTTGACTCATGCTCAGAAGGGACCCAAGAGCCCAGCCCAGAGCATAGCCAACAGACCCAGCAGTTTGTGCAGCAGGGTGTGAAGAAGGAGCAAAGTAAGGGGGCCTCAGCTGAAACTGTACTGCTGTAGCAGCCTTAGAAATGGTGGTAACAAGGCAGTTTCCCCAATAGATGTGGAAGCAGCTGTGCCTGTTAGGGCAGAGACTTCCACACAGATTGAACTTCAGATGGCAAATGAAGCTTTCCAAGTCCCAGACTGCAGGAAGTGTCTGGGGCCTCTCTGAGGCCAGGAGAGATGGCCTTTTGCCCTGCAAGAGGTGTGTTGTCTTGGAGGAGCTGTGCTGGCAAGTGGAGGAGATACAGGAGGAAATGAGTAGGCTGCACAGCATCAGAGAAAATGAAAGGGAAGGAGATAGTGTCTTCTCTGAGACACAGCAGCTTCAAAAGCCTGAGTCCCCACCTGCAATGGAGAAGCTGGCAGTGTCTAGCCTTCTGTAGTAAGCAAAACCTCTGGAGAAGGGGAAGGATGGAAGTTGATGACTTCTAGTATCAAGAGGAAGGCTCCTGCCCCACCTAAGAACTTGCAACTGTAAAGTAGATTGACTGCCCTCAAAATTGAAGATGAGCTAGATTTGCCTACTAGCAAAGGAACTGGTTCACCTAACTGTAAACCATGCAAGGCTACTGGGAAGAAATGGTGAGTCATTGCAAATGGTGACTCCCTGCTGTGGAGGACAGAGGCACCTGTGTGTAGGCCCAGCCAACCATCTAGAGAGGTTTTCTGCCTGCTAGGGGCCTGGATCCAGGATATTGTGGAGGGACTGCCAAAGCTTGTCCAGCCCTCTGACTTCTACCCCCTGCTGTTATGCCATGTGAGCACAAATGATACTGCCAGGGGAAACCAGTATATGCTGGGGCCACCCAACTGGAAAGCAGCTTTGCCAAAAAGGGCCTGGGAGTCTTGCTGGACATCAAGTGGAACATGAGCCAGCAATGTGCCCCTGCTATAAAGAAGGCAAATGGTATCCTTGGCTGTGTTAGACAAAACATTGCCAGCAGGTCAAGTGAGGTGATTATTCCCCTTTATTCAGTGCTGGTGAGACCACACCTGGAGTGCTGTGTCCAGTTCTGGGCTTCTCAGTACAAGAGAGACATGGATGTACTGGAGAAAGTCCAATGAAAGACCACAAGGATGAATAGGGGACTGGAGCATCTAATATATGAGAAAAGAGTAAGTGAGCTGGGACTGTTTAGCTTGGAGAACAGGCTCAGGGGGATCTTATTAATGCATCTAAGTGCCTGAATGGAGGGTGCAAAAATGGCAGAGCCAGTCTTTTTTCAGTGGTGCCCAGTGACAGAACTGGAAGCAATGGCACAAAGTGAAACACAGGAGCTTCCCCCTGAGCATCAGGAAGCACCTTTTTTTTTACTGTGAAGGTAACTGAGCACTGACACAGGTTGCCCAGAGAGGTTGTGGAGTCTCCATCCTTAGAGATGTTAAAAAGCTGTCTGGACATGGTCCCAGACAACCAGCTGTAGGTGTCCTTGCTTGAGTGGGGGAGCTGGACTAGACGACCTCGAGAAGTTCCTTCCAAGCTCAACCATACTGTGATTCTGTGGAAAAATAGGAATTCTAAATTGTGAGAAGTGTCTCACTGAAGTTGTCACTTGTACGTTTTGCTCATCAGTGGAGCCTGCCTGGTACAGAAGTGGCTGTGAACAATGCTCAGTTGTACAGCTCCCTTTGCAACCAGCTCGTGAGTTGTTTCCCAAGTGAAGAATTAATAGGTAGCAAGCTTGATGCCTGTATTGTCCTGCAGGATCACTATCAGAGTTCAGCCCTCAGGTCTCAGTTAACTGATGAGTAAATCAAAACCTACCCTGTATTGCCAGCCTTGCACATAAATGACGACACCCCTAAAGCTGCAAATAACTGTAACATTTTGTGTTTATTTCAGAACTTTTTGAGGATTATTGCTCTTGGATTCTCCGTGGAAGCAACAAGAGCTAGATATAGATCTGATTTTTTAAGTTTGTTTTTCAGTTGAACCTGGGGTAATGAAATAAATAATTTGCCATCAGGAAATTGAGCGTTATAGAGAAACATCCACCATTGTCAGAAGCATAGTAATATCATGACATTTGGTTCTGTTTCAGATTGTTCCAGTGACTATGTCTTGTAGTTACAGTACCTTCACAACTGAAACTACCGTTACGCCCCTGGTCGATACCATTGGTTTCACTGGTAATAACTCGGCCTTCCACAGTTTTCTCTTTGTTCTGCACTGATGTTAATGTCTCCTATTAGGAGCAAAACTTAAAAATATCTCTAAATCAGTGTTCACCCAGCTTCACTGAAATGACAGACTGTTGACTCTCATAAGCCAGTTTTCAGCGGAGGAAGCTTTAATTTACTTCTTGGGGAAAGGTTTGCCACTTGAGACTTGCTAATGTGTTGTATTCTCATGGAAAACTGAACCCGAACCCTGCTGGTAAAGCATTTTAAGAATTTTGTGGTAGATTCATTTATATAAATGTTTTCTATTGGTTTAAGATGAATATAGTTTTACTGAAAAGTGTTTATTTCATAAAATATCTGACTCCAAACACGGGTGCTTTGGAGAAAGTGGTTGCTTTTGTTTGTTCATAAATCAACAAAATTTGGGAAGGCAATTTTGTGAATAACACCAGATTTAATTGCTGCAGTCTGGGATTAGATGTTTCTCTTGTGCAGAGCAAAACGGGTATTTTTTTAATAAGATGATGCTGGGCTTTTGAACAGCACTAAAAACATTTAAAAGATTCTGAATTCCATGTTTAAGGTTAATTTGTTGAAAATTACTTCAGCTTTCAGGAAATCTGGGAAAGAAAACTAGAACTCTATCTTAATTCACAAAATCTCACTCAGCAATGATTTTATTACAGATTTATTACAGATTTTATTCAGGCAAACTAAACATAGTGTTGGCTGGGGAAACTGCCCTTCCTTCCCACATTAAGTTCCCAATTCCCCCCACAAAATAAGAAGAGATGGGGATCCATCACCCCTGTTGCTTGCAGCAGGATACCATCATTGCCACTAAATAAAAAATGCACATCTGTAAATCTTTTTTGCTACCCCGAGCTCTTACTAGGTAATTGGGTGGGTTTTTTTTCCCCCTCAGTCTGTATATAAAGCGAGCTCTGACAGAAGATTTACTTAATAGGGATATTAACCCTTTCTTGACAGATGAGCCATACACCAAGTTATTTTGCTTTAGATCATGAATAAGGTTAGTGGAAAGATCTACTTCTTCCTTGGTTGTTTACAGAGAGCCACATCCTGTCTCAGTATTGCTCTTCTTGTTGTACAACTTCATATTGGTTAAAGATGAAATGACCCCACTGTAGTATCATGGCAAGAATGTGATGTTGCCCCGCTACATGGTTTTTGTGCAAGGAAAGCTGATTCATATTTGCTTTTCTTACTACCACTTTGGGTAGCTCTAAAGGAAAGTAACTAGTGTGACTGTGTGACCCATTGATTCACTGAGGCCACATATTATTTCCATGTGTCCTAAATAGTGCATTATTTTCTTTGGAATGAAGGGTGGCCTGTATAGGATAGGGAAATAGCAGAGCCTCCAATACAGCTGATGTGTTTTCTCATTGCTTTTCTTTGTCTGTTGTCATGGAGAATAGTCTGAGAGAGAGAGAGAAGCAGTGGTAGGATTTTAAAAAAAAAAAAAAAAAAAAAAGGAAAAAAAAAGAATATGTGATGATTAAGCAGGAGTCTGGGATTACTCATTCCTGGTAAAGCCTCCCACAAGCGTGTTGTTCAGGTCATCTCAAATAGGCACCAGATAAGCACAGATAAGCACACCACTGCGATATGTGGTTCTGTGCTCTGATACATGCTGCATCACTGGTTAGAGAAAGTTCTAGCTCTTATAAACACTGGTGTCGGTGGTCTCTTCGGTTGCTGTTTCCAGATGGTGTAGGTTTACTCACCTTTAATTTGCCTGTGAGAAGAGCCATCAAATCCTTCAAGAATAATATGAAATGGGGTTTTGTTTTCCTGAAAAGCTGCCTGGCTAGGCAGAGGGGCTGAATTAGTTATGTTCGTAGCATAGCTCTGCAGCGGATCAGGTAGCTACCAGCTTTGCATAGCAACGTTGTGGCCAAGCATGTTAAATCATACGTCACCTTATCCAGCATTTGTCATCCAGAGGCTTCAGAACCTTCCTGAAAATAGTAAAAGGGTGAATGTTCTTGTTCCCATGCCAGAGGTGGAGACGTTGAGGCAAAGAGAAGTCAAGTGCTTTGTCCACAACTGCACGACCAATCAGCCTGTCTGGGGAGAATTTACTTCAAAAGCCAGACTTTACATTTCTAATGACCTCTTCTTCAGTCCATGGTCTTCTGTTTTAGTTTCGCTTTCTATGTGTTTATGTGGAATGAAATATATAGACTGCAAATAAGTAAATATAATTCAGTTGTGTTATTTTTGCAGTGGCTAAAACTCTCATATATGGCATGGCAAACTTCTGGCATATTTATGTTTTATGGTGTGGATAATCTGACAGGTTTGTGTGATTATTTTTTTAAATGAAATTTTACAAAACCCTTGCATAGGGGGAAATACATTCTCTTTACTAAATAAAAAAAGGGGGAGTGGAAAAATAATTTTTTTTCTTTTTTTCAGGATTGCTTATAATGAGCCAAAGGACAACAAAACACCTGGCATGTATTTTTAATCTCCCCATGTTTGTAAATCCCCCTCATGGATTGTAATGAAGCATTAAAATGCTGGAGTTCTAACTTATATTTTTTAACTTCTGAACAGAGAATACAATTCAGGCAAACACGTAGCAAAGTAGAAGCTGCCCGTGGGTGTGAAACAGGAAACACTAGTAGATAGATACATGTATAACAGAGTTATATTTGCTTTTGCTCAACTAGATATACATCAATTTTAATTAACACATTTTACGCTTCAGCTACTACCGTCCCTTCAGCAGCGAGTGCGTTGTGTGTTTTCATCCTGCATATACCACCAGCATCACTACCACGTCCTTCTCTAGCTTCCCCCTCCCCTTTCTACACAAATGTTGCAACACAATCTGAAATTTCCTCTTTTCTTTCCTTCCTGCATTTCTTACAGGTTCCCTTGCGTCAGAAGACAAAAAAGAAAAGTCAAGGTAATGAGAGATTGTTTTTTCTTTTCTCTTCTGGGCTCCTTTTTTGTTATTTTCTTAGTGTGTCTTATTCCTGGGGAGCGTGGGGATTTTATACTGCTACTCAGCTTGTGGAAGGCTGCTTTTTAACTCTACCGATTCTTGCACTGATTCTGAGAAAAATGACAACGGGCTGTTCCTTTGGACTAAATCCTTGTGGTATGTTAATTGAATCAAAGCTGGAAATCAGTGAGGTAGAATCAGCTGCATGCACGTACATGTACGTGTACACACACACACACACACACACACACACACACACGCGGTTTTCAGGTACTTGGCATATTAGTTTTCTCTAGCTGACTTAAATAGATGTATTCTTTTTAGTGCAGCTGTGTGAAGGGAAATACATGCATGCTTCTCTTAAAAGGATCAAAGGATATATTTTTAATCTACAAAAACTTGTGTATGGTTATCTTAGCAGTAATTAGAGTCTGCATTATCTATAGCTTACTATTTTGTTTCTGCACATCAGAATGCCTTTTAAATGAACGTGCGTTACTGTCATAGCCATTATAAAACTGAATCACTTCTAAGTATATTTTAAAATATGCTTGGATGACTCGCTGAGATTGCTCGGTAAGGTTGATATCTTTAATTGGCAGCATCTTCTTTCCTCGTAATGCACTTTTAAACAGGCAGAACACTGTATTTTTAATGGCACAGGGTTCTTTACAATGAGCCGCCGGAGGATATCGTGTAAAGAGCTGGGGCAAGCTGATTGCCAAGGATGGCTTTACAAAAAGAAGGAAAAAGGAGCTTTCATTGGCAACAAATGGAAGAAGTTCTGGTGTGTGTTGAAGGAGTCATCATTGTATTGGTACAGCAGTCAGTTGGTGAGTACAGCGTCCACCCAGCTCTGGGTGCCGGGCAAGCAGCATCTACTGGGACCAAGAGAAGGGGAGCTTCTCTTTAAATTTAGATTTAAATGCACCCTGGAGATGTACAAATGACCGGGTTTATTTCTCAGCCCTGACATTTCTTGTAATCTGGGAAGTGTCTATATGAATGTGAAACATGCAGAAAACTATGAATTTTCTAGTTCAGTAAGTACTTGTGAAATGTTAACTTGCTGTCTGTTCTGCCCTTTAAAGAGCTGCTCTTTGCAGGCATTGGTGATATTTGAATTTGGGAAAGGTTTTCCTGAGTTGGGCAGTTTGCAGACACTCACTATCAAGACTCAAAACAGGAATGCTACTTCACTTCTATTTTGTTTAATTTTCAGAAGCCCCTCTCCTCCTTCTCTCTCCATCCCCTTCCACACTGAGATTAATCTGTTTATTTGTTTGCCTTTTTGTTTGTTTTCCCCCCCTCCCCCCTTTTTTTTTTCTTTCTTTTTATACCAGTTGGCACTGGTAGGGTTGCAGGTATGAGCACTGTCTGTTGGTGATGTTTTTACTCCTGGTCTTGCTGATGTCTCATCCAGAGCATTGTAATTAAAGGTTCTCACATTCTGCTGATTTTTAACTTCCTGCTCTGAGGAGTTGATGCTAGAAGTAAAACCTGCAGGAGGACACAATGTTTTGAATTCAAGGTCCAGCTTTCTGTTCAGAGGATGAGCTCCTCAGGACAGCCAGTGTAGATAGCATTTCTTTTCCCGCTGATCCAGCCCAAATAAGCCTACTCCACTTACGGTGTGAGTGGAAAATAGTTTGAGGCAAAGAACAGCAGGCCCTGAATTCCTGTAATCAGCTGAAGAACTAGGAATTAAAAACTGAAAAAGGGAGCAGTGGGTAGAAGACAGTGAGAAATCCAGAGTAACCCTTTTAATGAAAGGTTATGGCTGAGTGCAAAGCAGTGAGTCCTAGGGAACAGCTGGCTTTACTCCAGGCTGTTTGCTACAGCTTGGCTTGACTGGGCAGAGGTGGTGTCTTGCCCATCCTAGGAAGATTCAGACATAATTATTCTCTTCACTTTGCTCTCTTGCACTGCTACCTCTAAAAATCTCCTATCTGTAGTACCAAGTAGTTTGATTTAGCTTTCTTTCAAGTCAAATACATGTGTGAGACAAAGAGAAAGAAAGAAAAGAAACTGGAAAAGTAGAGGGGAAAAAAAAAGGCTTTGTTTTTTCAATGCTTGCAATATTTCTGCTTGAAAGACATGGCCTGGCACATATTCTCATCAGTGGCATTAATACCCTGCAAAACCTTATTAACATTGACTATTCAAATTCACTGTTGTACTTCTGGCCGAGCAGTGTTAAGAAAGGTGAGCTGGATGGCTGATATATAGTTGGGAGGAAATAAAACAAGGCAAGACCAGGCAAATTTTGCATTCTGGGAAGAGAAGGGTGGTAGTGGAGAGGAGCAAAGTCGTCCATTTGCTTTACTTGTTGTGGCCTGGCTAAATTCCCCTCTTGGGATCCAGAGAAGCCATGGTCACACTCATCCCAGTGCTACTAGACAGCGTTCGCCATTTGGCTGTACTCATCCTTTTGGTTCATACCCGCTCTGCTGTCACTGATGCCCCAAAATGAACAAGGCTGAAGAATGGGTGGCAGCCTCATTCCGGTCTATTTCATATACTCTAAAGAGCTGACATGGCTTCAAAATACTGTTGCCTTATGTCAGCCCTGACTTCTCACCTATCACAGTTCTTCTTGCAAACACGCTAGCTGGTAGCACCTCTTTGCTTTCAACATTTGCTGACTTTTGCACAATGTTTTACATTAAAAACCTGAGATTTCTTTGGGCAACTTAAAGTGCAACCTCTGCATGATTGTAGATTCAGGCAACATTTGCAGAATGGCAGTAATTAGAGGGTGTGGGAAGGAGAGGAGGTGTCCTTTGTTAAGATCTGCTTACTTAAATTGATGAGACCAGAGCCATGCTTAAAGTCAGATATGAGATGAATTAGACCTGTTGTGTTTTCACAGATATTTTCACCTCTAGACTGATGAAGCAGAAATAGCAGTGACATATTCACTGGCTTGCTTGGTATTTCTTCCTACTTCTGTATCTGGCCTGGCTTCAATACTGCCTGTACTTCCAATGCATTCAGTGAAGTTAATCCTTGGTCCCAACAGGCCATCCAAGATGACAACCTTAAGTTCATAGTTGTGTTGAAAAAGGAGGAGTCCAGCTCCCTACATGTCGGAAGCTTCCTGTGACAGGCCCTTTTCAAGGCTGAAGTGAAAGGTGGTGGTGGAAGAGCAGGGCTGAGGTCAAAGGAACCGGGGCACGCTGGCTGCCTGTAGCTCTGCCTGACCAGTTTCATTCTTGTGAGAAATGAGCGTGTTTTGTTCGCGGCTGTGTGGAAACCACAGTCAACCAGACACTGACAACTGTAGCATAGCAACAGGGTGCTAGACCTAACCTTTTTTTTTTCTAATGGAGATGGAGAAAATAGGGAGTGGGTGGAATTTGTACGTGAACTTGCATTGTCCTAGATTTGGGTAGGTAACCTCAGCTGACATCGTGTTCTCGGTGAAGTCTGTCTTTAGGCGCCTCCAAAACTCTGGATGTTTCTGTCATCCTGATTTACTTTGCCTTCAGGCCAAGGTTCTGGGTCTTGTATGTGAGGCAGATTGGGGGAGGAGATATAGGACACTTGTGACACTTGCAGACAGTAGTTCCTTCAATTTAACATAAAATACGTTGCAAAAGCCACAGCTCAAAAGAGAAATAATAAAATGCTGAGAAGGGTCAGCAACAGCAGATCAGACACCCTAAGAACCAAGCTTCTACTTCACTGACAGCAAACCAGAACACACAGGCAAATCTAAATTAGCTTTCGACCAGCTAGCTGAAGTACTGGGCCTGGCGAAGTTAGGGCTCCAGTGGTCTCAGCAGGCTTGGGTAGACTGCCCTGAAACCTCTTCCCACGTATGCTTGCTCTTTCTATAAAACATGGATATCACATGAGGCAGGTAAACTTTTGTTTGCAGCATGGATGTGCCCCCACCTGGAAAGGGGAAGCTGTTTTGGACTAGGAAGAAACAGAGAAGGGTCGGTTTTGCAATGGAAACCAACACAGGAAATATCAGAAAATTAATGTGAGCAGTCAGACTTTCTGGGGGCATTCAGGAACACCGGACTCCTGGGACAACTGCTTCTTGTTAATGTTTGGTTCTCTCTTTTGAGTACTGCTCTCTGGTAGGCAGCTGCCTTGAAGACAAATGTTTAAAGAGGACAGTATGTGATCCTGCCTGCCCCGTCAGCAGTTTTAGTTCTCATACTGAAACCCTCGAGGGAATCAGTACCTCTGCATATGAAGAGGGATGGAGGGGGAAGATCGTCACATTTAATCCCAGGCGCCTGCCTCCTTGTGGTTGTTGAGGCTGTGTTGGATAGTGTTGGCTGGAAAGGGACAGAGGGCTAAACGTCTCTGTCTTGTGGGCCTTTAGGATAGCTCGGCTGGTTTTCCAAATAGAGTTGAAATACAGTTTTGCAGGATGTTAATGATGGTTGTCATGGGGATTCAGCTGAAAAGAAATATAAATATAAAATCAAAAGGTTGCAGACTGTGATCTACTCACTATTTATCTTCAGGGTTCTTTCCCTGTTCACTGCATTTAAATTGGTCCACACTCCAACACCTTTGCCAGGAGCTGCAGACTTTTAAAACAGAAACCTTTCACCTTTGAGTTATAGATGCTGCTTACATGAATGACAACAAGTCACAGGTGTCGTTTACTTGTGCTGAGGGCTTCGGGGACCTCTGGTCAAATACGTTACATAAATTTTTCACAGTTCTATAGGTTGCCTCACTGGTGTAGTTGGCAGAGAGAAAAAAAGACTAAAGAGGCTTGAGGACTGAACTGCGCCTGGGTCTTCTGGGGGCAGCGCCGAAACACTGTGATGAAACTATCGGGGGTACCCTGAATTGCAGATCGGAGCTGTTCCACGATGACTAGATATTTTCACTTTACAGTGCTATTTTTTAAAATCTTTCTGCATCATTACATTCACTTTAACTATTGAAAAAGGACTATTAAATAATTTACTAAATCTCCTAAAGCCACAAAATTTAGGCAATGTATTGAGACAAGCTAAGACAGACATTAGCCTCTTTCATTGGATTCATGCATTATGTTTCATAAATATGTTTGAATTTTTTCTTTAGTGAAAAGCTTTTTCTGTGAAAAAGTGGTTACTCTCATTTTTGCCCTAAGCATTTGCAGAGGTTGTTATTATTGAAATGATTTTCCTACAATTGGGCATAGGAATAAGCACAGATAACCTGCATAAAAACCACAAGAGATAACAGCTTATTCTTTTAAACATCCTGATTAAATAGGAAACAGGTCAAGGTTCTTTTAATCTGACTTTTTTTAGGGCTATATTACAGCACTGCAATAAAATCTGAAGGAAGTTTGAGTGAAATATGTGAGTTTAATAATAACATGTTTAAAGTCACATTAAAAGTAACATTTCAGAGGAAAGAAAATGTTTAGGACTTCTATACACTTTTAATGTTTTAAAATGTCATTTTTATCCCACGAATGACCAAGAAGATGCCTTCCACTTGTTCTGTTCCTAGTGTTTGTTTGGAATTCTGTTTGCTGACTGTAATAACGTTCATAAGCTTTTACTGTTAAGTTTTGTTTTCCTTTGTTTTCTTCCTTTTTTTTTCTGGTAATTATGGAACTACATACCCATCAAACCCTTGTTTTCTCTTACATAGATGTCACATTTGAGACTTGTACCATTAGTGCATTTCAAAAAAAGAAAAAAAAGGAAGGAGATGTGGTTCTTAAAATTCACACCATTATCCTCCTTCCTTTCACGCATACATAAAATGAAATGTTAACCTTTTCTTATAAACGAGCAAATGCGAAATCACTGACAGAATTCATATAAAACCTGACCGCAATGAGCATAATCTTTTACCAACTGGAACATGCCAAATACTGCATAAGAACATTGCATAAGAAGTCTGGAGATTTCTCTGTTGTAAAACTGGTAAACATAAATTACTGAATCAAAGCCTACAGACCTATTTCCGTTAGCAATTTAGAGAGTATTCCTCTATTTTAGATACTCATTGGATATGTCAGTGGTTCAAGTCCAAGTTCTATCTCTGCACGGGTGGAAGCACCCCAGGTGAGTGTTCCCACACTGCCTTACAGGTTCCTGATAATTCAGTAGCCCAACAGAATATCTGAATGATCAAATATTTGTATAAAGTAGAACTGAATTGACAGCAGAGACAGTGACTTATCTAATGGCATAGCATGGACTTAATTTCCTCATGAGTGTCTGTGTAGCACATGAGCAATTGACAGGATGCAGTCTAGTCCAGTGGCTACTGCACCAATAGATGAAACTGGCTGAGCTGTGTTTGCAGTCGTAACATGTCAGGTGAACCCCCCTGCCCCAAACCCTAGTCACCCACTCACCTACCTGATGGTTTACCTATCTCAGGCCACGGATTCATTAGTGTGTGGGTGAGAAGGTACCTGGTTATATTCTTTTTTACAGAGTCTTTATTTCTTTTTTTTTTTAAAAAAATCTGGGATTATTGATTGATGCTGCAGAGAAATATCTGGCATTATATAAGTTTTGCATCCAGCAAATAATGGCTTTGATACCCCATGAACTGCTTTTTTGAAGTTGGTCCCTGGTGTTCTTAAATTGGTCTTTGGAACCAAACAGGAATTTCAGTGTTCTTGCTGCACCTGTTCTAGTAAGCAACCACTCTTTCTGGCACAGAAACACAGGATAGTACATTGTCTATCTTTAGTGCAATGCACCCCATGGATAAAGCTCCTCCTTTACTCACCCCCTACTCATTCGCTCATCCCTATATACTTAGTCTACTATGGATCTGGGATAGAAATACTAGCTCAAGTCTAACTGATTGAAATATTAAAAAACCCCCACCTTTTAAAAAATCTTGTAATTTTTTCTTTTGTTAATTGTTATTTTGTGTCAGTGAGTTTAGTCTCACTAAATTCCAACCTGTGGAATGGAAACAAAAGCTCCCTAAGCCAAGCTCTAAACAAGTTTGACAGGTACAAATATAATCAGAGAAAGTTAAAAACCCACAACTGCAAATAAGCACTTTTCTGTACAAATACAGCCACCTTGCAAAATCCAGCCCAGATATTTCTTCTGTACTGAAAGAAAATAAAAAAAAAACCCAACCCCTTCTACCACTTTTTTTTTTTGCCCTCAAGCAAGCAAAACCATTTACTGTTGAAGATGCAAAATATAAACCTCTCATATGGATATTTAATACATGTAAACTGTAGGAATGATGGTTATGCTGTGGTTTATTGTATACCAAAGAACAGATACACAGAGGTGCGGGGAAGCCACCCACTGAAAAATCCATTCTGTATCCTTCAGTTCTCAGAAATTCATACTTCCAAGCATTAAAACTCAGACTTGTCTCGATGAACATCTTTTTATAGTCTCTTCATATGCATGCATAATGTGACTTGAGATACTGTCAGTCATCTTCATTTATCCTCTGACTTTGTAATTGCTGTGTATATTTTACCTGCTTTAACTCAGCGTACATTTTCAGAATTTTAATGTGCCCAGGGATAAGGGCTGGGAGCAGCAAAAAAGTGATTCAGGAATGAACACTTTCTGTATTTTGGGAAGTACAGTTTTTCCTGAAAATAGGTGTTACAGACTTTTGTCTACATTATCGTTCCTCTTAGGAGGAGTCCTAGTCTTATTGCGGCTGATGGGGTGAATGTAGATAGATGTAGTGAAGGAAGACGTTTCAGCTGCAGGCAGCAAGAACAGGGATTTGAGGCTAACAGGTAGCTTCGGTTTTACTGGAGCCATGCTCTGACACAGAGTCGAGCTGACCCAGAGCAGAGGTGCCAATGTTCAGTAAATGCTCTCCTGTCCAGAAAGGGGTGATTGCATATAAACAGTGTGCTGTAAACGTCTGCCTGGCTTTTGCTACCTCCTGTACGATGCCTGCAGGTTTCTGGGGGGGACTGACAGCTGGCTGGCCAGAGCCATCTGAGGCTGGTTTGCAGCGTTTAACTACAGAGCTCAGCTGCGTGGGGCCACCCCTTGCACTGTTTCACCTCCTGGGGAGGGAGCAGCCCATATTGCCTCTGCCTTGCTCACACAGAGGTTACCCTTCACATGGGTGGCCCTACAAAACAGTCCATGTTACAGTTACCCAGGGGAGACCCTCCTCCATCTCTGTCTAGGATAATTTCTTGCTACTTTTGAACTCCCATCGCTATAGACATGTATTTTTCAAATATACATAGATCATTATGTGTGGTGCTGTTACGCATCTGTGTAACATGCATATGTGCTGTATAACGGAACAAATGCTCCTTTGAGACTGTATGTAACTTCCAGACATGAACGGATGATATAACTCTTATTTGTTCTCTCCTATGTCATCTATCTCTTTTGAGAGGTTTATGTTTTTAGAGCTAAGGTTCAGTAGTTTCTTTTTCTGTGGTCTATGGACAAAGCTTAGCTGGCCTCTTTGTCGAAAGAAGTTGTGTGATCACTGATGGCTGTAAAGGAATCGGGATCCTCTGCCTTCCTGCTGCTTCTAGTCCTGGTTTGATCCAAACCTAAATTTTGCCCTTGACAATTTCAGACTCTGGACTAGAGTTATGACTTACCTATGCATCTTATCTAAGGGTGCTCTGATACAAATGCTACAAGGTGAGGAAGAGGGTGAAATCTACCTCAGCACTATTGTAGGAGTTGAGGATCCTTCCTTTTTCAGATACTTTGGTATTTGGAAATGTGCAACAAACCCTACGCTCACATTCTGCCACTTGCAGAGATAGGAGTAGTGGCGTTCTAGCATCTAGGACTTGCACCAAGAGTAGCTGGTATAGGAATATTTCGTGTTCCCAAATATCAGCCAAAACTTCGGGTGTTAATCTGTCCCCATGGTGATAAGCATATATTTTCATACTATAAAAAGCTGTCAAAACCAAGCACTTGCATGTTAAATATCATTGAGCATTGGAGTCTGGTAGTTTACCAATTGGTTGATGTGGTGATTTTTAAATTTCTTTTTTGTTGCAGGCTGAAAAAGCAGAAGGATTCATCAGACTTCCAGACTTCAGTGTGGACCGAGCAACTGAATGCAAAAAAAAGCAGTAAGTTTATCTCTTGCCCCCAGTTTTGCAGGATTTTTACAACATAGCAAGGAATTGAATCTCAGTAGTGCCTGACAATGAAGCTGTGGGGAGCTCTTCTGTGTTGTATAAATAATGAGATATTAATTGAGCTACTGAAAGAAAACCATATTGCAAAAATATTTTTGAAAACTCTCTGCCAGATGTGCTCTGTTAAAACTACAAATAAAAAAGTAGATCAGAATGCCAAATGCTTCCCCCTCCTTCTCTTTGATCACTGATTCTAAAGACATCGTATTCTATCTTAGATACCTTCTCTTAGGCGGGAAGGTCAACAGAGGTGCAAGTAATCCTCCTTCCCTCCAAGTTGGGACTATTCTTTAGGCTGCTGTGGTGCAACTTTGTTTAACCGGGTACAAGTTTCAAAATATTCTCTTCAAACTCCATACGCAGCACTGACTTCCAGCTGCTTCTGAGTACACTTCAAAGGTTTGGAGGTGTGCTGCTGCTGTTCAAAGTTATAAAACTCAGCATGGTTTTTATTTTGTCCCTCAAGAGAAAGCCTTCATTCTCCTGTTCGGGTCTCATGCTGACATTAGCTGTAGGTCTTCTTGAGATTAACTATGGGCTTGACTCCTCCAAACAACGGGGACAGCTCTTTTGAATATGGGGAGCTCCACTTTGTTTTCTCAGAGGACAGGTTGAGTCACATAGTACAGGACCATGAGAAAATGTTGCCCCTCACTTCTGCAGCTGTTGGCTGTCAGTGACTGGGAGGAAAACACATGCTCATTACTTATTTAGGATGGAGCAAGTTAGGACAACTGTGAGGATTGACTGGGGCTGCTGGGGCCCAGTCAAATAGTGTGTGCTTCCATGGGACAGTCAGGCATCTAATGAGGAACGAAAGAGGAAAGTCACATAGTCTCAGGTTCGTGACAATATTTTAGGAAAAAAGAAACCCCTCTGAAAAATCTTACTGATGGCTATTCAACTAAAGCACAGTCTGGGGCTGAGACCAACACGTTAAATATTGGCATGTCAAGGGACTCCATTTTGTTTGTTTCAAACCTGTCATCTAGTTGCCCCTTTGGGACCTCCTAAAACTTGGCTTGGAAAAGACAGTGAAGAATCAGTCCCTACCCACGCGCCATGTGCTGCTTGTGATTTTATTGCAGTAGATCTCCCTTTTCTCAAACATCAGTTTTCCATGCTGTGGGGTCTTAGCCTTCCATCACTTATGGAAGCTGTTCCGTACCTTGGGTCACTGCTGCTACTTTCTCTGAACTTTTCCAGGTTTACTATGCTTTTCTGAGCTGAGGGAAGCAAAGCTGCACAGTGTTCGAGATGTGGGCACATGAGTGAATTATGTAATGGCATAATGAAGGTCTTTGTTTTATTCTTCATTCCTTCCTTTTTAGTTCCTGTAGTTTATACCCCCTGAGTAATGTGTGGCCTAGGAAATGAGACAAAAATAGACTAGAATTTTAGGAAAGAGCTATATGAATGGATAAACTGATCTGGATTAATATGGTGGAGTGAATAAATATTTTAAACGATTCATTTAGCTATTTTTTTCCTTTTCTTATGTAAACTAGTTTTCTTCATATCTCTTCTATTTTTCTTTTCTTAAAGTGCTATTAAGATCAGCCACCCACAGATCAAGACATTTTATTTTGCGGCAGAAAATGTTCTGGAAATGAACACGTAAGTAGGAGCAACTGGCCATGTTTCATCCTGTCTTGCACCTGAGAACACCCTTTAAGAGTTCATTCCCTCCCTGTCAAGTGGTTTTTGACAAAGTTATTTGGGGAATTACTGAGTCTGTTTTGTTTTCTGATCATTGTATAGAAGGAAAATACTGTTATTTGTTCACTAATGCCAGCTGAAATCAGAATCACATTATTAGCCTGATTTTGATACTAATCTTCCTGACATTTGCTGGTATAAATCCCTTTCCATTAGAGAGGCATAAAGATTTCATAAAAAGTTCATCACCTTGGGAGAAGCGAGGGAAGAAAGGAAAGACAGGGAAAAGCTTAATACAGTTTTGTCCCAGAAGTGATCTAGGACTAAAATACAATATTGTCTGCTTTCGGAATAGCATGTTAGTTAGCAAGGAGGGTTAAAGGAATAGAAAGGGTTGTTTCTTTAATGTAAGTAAGCATTTACTTCACCACCAAACTATGTTGCAGTTAAACAATCCTCATGACAGATCAAAAATTTTCTTTCCACAGATGTCCATAAGAACAATAATGTATTAATACAGTTTTTAATGCAAGAAGTAAAAATGGATATGAAACTGCCATTTTAGAAACCAGTGTGATATCAGAAATAGATATTACTTGCTACTGATCCTGCTTTGGCTGATTTAGATACATCTCATATCTTCTTTGTCTTTTTTACTACAGATTGCAGTCCATTCCCAATGCTATTACATTAAATGGCCAAATACTGGATAAAAAGCAGTACAATTTAAATGGGAAGAGAGCTCCTATGATAGTCAGGTCATTCTTTAATTGTGGTTTTGCTTTGTGAGATGTGCTCACCTTTGTGAGATTCTTCATAGGGCATTGAGTGTTCTTTCCCTCTATGAACAGGAGACCTCATACATATTTACCACAAAAGAAAAGAATAGAGGTTGAGAGAACATGTGTGACCTTCCAAAAGGGCTATAGATACAGAAATGCACGATACTACAGCAGTGTACATATATGTATATTCATAAATCTGTACTCTATAGATGCATACAAGTAAGTATTGATGGAAAGAACATGTTGCCCTTTTAACTTGGAGCAGCACAGAGCATACTGGTAGGGAGATAACTATCCATTTCTGTATCACTGTGTTTCCTACTAGAGCTCCTGAACAGAATGAGAAGTTCTAGAGGCAGATGGGCTGAGGATGACTGAGAATGAGGGACTGCCGGACAGTAATATTTCTGTAGAGAGAGTAACCCTCATTGAGAGAGAAGAGAGGGAAGAATGTAGGGAGAAGGAAAAGGAAAATTAGAGCTAATGGAGAACATTAATGAGTGCTAGCAGCCAGTTTGGAGCCCAGCTAGAAATTCTCTGTGTCTTAGTGACCCTTCTGAAATGTTTAGACTCATGTGAGTGAGTGATTGAAATCTATGCAGGTGTCACAGCTCTTATGCCCCCAGAACGATTTTCTTCAAACTCTGCTTCTCCAGTAAATGTCATTTTGGCTTAAAGCTAGGTAGCCTAGTGTTAGGGCAGCTTGCACTATACTCCACTAATACTAATTCCTCACTGTTGTAACTGATGATGTTTTCCCTGGCAAAGTATAAAATACATGCATTTAATACATAAAGAACATGCATACTCACGCATATGTCAAAACAGACTAAAAGCCATCTGCTCTCTTGGCTTCCGTCCCGCAAATACATATGCATGTGAGTGGTTCCACTGCGCTCACTGGGGCATTCGCGTGTGTCGAGTTACTGTTGTGCATAAATGTTTGATGGATCATGACCTTTTGTAATTCTTCATGCATATATATCTATTAAATCAACAGTGGATTTATTAATACAGTCATTTGCTTCATTAATTTAGCATGCATTTGCCATTGTCATGCACACAGGAAAAATAAATGCGTGCTGGCTAGCCTTCAACCTGGCCTGTTGCACATGGTTATTAGTGATCTGTCTGACCTTGTGGTCAATGAAGCCCTGTGTTTTTTAGCAAACCTTTTCTTTTGTTTAGATTTTTTTTATTTAAAAAATCATTCAATTATGATTCCAAGCTGTTAGAACAAAGTCAATAATCCACTCTTACAGAAATGACACTTTGTTTTCTTGAATTGTTACGTAGCTCTATTGTTCATACTGCAGTCTAAAAATCCAGATACTTTGACACTGATCTTACTAGCAAATTTCCCATTGCTTCAGCAAAATCGAGATTAGACACAATGTTTTTTTCAGCGTTATGAATCTTAATTCCTGCCCTTCGTACATTCCTTATTTAGGCCTTGAGTTTTAATCTGAAAGGCTTGAGATATTTTAGTTGTTAGTTTCTTAAGACCTGGATAGATCTGAATGACCAACAGGCAAACACAATATACAAAAATGATATCCAGAGATTGTTTCTAGCACTAGAAAAATGGAGCCACCTAGAAAGAGAAATGAAAAAACCCTGTTAATAGCCTAAAGCAACACAGGAAGTGACACTTACTAAAAACAAAAGTATATAGGGTGTTAAATAAAGCCGTATGTAATGGTCAGAAAGTCTAGTTTAAATGGCTTAGATTCTTAGATTGTGCTATGATAGCTTTGACCAGGGCATTGATCTTCATTGATCTTCAATGGCTCCCATGCCTTTTGCTTCATCTCGGGTGAAAGACAACATCCTAACAGCAGGACCAGGCCACTGACACTGTGTTATACAGCACACACACTTTTCCTTTAGCTTCCACAAATGCAATTCCTTGGTCATCAGTAGTGCTTTCTTCAGGATCAGGGAAAGAAGTCCCAGGCAACTATTCCTGCTCATCATGGGGAATATTAGTATTCAGGTAACCGGTGACTTTCTAGAGGATGTTTTAAGAAATAGAAGGAAACTTTGACATTTAGTATTCAGGTTAATGAAAATAGATGTAGTAACTTAGAAAACATCTGAAAGGGGCAAAACTGTGTCCGAACAGCATGTCCAAACAGTGTCCCTAACTCTATATTCCCTCTTTTTCTAACACAGGTGGCTAAGCAAGCTGGGGATGGCTGTAGACCCACAGGCACCCAATGGGAAGAATGAGGAAGGTATGCTCCTAATAGTAGTTTCAGTGTATTAACTACATCATGTTCTTCACAGTTTTTGCTTGGCCAATTTTTGTCAGCTCTTTTCTTTCTTTTCAATTGGCAACTTGGGTCTGTCTACTGACTGAGCTCAGAGAAACCACTCTGACACAGCACAGAGTAACCACAGAAAAAGAAAAAATGGTGAGAAACAGTGCTACTGAGAGACACTCAGTGATCTTGCGAGGTGTGTAAGTGCTTCATGGAGTTTGCTGGCTTGCTAAGCCTACCAAGTGTGAAGAGAAACAGCTGTGCTACTCTGGGTTTTAAGTTGGGAAGGTATATTACAGGGGTTGTGCTATGGCCCAGGAGCTCACTGGCTTAGGAACGTCATGTGCAATGTAGTTCTGTCCCTATTGTCTCCTCTGTTTCTGGGGGTTTCAACAACAGCAGCGTTGGAGGGGTGGTAGTGGTGTACTGAGGCCTACAATTTCCAAGCCCAATAGTTCATGGTGGTAAAGTTCCTCAGCAATTTATTGTTTTAATTTGCACACTGACCTAACACAACTTTTTGGTGCGAGGATACCTGCAATTCAATCACAAATCTGGGTAAAGGACAAAGCAAGTCACCTGTCAGAGCGCTTGGAAAAGCTGCTGGTGAGGACATGCGTGATGGGAGCTGCACTGTGGGTAGTATTATGTTAGCAAACCAGAGATGGACTCTGACCTGAGGAGTATGTATCTTTCTTCTTCTGGACTTTTGACCCTGCATTTTTATAGTACTGGTACCCAGTGCCTTTTATTTAGAACTGCTCATGTTGTGAAGGAGCTGGCGTTGTGAAGAAGAAACTGGTAACTGTAGTAGTATGAACACGTAGGTGATGCAGCCATTTTGTCTAAGCTCTGAAATGCTCCTCTCTGCCTCCTTTCTGTTGTTTCCCAGAATAAGGTTGTGGTTTATGTCCAGACTTTGGACATGTAATGCCATTATTAATTGTTCTGATCTGGCTCTGTTTATACTTTGGCTCCATTTATACTCTGCCATTAAAACCAGCTTTGGGCTGGTAAACATAAATACCACTGATTCCTGGAGATTCAGCAAGTCTCATCAATTTCTTTGCTTTCAGTTCATGGTTGCTCTTTATTTCTTGGCAGCAGACTTGTTAATTTCCATACTCCCAAATTCTTCCAAAATGCCTGTGTCCTCTTTGAACCCAATTTTGGGTCAAAATAGTCTGAGATAATTAGGATAAAGGGCTATATTGAGTATGAGGCTGCGTAGCAAGCTCTGTATGTACTGCATTGTACTCAGGGAGGAAGTGTCCAAACATGTTTGTTGTCCATGCTTTCACAAAAGAAGAGTTTGATGGAAGGTGAGGATGGTCAAAATTCTACACATGAAAACAAATTTTTTTCTTTTAAAGACTCAAAAAAATGTAGTATTGGTTGTGTTAGCTGAGTCAAGAATTCTAAAACAATTCAAAATGAGTCAGCCCACTAATCTTAATTAAAAAATGATGGAAAGATACAAAATAATCCCCTCAATAACCTCTGTAGCCGGTTATCTAATTATCCTGCAGTAAAAATAACATAGCCAAGATTTTGAAGCTGGTGGCCCATTTCCCCTTCAGAAAAAGGCACTCTGATTCTGGTGTCAAACACCTCCTCATCCTTCCACGTGTGTTTTGTCACAGGTGCTCCAGCAGCTGCCTTGAGCATGGGTTCAGCACTCTACCAACGGGCCTGCGTGGACGTGCCCTTGCAGAGGCATTGCTACGTTTCAGAAAAATGCTGTCATTACTCACAGTCACTTCTGTTCCTGCTGACCTGGTTCTCCCTGCTGTATCACACACTATAATTCTTCAGGAGGGTCTTGGCTCTTGTTATGGCATTCCTTGTGTGTTCATGTACTTTCTAGGCATTTTAACATCCCCCAAAGCTCATTTGCCTATTTAGAGTATCAGAAACAGCTGTTGAGTCTTCTTCAGTTCTTCAGCGTGCCTAAAAAGGGAGCTGTAGAAACAGTAAGCTCTTTATTAAGAGTTATTCAAGAAGACATTAATAGATCCTTAGGATTTCATATAGGTCTTACTGCAGCCAGTCTCAGTCCTTTATGCTAAGATGTGCCTGCACATATTTCCAGTAAACAGAATAGCAGCTAAGCTATTATAAACAGTAGTCTGCAAATAGTATGGGGAGAAAAAGTAATGAATCTCTTTAAGCTTCACTTCGTTAACATCTTGGAAACCTCTCTATCATGTATAAAATTCTTCTGTCTTAAAACTTTGTTCCCCTCACACTGTGCTTATTAAACCCCCCAAATGACATGCACAAAAAGAAAGTGGGCAGGTGTTAGTTTAGTTAAAGGTGAAATAATCACAGGTGGTTTCCCAGAGACCATGCTAACACACTGCTTTCTAGTGGTGTGAACCCATGAAGTCCAGCTCTTACAGAATACTGCCAGAACATAAACCAACCCTCGCCTGCTTGGGGAGAGAACTGGAGTGTTGCTTCCACCGGAGAGACCCAGCTGCTCTTCAACAGCACAGGCTGCTGCATGCAACTGGCGGAGGGAGAGGCAGTGCAGAGTGCCAGCTCCTGTGGAGTCCACAGGAGTGACCTCTGCTCTTGTGACATTTGGCACTCACTCGTGTTGTCCTCATTAAGCTCCAACTACATCTTCGCAACCTTTCACATCCCCAGCTCAGTCGGGTAGGGGTGAGCGCTGTCACCCTTCACACATGGTGTGGGGCAGGATGCAAGCACTCACTCCTATAAAGGTTGATGTGAAAGGCTGATGTGTGCTGGGAGATTTTGCAGAGGGAAGTGATCTTGTCCAGTGGTTACAGACAGGCCCTGGGAATAGGAACCAGTACCTTACTGCCTCCCCTTTTCTGTGTCTCACTTTATCACTGATTATCACTTTGTTTAATGCAGTTTAAAAAAAAAAAATCTGAGAAAATGCTTTCACCTGCTACGCAGGTAGTTGAAAGAAATAACAACATGACTGTTTCTCTGCTACATATCAAGAGATACTGCGATTCTATCAGCTTGATTTTTATTTAAAAAGAAAGATGAGTGGGGTATATAGTCCTAGAGTAGTGTTTACTTTCAGTACCAGCTCCGCACAGGTACTGCCATGCTGCATGGTGTGCCTGTATGAGTTACTGTGTGGTGACAGAAGACTCTCATGAGGCTGCTCTATGGTTTCTGAAGTACCATGTGAGCAATCCGTTTTCTCCAAAATTGCAATCAAAACACCAATGCCTGTTGCTAGCTCCAGGGAAACTAACTGGTTACAGAGATTAAGGGACAGCATCTACTACTTGCAACAGGTCTCCCTAATTTATGCCACAAATGAGGCAGCCTTTCTTTTAAAGACTGCAAAGGGAGGAAAAACCCTCCCTCACCCCAAACCTATTTGTGAAGCTATCTAAAGCAATGCCACATAGTGTTTCCTGCCATAGAAAATTAGCAATTTTTTTTACTTAAAAAAAAAAGGTTGCTATGAAGTAGTGTAGCATTACCACAGGTAGGTTAATTTTTACTGTAGGAGACACAGACTTGTTACAACGTGTTCCTCAGTCCAGAACATTCTACTTGGTGATCTTTGGTTACCGCAGTGCTGCGAGGAAATGAGTGTTGGTCTAATGCTTTCTTTTTTTGTTCATTTTCCATGTCTGCCTTAGAATGCTACAGTGAAAGTGAACATGATGATCCAGAAATAACAGACACACCACCTCCCCCCTACACAGTCCAACCACCACCTCCTCCTTCGGTAAGTTTTACAGTAATTAGCTTGTTTCTAGTTGCTAGCCAGTTGGAACAAAACTTTCTTGAGGTGGTGGACCTTTGAGGAATAACCTAAAACAGTGGCTGGAAGCGTTCACCCTGTGTGCCTGTGAAATGAGGATGCACTGACTGCTCCTGCCCCATCAGAGAGGGTGCAGTTATTGCAGCCTGCACTGCTGGGAGCCTTGCACCGCAAAGAACAGCTCCCTCAGATGGAGGTATATTTATCTTGCTGGAGAAAGGAAGGTGTCAGTCTACCTTGTACACATGCTGTGTCATTTCTTTACATAACCTAGTTTTTCATGCTATACTTTTTATTTTTTTAAAATAATTCCCAAACCTTCTTTCCTTTTGTGACCCTGGTAGCACCATCCAACGGATTTGTATTTATTTATTTGAGTGAGCTGTTCTTTAGACTGCTGAATTTGAAGCTGCTTTTGTAGCAGTGAAGAGAAGTGAAGGGAAAGAGGCTTCTTCTTACAATGATAAAACCTGTTCTTTTCCTCTACCTCTGAAAAATAGACTATGAAAAAAGAAAATAATAATCCTCCCAAAATCTATAATATTCTTCTCTCTTGCTGTAGAGTATTTGTCCAGAATATTCCTTCCTGCCTCACTTCATTTCATAAATTAGAATAAGCACTATGCACCCTTATGTATCTAATCGAAGTGACTCGCCTAATTATTAGCTGCTCATCGCCCTATTAACCTTGTTTCTATATTGTTGCTTTTCCCAGTGATCTCATCTCCCCTTACATGGGCTTTAAGATATGAGGCTTACTTAACTCTATGTTTAGAAATGAATAATCTGGTATGGGGTGGTAATGCAGGTGAAATAAAGAATCCTGAGTTCAAGCCTTCCCCTTCTGCAGCTGAAAGTTAACACCGAGGGTTAGGCAGTAATATACTTAGCACTAAATCATCTCATCGCATCTCAAAGAAGGGAAGCATCTTCTGCCTCATTGGTGTGGTTCCTGTATGGCATGCTGAAATGACATCCAGTAGCTGGGGTGGCCACAGAGGCAGCAAAGCAAGAATAATTTTGAAAAATATAGATGAGCTGGAGAAGATTGTGTGGTCACAAGCAAAAATAAAAGGAGATGTCATGCGCAGGGTTGTCTGTCTGCACGTCTTTAATTAGCTCGCATAAAGCTGGGAGTGTATGTCACACTGTCACCCACTTGCCCCCTTCTGTTTCAGTCAGATAAGTCCGTCTTCACTTCCTCTCCTGAAACAGTTGTGTAACATTAATCACTGTGAAACAATCCACCTGGCACTCAGGGGGTGTGTGGTGTTCACTGCTGTGTAAAACGTGATTTTTTTATTGCCTGTATTAACTGGAAGTTAAATGTGGCTGAGTGGCTATAAATATCAGAGAAAATAGAACCTTAGCAATATGTCTCCACGAGTTATTCTGGACTGAGGTCTGATAATGAAGCGTCTTGAATTTTATACCTCAGTGGCTTGCCTTTAAGAGGCTGTAGATGTCTTTTCCGTCTGCTCACCTCTGAATGAATGCCTGCATTTTTCCAGATGATGACATTTAAACAGGTGCTGTTTTTTAATTTTCTGGTTTTCTGGCTTCCTGCTGCTTGTCAGTCTGTTGCTGCAGAGGCAATCTCCGGTTGTCTTCTTTCCATGTGCTCTTCTTGCGTGCTGACCTCCATGTTTCAGCAGGGGATGTGTGCAAGGCAGGCAATGGTGCATATGCTGAGAGGTCCTGCTTAGACTTCCCCTAAAAGGTTCTTCCCTCCTGCCTCTACCTGTCTCAGCTGATTTCCCTTCTCCTTACCCTCATCTTAAAATCCCTACCCTTATGGACAAAGGTTAGCATCTCCTGAACAAAGTTGTCCCCTTTTCACCCCAGGAGTGGCTACTGAAATAAGCTCCAGCTGCGTGTGTCTGCCCTACGCTCAGCTTGCTCGTGTGGTGGATAGGGAGCAGTAAGGTACCAAGGGAGCTGTGCTTGACTGAAGTCAGTTGTCTTTTATATACCCAATTTAATGCCCCTTCCCCTTCTGGACAAGTACTGGAGCAAGAAAACCACTGGAAGTATTGGGAAAGCACAGCTTTCACTGGGAAGTCGGATCTAGGAGTGGAGGTCTTGGCTGTCTCAGGGAAGGCTGGTTAAGCATTGCTTGCTGCCTGTTCATTCACTGTGGAGTTTTTGAATCAAGCTATGAGGTCCTAAACATATGATGAATTTGGGTCGATACTCTGTGGGTACACAACTTGTGGAAGGCCTGACTGAACCTTTTCAGATTGCTACTGGAAGAGACACTCATCCTGGAAACCCAGCCCAGCATCAAGAATGCCAAAGCATCATCTGGGGTTCATTTCTGTTGTTTTTTTTTTTTTTTTAACCTTTTTTTTAAAGTTGCACTTCTTCCTCCTGAGTACCAATGGGATTCTGCAAAATAGGAATTTGGAGCTATGGACATTTTGGAAAATCAAACCAATGCTGTCTTAAGCAGAAAGGTCTCCAAACTTCTTGAGATCAACTCCAGACTGAAAACTATTAGTCTGCAATCTAATAGCCACCCAGGTGCAAGCTCTGTTATGTGTTAAAGCAGCTAATATTTTGCTGTACTTCTGGCACAAAGTCTTCACTTGCTGTTCTGTTCTCTGCTAACCCAAACCACTTTGAAACCTGAAAAAGAGAAAAGTAGTGATCATGAACTTTCTGTGTTTATGCATGCTTTTGGGTACTGTGGAAGAAAAAAGCCAGTGAAGAACAAGTAAATTTTAACATCTGTAGGACAGAAGTTAAACTGACCATCTGCATTAATTTCTCCACATGTGAATGGATTTACAGTTCAAAAACCAGCAGTTATATTGAGACAATAGATTACAGCAGTCCCAAAAGTGCAGTTGAGGTGTTCCATGGTGATAATTTTTCTCTAGGAAATGCCTAGAGACTCATTGATCTCCAGTGGAATTCTTATGATCTGCTGGCTCAAGCATCTACTTTTTAAAATGTCCCCAAATGGAGATTTATTATTATATGGATGATTGCAAAACTTCCAAAGGAACCACTTGAGTAAGTTAGGTAAACATTTGTTATGCCAAAGGAAAAAAAAAAAACAAAACCACAATATGTATTTAGAGAAGGAGAAACACATTCTGGCAGTCATCTTTTTTCTCACCCACTTTTTTTATTTCACACACAATGAGAATGAAATAAAAAATATATTCCACTCAGTGAGGTACAATTTTCATTTCAGTGACACTTTCTTTTGCATGGACAAGTGCCAGAAAAATAGAGTTGAGACCTAACATCTTCCTTTCCTGTCTTTGAACAATTGGAATTAGACCCTCCACACTATGTGAGCAAAAGCTTTTACTGTGCGGTTGTTCTGCTTGGCTGTACAAAAGCTTCAACAATTTCTCTTTGCAATAGGAGCTCTTAGATGAAATGCTTCAGGTCATTTGTGTTCCCAAGGGTGTTTTTATCACTCATACATGTAGCTTATGACAGCATCTCCTTGTCCTTTGCTTTAGGGTGCATTTGTGAAGGTTTACTTTTTAAAACAAAAATGCACCTGAAATACAATGTTGTACTTCTTGTAATAGGAATATAAATTAAGTCTGGCCCCGCAGTGTTTGGGGCCGTCTCAGAGGAATGGCTTTGAAAATTTACAAAAGTGAAGGAAGCGCTACAAACAAATGGTGACCCACAATCTGATATTGGTCCTCTTCATTTTCTGAATGGATTAGTAGCTACATGATACAGCTAGATCAGAAGCACAGGAAGGCAAATCTACTTTGCTTTTTGTAATGTAAAAAGGAAGTAGTATACACTACAGCAATACTGAATTGCAGAACTTTATACGTCATAATCCAAAAAATTGTCACTCTTGGTTTGGTTTGTATGAATGCATCTTATTTCTAGTTTACCAGGTTATTAATAAGTGTTCCAGGCTAGTCCCTTTATTATGTTTTCAGCTTGTCTGGGTTTCCCTAGCAACACCTCAGTAATTTTCAGTACTTCCAGTTTAGTTATCATCTGTTTTAATCCTTACACAGATCTATTCTACATATGTATTGAGAACATAAACTTGCCAGAATTATGGTCCATCAAGTCTGGTATCCTGATTCTGGTGTTGGCCAGTAGCAGATATGCAGAACGAGTAAATTTCTGCAGTAGCAGATACAAGAAATCTGGCTTTCATATCGTGATGATCTCATCATCACTTCTGATAGTTTCTGCTAAGAGTTTCACTGTAAGGCTTTGTCTCCCCTTGTCTTCCATTACTTTGTTTATTACTGTCAATTAATCTTCTTCTGGGTATTTGTATGTATATTTGTGTGTTTATGTATGTATTACTTGCATGGATGGCTCTCTCAGCTCATCTTTTCAGTGGTGTTTGGTGGCTAAGAAGCAGACTAGTGCTAGTTCTTGTGTGAGTTGCTTCTGGTGACCAGATAATTGTACAACTCCATCACTGTAAATGCCTACTGTAGACAAAGACCTAACCATCTACTTGCTTGTCTGGGAAGCTAAATACTTTTCAAAACTTGGTTCTTTCTCTCAGCCTTTCTTTAATTGTATTTTTGCATCTATCATACCCACATTCATTCAACTCCTAGCTTCTAATGATGACGGTCAGATGTCTCTGAGACCTCTCTGGTTGTGTGCGCTCTTGTTGAAGCTGGGTGACAAGAAGAGCATGGAGGGCCCTGGGATGTCTTAATGATTTCTGATGTGTTTCTCGTGATGTTTGGGTCCCTTTCCAGATTCATGTGCTGAAGGATGAATCTTAGCAGGTGAATGAGCAGCACAAATCTACCATTTCCCTTTTCCTGCCCTCTGCTCCAAGGCTGTCTGTTTTTTCTTTCCACCATTAACTTGCCATAATATTATCTGTCAGCCTTCTTGTCTTGGTGAATGATTAGTCCCTTGAATGGACCAGGTAAAATGGCTTTATGTGCTGAGAAGGCCAAGCTATTTCAGTGCTTGGGCCCATTTCTGTCTATCTGTTATGGCATTGGTGGATTTATTGAATGCTTCAAGACACTTTCATGTTCAATGTCTGATTCAGAGTTTCTCTTCTCCACTCTTGATTAGACCAATAAAGTGAAGACCAAGTAAAGAGCGAACATGAGTGTGAGACCTAGCATGGAAGGCTACATTCAACACAATATTTTTCCTTCGTCTTTCGTTTCTAGGCATTGTCAGGTTTTTATCTCTTTTACCTCTGGCTTACTTTCTGAAGCTACAGCTCTGTAGGAGATTGGCTGCCATACCTCAGGCTTGTTTGGATGGCTAGTTAATCAGATTGCATGAATTTGTGATCAGTTAGCTTTTCAGCTGCATATTTATAATGTGTACATTATTATTTCTAGGAACAGGAATAACTTGGAAATAATTTTGCTTTTTTTCTCTCCCCCCTGTTTGTTTCTGGAAAGCAGGATCAGCAGAAGTCTTCTTTCACCTCAACTCAGTCAAGTGAAGCATCTTGTTCTCTCTCCTCTCCTGAAAGCACTTTCACCTCCCAAGAGTCATCTTCCTCCTTGACGTCCAAAGTGGTTTATTCTGAGAGGCAGTCCTGGCTTGACCTAGTTAATAGCTCTGCCACAGAAGAGGGTGATCAGCCTTTAACTTTCTGCGTACAGATTCACTCTGATGAGCCGCCAGAAGTAGACTGTGGGGAAGTGGCAGAAAGCCAGGAGATCCAGCTTTCCAAACCCAGTGGTGGATCCCAAAACTCTTTTTTAGGTCTGGATACACACTGTCTAGCTGTGCCAGATGCAACAGGACAGAGATCACTAGCCAAAGGTGAGCTAACGAGAGAGGAGATTTTTGTCTGCAGATTTTTGTCTGTGGGAGTTCAGGGGTTTTCCTCAACTTCCTTTCCCCTTCCTTCCTTTCTGTCCTTCACTGAAGAGTTTTCCAGCGAGACACAGTTTATAACAAATATTTGGTTTATTGCACATTAAATGTATAACCTAGTATCTAATTGGTAAGTACCTTTACAGCTTTTGTAAAATTTTACCTATATGTTAAGATCATAATGTCTATATAAAAATCTAACACAGACATATTTTAATTAGCTTTCTTTATTTCAATACAGCTGTATTTTATTAGTTAGAATTGAATCAAAATTTTCAGAAAGTGTGTCACATAACTGACACCTTGAGCAAAATGGCATACGTAGGAAGTGGTGAACATGAGGTTAGGTCAATCCAATTTTAAAAATAAAAGCAATTGCGTTTACTTCCAATATGTATTCCCTCTATGCTTCATTGTAACCAAGGGAAAACAGCTGTGGTCCTGAATCAGAAAGTCCATTAAGACTGGATTTTGTTTAAGCAAATGGGTATCTGCAAAGGCACCCTCCTACCAAAATGTACTGTTAAATTAAAAAGGTGGCACAGTTCCAGATTTTGGTCACTGTAACTGTCATAAGTCTCCTACCATAGTGAGGCAATGTGTCTTGCCTTTTGAGCAAAGCTTCTTCTTCCTGCATTAAAAGCAGTTGAAGCATAAGAGGCATTTCTTGCATACAATATGCTGAAATGAGAAGATACTCAGCATGCTGCCTAGAGAGGTAATACGTGATGTCCTTGGGCATTGCCTCTACCCATGATTCGAAATCCTTGTAAAGATTTGAAGCATTCAGCTTCATTATCCATCTTCTAGGCTGCTCTGCTAGAGACTTCTGTAGCAATGAAGGTTAGTAAGAATTTAAACCAAGAATGAGCACATGTATTATTTCAATGTGGTGGAAAGAGTGGATATTTTGAGAGAGTTCCTGTGGAATTTAATTCCCATAAGGCTGGGGCTGGCAGAAATGGGGTACCTTATTAAAATGTCACAAAGATGTAGTAAATGCATTGCCTTTTGTAGTTTGACCTTCTAGGTTAAATTTGACCAAGTAATGCCTTTGGGAAACATTATTAGGTACATTCAGGTGGACTGTTAGAACGTAGGCCATATACAGCATGGTGTCTTACAGATCCCTTGGAGCAAGATTCAGTGATTGCTCTTCAGAAATCTATACTTTTGCTTAGAATATGTTATTCTGGTATTGTCAGCAGTTGTGCAATAACACATAAGTTAACGCTTTCCATCATAATGTTAAGGGTGACGAGTACTTTTATGGATGGTCATAGAATTAACACAACACATTCATAATCATTTAAAGGACAGTTTGATACACTTAGTAATACTCACCAATAAAAATTGGATTAAAATGTAAATCAAAGCACATTTTTATATATTCCTTCTATTTCCAAGGTGGTTTAATTTTCCAAAAAATATTCCTGGGTAAATAATGAATTCTTCCATTGCTCACTGCTTAGCTGATGGCCCACCCTGATCACAGAACACTTCCATTCTAACCACACTGGTGATCACTGATGGAATTCCAGAAATAGATCCTTTCAATAAGACAGTCACTATGGAAACTGTATAACCTCACTAGTTACTGTCTACATCATAACTTATTGTTGAGCAAGTAAGACATACATCATACCTGCATTTTTCTTTCCTTTATCAGTCTGCTTAGTATTGGGATGGGATGGAGAGTATTGGAGTGTGGGGTTGTCCTCCCCGCCCTTGCAATGAACACTGAAAAAAAAAAAGAAATAATTTGCAAGGAGATTAGTTAAGCTACTTCAATTTGAGAATGAGGTGGAAAAAGATATTATTGTAAAATAACAATTCAGTTCCAAATGAAAGTTATCAATTCTGGTTCTGTGGCTTATCCCCCCAAAATTTCCTCCTCCAGCTACTTGAAAAGGATGTGCACAAATACTGTGAGATTAATTCACATTCAAATGTGAGATGAATGGGCAAAAGCTAGCTGCAAACGCTCATGATTTACAATAACCGGTAAGAACACCTTTGTTATCTGATGCGAAACAAGAATGAAAACCTCAGTGCAGTTCACATTATTTGCTTTACAACCTTTCTGAACAGTGCATTTCTGACACCTCGTCATGTTTCAGAGTAATGAGACTGCGTCCAGGAGGAGACAGGTCCATCTTGCATTGGCATCTCTCCTGAAAGCGTAGGTCCCCTGTGCGTAAAGCCAGCCCTGCTGTTATCAGAATGGCTATGTGGTCTTTGAACCCACTCCCCACAGAGCCTTCATGTGTGTCCACGCTCTTTCATTCTCCTTGTGAGGACTGAGGAAACCTGTCACATGCTCTCCTTTGTGGCCACATTCTGCTTAGTAAAACTGCATGGGGAATTTTTGGTTGTAGCTGATAGAAGCCTAGAGCTGAGGTGAAAGTTTTAAAGAACTGAAGAGCACTTTTGTTGGCAAAAGGCAGAAACAGAGGCCAATGTACGAAAAGCTGGTATCTAGAAGGAAGAGAGAGTAGCTGTGGCTTTGTGGGAAGAGCTTATCATGAAAATACGTAGTAAGGAAACCTCAGCAATGAGTTAAACAATGAAAGAAAAGTTTCTCAGATATAAATGGATGAATCGTTGTAAAAGGAACTACAGATTCAACTAAATGATCATGGATTTTTTTTTTTTCAATCAAAATTTAATGAAATCTGCTAAGCAACTCTAAGTGTCTGGTGCAAGGAGCTGTACCATATGGCATTTTTAATGACCTTTCCAACCACCTTTAGAGGTGTTATGACCGTTCTCAGCACCAGGGAGATGTTAATACCAGAGGGTAATACAAAGGTACAAAAAAGGAGAGTTTAACAGTTTTCTCTTTTGAAAGGAAATCACCATTAGTTTTCCATTTACTTGGCATGACTATTTAATGCTTCCATGTTGCAACTTGTTTCATGCACAATGACAGAGGATTCAAAGCTGCCTGTGACACAAAGAAACTGAAAGGTAAACAAGAAACGGCTGAGAGTACAAACAACTATCTGACTACGTGCTCCATATCCAGAAGCTGGCCTTGTCCTGTCTGGGGTGGCTAGACACACTCTGCAGCCAAACTCCATCCTTTGTATTTCTTCTGGCAACTGCTGGAACAAAATTATCTGACTATGACCCACCACCGTCATCAAAAACTATGGTAACAAAAGGAAGCTGCAGAAACTGAGAGTTACTGTAAGAACACAGGAATGTGTGTTTTGTATTTATCTAGGGATCTTCTACTGTAGCAATAACATCCTTCTTCCTTGCATTTTCTGGGTTTTATGATCATATGAAGTTAATGCGTCTTGGCAAGGAATTCTTATGGTACCACTTCTGGTTTGTTTGTTTTACCTTAGCTCACAGTAACTGGTAGAAGATCTGGTGTGTGCTGATATTTTGAAAAACCTGGAAAGCTTTTCACACACCACTTGAATTCTATCTGGGTTCATTTTGTGGGAAGGAGTTGGTTAAATAGGAGCTGGATGCAGTCAATTCTTTCTTTTCTCAGAACTGACATCCTCTTCCCCTCTGGAGTCTGTCTGTGCCAGTAATAGCCAGAACAGATCCTCTGGTGTGCTCTGGCCCCTCTGTTCCTTCTGCAAAAGTTACAGAAAATGGGTAGATTGTGACTGAGACTAGTCAAGAAGTATGCCTATGGTGAGAACAACTGCATAGGAAAACAACCGTGTTTGAATGATTATTTTGCTACTCATCGAAAAGGCTTTAGAAATCACTGTGAAAGCTATGGTGTTACAGTTTTCTGACCTCTCTGAAAAAGACATACTTATTTGTGTTGTTTCTAGTTCAGTCACAGTTTGTTAAAGTGGCATCCCTCACCGCTGAGTCCGCTATACTGTTATAGTCAAGAGCATCTAACTGTTGGTGGTAACATATTTTTCCTGTTATTTTCTCCCACTGTCTCCTACCTTTACTTCTGCATTTGCCAGTGAGGAGTTTGCCTAAGCTATGCCCTCCTAATTCAAATATTTCCCGTCATTTCTGTTCTGTGGAAAATGTGATTCCTCAAGGTGTCATCATATTCCTATTGAAAAGTCTACTTACCAGTATGGAGAATGGATGGGTGTGCGTAGGTAGGTAGGTAAGGGCAGAAGTGGTTTGTGATTTTTTTCCTCTCCTCTCCCCAGCCAGGGTCTCTATGTTGTCGCACTGGCATCAGAGATTTTGGCAGAATCAGAAATAAGGTTGTTGGCACAGCCACAAGAAGCTCATAAGAGTAGCAAAGACAGGAGGAAGAAGCAGATTTTCTTCCTGGGATTAATACACAGTTGGAGAGCTCTGAGATCTCAGTTAGAGAATGGGAGAACAAGTATTTACATTTCAGCTTAGACATAGTAAAATATGTTCTGTCTGAGGTGGTTTTCAATGCAAAATGCTCTTTCTACCAAACATTGCCAATTTCTATATCTTTAGTCTGGGAAAAAATCAGCTTGATTTTTCACAGCTGCTTTTTGAAAAGTTCTGGATAATTTCACTTTTGAGGCTTAAAGAGCATTAAAGTTGAGATTTCAGGCAGGCTCCTGTATTGCTGCTGCAAGGTGGGGAGTCTCAATACCTTAATGTCTCCCACCTGTGGCAAGTTGGCCGACAGGATGGCGGAAGCTGAAAATTGAGAAGGTGAAGAGTTGGCGTGTTGAACCTCTGGCAGCTTGCTCTTGTCTATATCTCCTGTTAGTTAGAGGGAAATTCCAGATAAGTGGCATCAAGCCACAAAATTCTGTTTTAATTCTGAAACAGAATTTGTCAGAAGTTCTGACTTGCCTGAAATGCTACTTTATTTTCCTCACCCCAACCTAGAAGGCTTCTTTCTCTTGAATGTTAAAATATCTCAATGCAGGACTTCTCTTTTCCTCAGGTCAGCACTGGTTCTTTTCCACTTTTCCCACTGGAGTCTAACAACGTTAGAAGAGTTATACAATGCTAAGGAATTTTTGCAGAAGTGCTATGAAGCTTTAGCAACTGTGAGGCTTGTGAACGAAGGGCATGGTGCAGGAGCCCAGGAAGACTGATCCTTCCAGTAGCATCACTCAACAGAATTGGTTAGAGTTAATACTGCCAAGGGAAGGGAAAAGTGCACAATGCACATGTTCCCCTGTGTGCATGTGCACGCTCATAAATGCACACAGTATGTAATATCCTTCCACTGTTGCTGTTTGTTCCTTACCAGTAATCCTTCAGTAGGTCCTGAGAGAAAATTATTGTATTTTATCTTTAAAATACGATGAGATAAAAAAGTGATGTAGTAGCATTTCAGTTTCCTAGCTTGCATGCTGGAGGCAGAAAGTGCTTAGCTTGAAGAGTACTGGTGGAAGAGATAACTTGTGATACTATATTTTGAAGTGATTTTGAATGTGCCTGATGTTAGCTGTGTGACCCGGCTGGAAAGACTCACTTCAGAGGAGTGCTAGTGGGGCCCAACCTGTCCATGTCATTAAAAATTTTTACCAGCGGAATATATCCATCATTATAAACCTCCTGAGGTTAACAAAGCTTGGAGTAGGGGTGGTACATTTATCTCTGGGAGGCTGACATAGACAATCTGTTTGTTCTTACACCAGTGCTTTTAGCATAAATTTTTACTTTGTGATGCAAAGCAAATATTTTGTAACAGTTCAGTACTATGGTCTAGATAGCCCATGTTTCATTGGAGAAATCCAAGTCACTGAAGCCTAAATACAGAACTGGTGAATGCCTCTGCTTCTGTTAGACCCTTGCTCGTCTGCAGGTCAGCGCTCTGACTCCAGGTGCAAGGGAATTAAGCAATAGCAAGTTCTGGGGAAATGTGCTGTGAATATTTGAACCTGGACAAAAAGTCCAGTCCGTGCACAAGGCTTGAGCTGGGTTGCTTTATCTCTATTACCCAACCTCAGTGGATGTTTTGTGGGGAAAACAAGAAAGCAAACTATAGGTAGTATTTTCTTCATTTACTTTTGTGGCATGAAGAGGCTTGTGAAGTACTATAATGCACCATTGTTTGAGTATGTTTTCTTCCCACAGATCATTTTATTGGTCTTGTTAATTGATTGCTAGAAATAATGCCTTTCCTCTTCTTCCATTACGTCTCCCCCTTTCAGATTTACAGCATAAATCTAGTGTGTTCAGTGGCAGTTCCAAGCCTGCAAAATATGGACTTTTGCTTTCTGAGCTTGGCTCAGGGGAACTCAGGATACTGAAGGTAAAAATACAGATAGGTACCAGACAGCCTGGCCTCAAATTATAGAGGTTTATTGGCAGACATACTCTTTGTCAACGGCAATGCTATTTGCTTCTATACAAAAGCACAATATTAAGATAATGCTTTGTTATTTTTAACTGTTGTGGAAGAAGCTCACTGCTCATCAGTGTAAACAAAGATGGAGACAAAAGTACTATATGACTCATGCCTGGCCCTGCACCGCCTCTAGGTTCCACTCACCCTTGTTTTCCAACTGTTTCCTGAAATCCCATGTAGCCACTTACACTGTCACTCCCTTTACCCACCCAGTCTGAAGAATCCGGCACATTCCTTTCCCTCTGAAATTACCTGACCCTGATCAATCCTTTAGGGGGTGGAAGAATAAGAAATAGGAGAGGAGTTTAAGGCTGCAGTCTTGAAAGAATGCAGGAACTGAGTGCATGTTGCTGGTCAAGTGCGTAATAGGGGAGCTTTTTGCTGTGCTTTTCTGACTTTGGCTGCATCTTTTTCTGCACTGATGTTCTCCTTACCTTCACCCACAAGTGAACGGAAGATATCAGAATACTTAGCGTGAAAGAAGAGTGTTCAGTGAGGGTGTTTTCTCGTGCTTGCTGGTCTGCAAACTTTTTAGGACACCGAGGAGCATCATGAGTTAGCCTCAAAAAATATCTGGAGCAGGGATCTCATTTCCCCCATGGCTTGACTACTTTTTAAAGCTGCTGGACAGGATCAGTGCAATTTTTTTTCTTCTTATATAGTCTTTCTTGGGTATCTGATAAAGGTCAATTTATTTCTCAAAGTGATACTGTGCACAGTCCTGCTGTGTGATGTCTACAGTAGAGCTGAACCAGACCTGTGCAGGAGCTGGCTAATGAAACAAACAGCTGCTTCATCCCAAGAAAGTAGGCAGGAAGCTAGTTATAATTACGAGCCTCATGGCATGAGCCAACAGTTTTCAGGAAATACTACTGCCGTGTATTATGCCTTATGCTTGCATTTTTTTCTATTTCCTGCAGCTTGTTAAATATACAACAGCTCTCTGCTTCCTCCCCCAGCACTGTACCAATGTTGACAGCTATATTTAGTTCTTGTCAAGTTACAGCAGGCTTTTTATAATCACAAAGTAGTGAAAAAAAGGCCAGCAATACAGTGAGGGCAAATATTTGTAGCATATAATAAACCTTTTTTTGTAACCTAAATATTTAGAAAGAACAGGGGTGTAGGAGGATGCTGTACTTTTTAAAATGTGGAAAAGATAAGGAGCAGTCTCCTGGACAAGTCTCTTTGCTGTGGCAAGAGTGAGCAAAAGGATTTCTTCCTTTTATTCAGAAAACGGTTGCTGACTGAGGATGATTTAGAGAAGTCAATCGTTAACTTTTAATTAAAAGAAAAATTGCCCAGCCAATTCACCTGGCATGTGGGAAGACTGCAGTTGAGAAGGACCACCACCACCATACCCAGTGAAATAAAAATGAATGTTACCCCAGTGGATCTTGAGGGACTCATTAGCACTCTGAAAACACCAATAATGTTGAGATTTTCCTTTAGCAAACACTGAAGCAGAAAAGCTTGCAATGTGGACTGAGGGACAAGAAATGAGTTGTGCAGTCTGTTGCTGAAAGTGGCCTTCTGCCAAGGTGCCCCTCTATATGCCTGGTACATTTTTAGTTTCTGACTGTTCATTTTTAAGTCAGTTTATTCTGAAAAAATGTCTTTGCTTCAATTTTTATCTTATTGTATGCTATTTCATTCTCAGCTCTTCACTAGCTTTTTCTTTCATGTCCTCTCTGTCATGGAAGATGGTGTTGCTGCTTGGGAGCCATCAGAATAAGTAAGGTGGAGATGATCAAGGCTGTGTTATGAGGCGCCACAAGCAAATTCTGTGCTGCAATCTGTGAACAGCAGGAGTTAAACGTCAGGTGCCCCAAGGGTTTCTACTCTAATCTGTTTTCTAGGGACCTTCCTTTGGGGCCTCTGAAATGTTCCTATGTTTGATTTTGTTGCTCAGTTTTTTTAAACTCTAGTTTCAATAATTATCAAACATGGTGATGAATTGGTACACCAAATAGAATTTGACCTGTGAGTTGCCAGGTGGACACATAATTCACTGTGTGCAGCATATAGGGAAAAAGTCAATGGGTGTAGATGTTATCAAAGCTGTTTTCATTCAAAAGCAGCATTAATGACAGTTGTTTAAAGTCTGTGATATATTTGGAGCATTAAAATAACACTCTCTCAGTGGAAATACGTGCTTGTATCTGTTCAGATCATGACCCGATTCTTAAAAATATTTGAGTTTGGTAGAGTGCCTTGCTTATATGCATTATTACCCTATAAATTACCCTAAAAATTGCCCTTGGTTTTAACTCTTCTACTGTTACTTTTTGACTTGGCTAAGTGCCTTTCTGATGGCCGAACTTAACACCTCTGCTATCTGCTGGCATATTCATGTTCTCATACCCAATTTATTTTTTCCTTTGCAGATCAGGAAAACTGTGATGATGATGAGATGGAGCGACTTTACAAGTCATTAGAACAAGCAAGCCTGTCTCCCATTGGTGATCGTCGGCTGTCAACGAAGAAGGAGCTTAGGAAGTCATTTATCAAACGCAGCAAAAACCCCTCCATTAATGAGAAACTCCACAAAATTCGAATGCTGAACAGCACGTTAAAGGTGAGGTTGCAGAGCGAGCCAAGGAAAAGCCTGAGAGAAAGAAACAGTTTGGATGAAAAAAGAAGCAAGCCTAGACTTCAGCCAAACTCTAATTACATATTTACTTAAAGCCCCAGAGAATTTGGTTAAGTTTTTGAAATTGTTTTCTACTTCATTCTGGATACTGATCTGTGTTATGTTGTTAAATTTGAACTGGAAACAGAGGCAATAGTTCAGAAGGGACTCTTCTTGCAGAAGTTCCAGCCCATTTGGAAAATTTAATAAAGCAAGCACCTCTTAGTTAGCTGGAAAACTTGCAAGCTTGGCTGAATGCACTAAACAGGGGTCCCTTAAAAAAGGAAGAGCAGACAAAGTACGTTGATGATAAAGGACATGAAAATGACCCTGAGCCAAAAAAAGTTTTCCTTATGTGATTGTTGGAGAATGTACAGGATGTGCCAAAGCTATTGTAAAGGCCTCCTGTAACTAAAATATTTTTAATAACAAAAGCATCCTGCTTTTATGTTGGAAACATATCATGAACTGGACGGGTGGAGGGGTTCAGGGGACGTTCCATGAAAGGGCCAGTAAATCTGTCTGGAATATGGGGATTTATGAGGCTGTTTACTCGCCAGCATTAAGTGTCATGGGATTTCAAAGCCTGCTTCTGAATTGTACTGAGGGAAACAGAAAGCTTAACCGTAACATTTAAATTGTAAGGAGAAGAAAGAATAACGGCAAACCTGGGGCTTCTTTACGTTCCTTTTTGTATGCATTAGAAGCAGGAACTGAGTGTGTTCTTTCAAGTCTGTGTATTTGGCTTCAAGCATTGTATGCTGGAGAAATGCATGAAAAACTTCTCCTATTTGCACAATCATTGATTTGATTGTTAGTTGCAACAGGAAGCTTGGCTTTGGCACCCTGGCCTGTGTTAAACTTCCTGAATATACAGTTGAAAAAGTGACTAGGAATATAGATATTCTCCCTGTTGTAGGGCTTCCAGGCTCTGTATGAGACCTGGTGAAGTCTCTCCTCAGTATCAGTCTTCAGTGACATGGTACTGACTATAGCAGTGTTCATCTGCACCAGCAATAAAGTGAGCCCATTACATAACAGAAAGTTAGTTTAAAAAGTATGCCTATTTTATGCAACAGGAAACTAAATATAGAAACAAACTGCAAAGTTTTCCCCAATAGGAGCCTCCCTAATAAATCTAAGAACAAGTTAGTACAAAATGGAGTTGTATCTTGCAGGACAATCAAATTCATTAGAGCTGAATGGAAACCTAGGAGCCTACTGCCAGCCATGAGCAAGGACAACTTTGCATTGATTTAGTGTGGGAGTATTACATAAGTTGTGATTAGTAGTGTTTATAACCTTAGGCTTGTCTAACACTTGTATTTAATATGGAAAAAACATTTTTGGGGTGTTCGTGATGTATAAAATGTGTTGATTTTTTTTGCTTTCTTCAAACTAAGAAATTGGAGTATTGACAAGACAAATATAGCATAGACATTTTCTCACAGACACAGAGTTCTATACACAGCAGTGTTTAAGTTAGCCTGTCTGAAAGGCAAATGCCATATCCTTTACATCAGTGAGATAATGTGCTTTTAAAGTAAATTTTCTTAACATATAATATGAGACGTGAGATAATTGGAAATGATCTATTGGAAATCTAAAAATCAGAAAAGTTTTTAATCTGATCCATATTAACTCTGCTTCAATTAAAACCCTATTAGTTTGGGACAAGTGATTTATGCAAGGTTCAGTGCAATTTTAATTTTGGACTTTTGACTCCACATTTTAAACAACAGATTAATGTTGCTGCCACAATATATCATTAACAAAACATGCTTTGGATAGTTTGGAAGAGAGGGAAGCTGTGTGTAAATGCATCACGGGCTCAGTGAATGTGGGAAATAGATTTAGCACTGCAGAAAAATTCCATGGCATACCTTTTTACCACCAATTTTGTCCACTGGAAATACTCTTCTCTCCCTTCTACCTCCCCATCTCCTCTTCTTTTAGACTAACTGCACATATCTCTGCATCGATGCCACAAGCCCTTTTACAAGGGGTGGCACTAAGTCTTGAGGGTAGATCCTGTGTAAACCAAGAGTTGAATAAGCTTTTGCATTTCAAAAGTGGCTCAGGCATCACAGGGATTAGTATAGTAGATAGTTCATTAAAGGAGTAGTGGGATATGGATGTGTGAGCATACTACTGCTGCTATCAAAAAATGTTGTGAATGCGTGGGAGCATTTTCAAGGTGTTTTCAAGCCTAGCACGGGGTGTCCTCAGGCGTGATGAAACCGGTGGCAGTAGAAGACAGTGAGAACTCTTCCATTGCTTTCACACACAGACTGAGGGGATGGATCTAGGCAAAAGCACTAAAGGTTTGTTAGTGCAGCATGGTGCCCCTGTTAACTGTAGCTGCTAACTGGGGCTTCTCTATCCTGTGATCCACTGCATGAATAGGCAATTAGGGATGAAAAAGCAAAGTGGTTTGTTGTGTCAGAAAATGTGAGGACATCAGTAAATATAAATACCTGAAAGGAGGATGTAAAGAAGACAGAGCCAGGCTCTTTTCAGTAGTGCCCAGTGGCAGGACCAGAGGCAGTGGGCACCAACTGAAACACAGGAGGTTCCCTCTGAACATCAAGAAACACTCTTCTGCTGTGAGGATGACTGAGCGCTGGCACAGGTTGGTCAGAGTCTGTGGATTCTCTCTCCAAGGCAGCCTGTTGTAGGTGTCCTTGCTTGAGGAAGGGGGTTGGACCAGATGACTTCTGAAGTCCCTTCCAACTTCAACCATTCTGTGATTCTGTGACACAAAGGGTCTCAGTCTCCCTATATCACTGACTGTTCATGTCTTATGATTGAACCAGGGTGCCTGCAATATACTGTCTGAGCTGCTCTTTTCTAAAAGTAGAGACTAGATTTGTTAGTAGGAGCTGGTGGTAAATACATTAGCAGCCACACATGCTCTAGCCACCCATAAACTCTACAGCCAGTGCACAGATTATGTCCAAAATTACTTTCTGTTTAGCTCCCAGAGAAGAGAAATTTATAATGTGGCCAGGGAATAAGTATTTTTTGAGAAAGTTGGAATTGGTGTGAACTACAGAAATAAATGCTGTTGTGTCTGGTTTCATGCAAGTACTAACTTGTTGTGAGACAGCATATCAATGTCTAATTTTCACATGAATACTCTCTCATGACGTTTTGCTAAGAATCCTATAAAATAAAAAATCTACATGAAATCATAGTCTTGCCTTCAACTGGGACAAATTTCTCCTGTGGGCTTAACTTCGATGATCTACATTCTGAAAATGGGAACAAGTTGCCAGAAGGATGGATAATTGGCCTTCTCCTTGTGCGAGGGTTCTCTAATGTTCCCAGTGTTTTTGTTATGGACAATGAGCTTGGCAGTTTCTGTTGGAAATAACCACTTGTTCTCTTCCTAGTGTAAGGAACATGACCTGGCTACAATTAACCAGTTGCTAGAGGACCCAAAGTTGACGGCGATGAAGTACAGAGAGTGGAGGAACACAAACATCATGCTGGTCCAAGATATCTATCAGCAGCAGGAGGCCCAGGATGTGTCCATAGAGAACAGCGAGGAGCAAGAGATGACTCCACAACCTATTGCTGAAAGTGCTATCTGAGGCCATGGTTCGATGGTTCACAGCAAGATTTTTCCCCATGGGTCTTCACGTACAGGCGCTTTAAACCGCTGCATTTTGTGGTTTGTTTTTTGCAAGTGTTCTTTGGAAGGAAGACAACCCCTTCTCCAAAGCTTTATTTCCTCTTGCAAAACTTATTTCGTGTCAAAAGGGCGAATCCCCCAAATTAAAAATGCATGCTCGAGCCTGGGCTGCATACCTAAGAAGGCTATTCTATGAAGCAGCAAAGAAATGTTTTTCTATCTCAGGAGAAGTAAATGAAATATTTCCGACTCCTGGAAGTCACAGTGCTGTATAGTATGAACTGTATAAATGTGAGGTCCTTGGGATTGTTTTAACCATGTAACTTACTGTTAAAGGAAGCTGCAACAATGCCAACAGGATGTAGTCTACTGTCTACCTTTTTACCCTTTAAGGTGACCTGATGTATGCGTTTTCAGTTCTACATTCATTCACTTTCACTGCTCTACCTGTTTAAACTGAAACAAATAGAATAGCAATTATGCGTGAGTTTATATTACAAACAGTTGTCAGGCACCCAGTTTGTGCTCTACCTGATATTTTATGAGTTTCAAATTTATTTATGGACCAGATCAAGGTACTGTCTTTCTACATGAAGAAGAGAAAGTTCTCTAAGTGTTTGCTAACATGTAATCTACTCTTCAGTGAGGCAGCTAATGCTTCAACAAGTTTCAAGTTTTCTTATGGACTTGGCAGAATTCCTTGGAAGATTATTTTCTTCTTTCTTAATTTTGACAATTGTGAATATGTAAGGTACAAGTTAATCCCAGATTCCTACCTAAGAAGGTGATCAGGTTCACAAGGCAGAAGCTAAATAATTAAATTCCTGATGTGGACCTGAAGGTGTAAAACATAGCTGCAAATATTTTTGTAAATATATGTCATTTTATGGCTTATATGAATGTGACTATGTACTGTATATATGTTTTATTTATATATTTATATATGCTGAATTTCCTAATGTAGATAGGCACACATGGACCAGACCCACCCAGATGAGTGCTTATAGGTTGACTTGAAACGCCTCTTTGTTTTTTGTTCCATTATGAATCACAGTAATGGCTCTACAACTGAGACTACCCTGGGACATCTGCTGTAACTTTTTCTTCTGTCTTTCTAGCTTTGAGTTTTTGATGAAGAAAATCTGTACAGCTTAGGACAGGAAAATAATTTTTCTAGAAAGCTTCAGGATTTCCCTTTGGTCAAACAAAAATAAGTATGTTAAGAGGTTTTGCTGCAGGATCATAACTTTTTGGCTTCATTGTCCTCAGTACAAGGTTTGGGTTTCTTACCTTCCCATCTTTTGCATGTGCACAAATATGAGGAACTTTGCAGAGTGCTGAATTTTGAAAAGCAAGAATTAGCTCACTGTTCTTCAAGTAATGCCACTACAGGAACTGTGGCAATCTGTACTTCTGTTGGCTATTTCTTAAAGATATTCTTTGTCATTATTTTTCAGCACAGTTTGTCTTTTAAAGCAAAATACACTATATAGATGCAGCCACATTCACCTGTCTTTATACATTATAAGTTTTATCATAGCTTGAATGAGAAAACAAAATTTAATAGTGTTAGTGGGAATATGTGAAATCTTTTCCACCTGTGTAGTGATAGGTCTGACTGTTGATACTGCATTTTTAACACTCAGCAGCTTTTCTTTTAAAATAGAGACATGAAATGATGTCACAATGCATCAAAAATGGCAGTTAAGGCTGTGCTGAGCATGAGAACTGAGGAGCAGATAGTAAGCTACAAGAAAGGGGAAACAGAAGGGAGAATGTAGGCTTCTTTGATATGGACTTTAATGGGAGAGGCTCAGGGGAAATGGGGCCTGATAGAATGCAGAGGCAGGGCTATACTTGGGATAGCATCACTGCCTCAGGTGTAAGAGGGCTTAGGAGTGTGAGGATAAGGGCTGATATTGGGTCAGAACTTAATAACTGGAGCTAGTCTGCTGGTGGGGAACAAATGTTAGCTGAGACCTGCAAGTGGGTGACAATGACTTAATGGGGAAGCAGACACAAAACCCAGGCTGGTTAAAAAGCTATTGTTTCAGGAAATTGTCATATGAGCAGTGATTTTATCACTTCACTAATTCTAACTAGAAGTTGATAGAAACTAAGCAAGCTCAATACCTGTTGCAATTTGGTTTAGAATAATCACTTCCTAAAAATCAAGCCCGTTTTAAGGTATTTTTTTTAATCTTTCACCATTCCTAGAGGACCCTCTGGACAATGGACGTCTGTGACTGTCCCATTCTTGAATGAAATTCTTCAAAGCAGGTGCATAAGTGGGACAGGGACAGCCCCTGAATTTGACATCATGTCAATTAACCACCTAACACACACTGAAAGTTAGGAGTGTAGGGATTAATCTGCTTGGTCCATTTCAATTTTAACTACTTGGCTCTAAATGATTGATAAATAATGGAGGTCAAATTGAATGTACACTTCAGATTTTCTCTTGCAGGTGCAGACCATTCAGTTTCTCATGAAACAAAGCATGTAATCATCATTTTTCTTCAAAAGCATCTTCACTTAGATCTTAAAAACAAGCAGGAGCTTAAGTGGCCTGTCAAATCGAGCCAGACTAGTCAGTGCCTTGCAGCTCTGAGCAAAGTCCTAGTCAACTCCATTTGCTGAAGTAGATTTGCTCTGTGAAAAGCAAAATGCTATGAGGTCTGCACACTCTCTGTTGGTTCTTTTCACACTGTACTTGTATAAGCATATACAAAGCAGGTTTCCCAAATACAGACAAACGTCCTCGAACTGCTCAAACTCTGCAATTGGTTTCAATGAGATTAAATAGCCTAAACTAGCTTTAAATTTACTTTTTCAGATTGTCAGTAGATACATACTGTTGAATTAATAAGATTTTGAAAATTAAGAACAGAAAATTCTTGAACAAGTTACTTTAATGCAGTTGTTATTTTAACAAATTTCTGTGTGTTCAATAAAACAAATGTATGAGTTTATGCAAGTGTGGTGCAGGGAGTCTACCCCTATTCTCTTCAGCTACTATTTAGACCCAAAACAAATGCTAAGTGTGGGAAATGTGAAGCAGAATTTGTACTAAAACAAATATTTAATTTTAATTAACAAAAGTTTAATGAGGACAGTTTTGACCTGGTGCTGGATTCATCACAAGGGGCTGTGCAGCAACATGAAAGCCGCAGTCAGAGAAAGAAGTGTGCACAAGCTGACAGCTGCAACTAGTGGATGCAGCGGGGAGCCACCTCAGCAGGAGAAACTTGGGCAACTCTGTGATCTGCTCAGTGATGCTTAGGGTAAACAGTATCTGTTGGTCTGAATTTGGAAGGCCTGCCTTATTGACTCATAGCGTAGGGTAACCGTGCATCCCTACTGAATGTCCAGAAGTCTTTAACCATCTGCCTCATGGACTTGTTCTATGTTCTTTTGCAGGAGAAAGTGTGTGTGCATGGATGTGTGGACATGCACAATCATGCCTTTGTCAGTAAAGCCTTTTGGTATTGGTGCAGTAAGCCCAGCTACGCAGCTTTTGGAGTAGCTAATGACAATATCTAATTTCAGCTGTTTCTGCAGCCTGTCTCTGGTGTTTTTTTCTGGAAATCGAATCTCTCTGTTTTGGTGGTGTAGATCTCACAGGCTACCAGAATGAGATGGGATCACATTTCCTTTCCTAAGATGGGAGAGATTTCATGTGGGACCTGTGAATCCTTTCTGCATCTAATTCTGATGATTTACTCAATACTGGGTTTCACCTGAAACAGGAATGAACAGGAACAAATAATGTGCTACAACTTTTTTCCAAATAATTTTCTTTTTGGAGGAAACCTTCATATTGAGAGAAAAGGCTGTTTTGGGGTAGCCAAGGAAGGAGGGGAAGAAAAGAGGTGGTATTTGATTTAAAACTATGTAGAATTTCAGAATTTAAAATTATTTCTAACTAGAAAAAACTATGGGCATGCTACATCTGTAAGTTTACACATCTGTTACAGATCTAACTTGGTTTTTTTTAACTCTTGAAGTAGCAAGGGAGTCCATGTAAACATACTTCTATATGAGTAACTCCATGTACTGTAGTTGAAGTTTGGGGTTTGGGCATTTTTTCTTGTGTTGCTTGTTTGGTGGTACAAAATGACCAATTGCAATGAGGGCCTGGGCTTACTTATTTATATGAGATGTGTCTTTCTTTTAACAGGAAGCCAAAGTGGTTTTCTTGTAGTAGTAGAGCAAAGTGGTATTTCCTGTTTTCTGTGGGGCATTTCAAAGCAGCAGACATTTTAAGATGTCAGTCAGCATTTCCTTGACGACTTGAAGATTTATCCCATTTTGGCCTGCTTCAAGCTGCCACATTCTTCCATTTTTAAGAATTCATTTCATTATTAACTAAAAAAAATTGAGGTGAAAAAAGGAAAAGGAAAAACAGAACAGAACAGCTCAGAGCTAAGATCAGGCTCAAATTCTTGTCTCTGTGCATAAGGGTAACGGGAGCTAAACTTGCCAAAAGCTAGGCATTTCAACACTAAAAAAAAAAGATTGTCAAGTGTTGAGGACAGTATTACACTCCTTGAAATTTGCTACGGGAGGAGTTCCAAGACCTGTCTGCTCTGTAAAAATGAATATTTTTCTAATTTATTTCCTCCTGGTAAAAATCTAAAGGGAGTGGTTTATAAGCTGGCAGAAAGTTAAAATGATACATGCATGTAATTCATTAATAGTTCATCAATGTTGATGTATTACCTTGCAATGATTGACTTTAGATGACTCAGCCTTTAATGCAGCAAATCCATTTCTTTGAGAAACTATTGTAGCTATCACTGTGTCTGAGACTTATGTACCCCATCTGGCCCACATGAAGTTCATTTTGAGAATGTAGATATATGGCATTTCTATAGGGTAAATAGCTTATGTCATCAAACCATAGCTTAGGAGCCATGTGAACTCTCACACTCCCTGTGTCCTAGATGCCTTAGGAGCTACCCAAATTATTCTGACTTCTGAAGTTTCTTATGGAAATTTTACCTTCTCCCACCTAAAACTAAAGAAAAGAGGATATGGAAACATGTCTCCCACTCTTGAGAAACTGGCACTAGTCTAGCAAAGATTCAGGTAAGTTACCTTATTTAGGAACATTTAGCAAAATAACTCACCTGGTTAAATGCCATATGTGCATACTAATAGCAGTGCTCTTGTTCAAAGCTCTCAGTTCGGAGGACTGGCCCAAAGGAGGAATGGAGGTATCTATTCCGTTACCCTCTCTATAGACAGGGGAAGGCACGCATAGAGGAGTATTTGTAAGGATAACTGTTAGGCAGGGCCAGGGCCTGCAGCACCATGAAGGTATATGGAATCCCAATTTGGTATTTTATTTGCTAAGCCTATATTTTCTTCCACTGGCTTCAAACTCAAAGCACAATGTTTGCACCCAGCGCTGTCTTTTTACTGCTTGTTGCCCACACATGTGATTTGATTTTAATGGAATGATACACACATCTTGCAGAATGAGAACCTTATGTTTGCACTTGTCAATTAAACACTGAAATGCGAGAATATTTTGCTCAGCCTTTTTTTCACTTTTCACTGCGGATTTTTCAGTTTACTGCTATACAATAAAATAAGGATTTGCTGGTTCTTTAAACAAGCGATTTCCCCTTGGGACTAATATTACTATTGAGTTGAATAATCTGGAACCAGGAAGGAAATGAATGATTTGATTAAGGAGTGCCTTCCACTAGTTGGCAATGTGATTTTTGAAACTGCTGTTAAATTAGTTAATTCTCTTTACCCGGCTGCTGTAGCCACCCTTAAGGAAGGATGGTCTCTTCTGACAGGCGTGGGACGTTGTTGGGTTTATTTATTTTTTTAGCTCACAGAGCAGCTTGTTGCAATTAAAAGAGGATTAGGATCTTTGTCAAAAGAGTTTCAGTTTAGCCAGACAGGCCAGCCAAGTAGCAGCACAGTGAAGGTGTAGTTCCTAAGAAATGAGCTTGTCTAAGGGCTTATCTGCCCTGAAGGAAGAATGTCTCTGTCCCCCTCTGTTCCCCCAATCTCCTACATGCTCCCACTGTTTGCCTCGGGCTAATTTGCTCGTGATTTGGCAGCTCTGTCAGCTCAACCTAGTCAGGCAGCAAGGAACAGATGCAGCAAGCTGGATAGTCGTCTACTGCAATGGTGAATAAAATTGGCTCATGGAGAGGTTCAGTGCCTGCCAGAGCCCTCACAAGGGAGACAGCTGGGTTGTGTAGGCAGAAGAAGGAAGAAGAACTGTGTAAGCAGGAGAGAAGAGGAGGACCTGTTCCTTTTAGGAGCAGAGCATTACTTTCACTCAGCTTCCTGCAAAGCTATAGCTTCATTTTCACCAAGATTTCCCTTTCCCCCTGCAACACGTGGTTGTGAAGACAACCTGAGAGAAGAGTTTTCATGTGGGGTTTACTGTGATCTCAGCCTGTGCTCTTGCTTTCCATGCTTCATGCATGGCCAAACATTTTGTTTCTAGGCCTGAAAGCCAAACTCTACAAAAAACAATGCTATATTTCCTTAGGATGCTTCCTGGCATGCCTGCTGCAGGGATGCTGGTGCAGCCATGAGAGAGGCCGTGATTGGGCTGGAGCACCTTATATGTACCCGTTTACACTAGCTATGAAACTGCACCTCTCTGGCTTAGACCACCTCTTATTTTTCCTCTGGCTTTTGATTTACACCCTCCTGTGGTAGTAGTACTGGGTCCAAAGTTTTATAAGAATAGAAGTGAGTTGCTCAGCATGATTTGGACATTTGTCTTTTGTCTGCTTAGAAAGAACACTGGGCTTCACCGGGCTTCCAGACAGTCCCTATGAGCTTGGGGTCAGTATGTTCACTGGCAACACAGAGGGCAACGGTGCCATTCCTGGCATCTGACCCTATTTCATTACTTCACCTTTTGGAAAAGCTCAGTCATCATTCTTCTGACATTGTCATAGGCTGTTTCTTATTGCTGGAAGAAAGTACCTGCTGTCACGGGGAAAGTTCCCGTATAATCTTCCTGTGCTCAAGAAATGACCTTGGTGTCACTAGGGGATGTCTAAAATTTTCTGACAGAAGCCTTGGTAGTGCATGGGATGCTGTGCATGCTGACAAACTGCTTTACTATTTCGATGAGGAAACGTGTATCTTTCCTCTTTACACTTCTGGTCAGAGTGGTGTCAGTCTCAAGCAGATACACAAGTTCTCCTTGTATTGCCGGTGGGAAACCGCAGCTTCTTGAGAACAGGTCTCAGCAAGTTTTTCTGATGGGAAGAAAACTGATGCCTTAGCGCAGCCTGCTGGCTGTTAGCGAGACAGCAAGCGAGGAAATTACAGGTTTGTATGTGCTGTAGGCATGATGGTCTCAGTCTACATCTGAGAAAGTTTTACTGTGAGGTGAGAGCATTTGCTGCAGGTGGAAAAATGGAGATGCTGTCTGGCACACTGGGCCTCTCCAGACCTGAAGCAGAAGCAGTAAACTGAAACCAAGTACAGTCTGAGGAAAAAGATGCTTTGTGAGGAAAAGCAAATTAATACCTCAGGGGGCCAAGGCAGGTGCTAGGAAAGGAGAGGCAGTAGATCTTGGGGGGGAAGGGGTAATTATTGCCTGCGGGAAAATGAGGGGCATGAGATCAGTGGAAGTCTACAACTTGCCTTACAACTGATGTCTCAGAGGGGATGATTTTTAGTATCTGGTTCTTTATCATCCATGAACCTCAGCCAGTAACTTGTTAAAGCTGTTTTGCAGACCACTCTAAAAGACAAAGGTTGATACACTGGAGGTTGGTTTGTGGAAAATGCTCTCATCCTGGTGTTAAGGACCACGGAATGTTTCTGTCCCTCATGAAACATCTGTGCAAGTCTGGTAAAACTTGAAAGCCACCGTCATGGTGTGGCATAGGAAGACAGCTGAAAATTCAGAGGCTTCTCTAATGTCCTCAGTCCTTGCAATGGCAGCCATGTCCTGGTAATCTATGGGCCTATCTTGTGCTCTTGTGGCCCTGTTGCTGAAGAAGAAAGTATGTTCTTGAGGTGTGTTTTCTTAAATCTTATTTTTGTTACAGACAGTAAATTCAGTTCACCTTGGCTAGCCCTTAAGTTCATAAATTACAGCAACAGTGAAGATGACCCTGGTGGTGGTATCCGTTCCTGTGTGATTTGAAAATTTCACTCTACAAATGCCAGGAGGAGTCGCAAATAGGATTTCATACTGCTGTAAAACATGCACAACACCTTTCCAGCTTGATGTGGTATTTCATCATGAACATAATTTGTTGTCTGTGAAATAATTTATTCTGCCCCTCTTGCTGATGATAAGTTGAGGCAATTTGGGTGGCTGCATCTTATGTGCTGTTTCTGAAATGTGTTTTCTAACACACAAAAAAGGATGAATTATGGTGCTGATACTGGTTGGAAGAAGCAGGTGAGAGTCTCAGGACAGAGGCAGTATATGTCTTGAAAAGAGGATGTGGGAACCTCCTTCATTAAACAAAGGAAGGAAATCTGTCCCATGAAGAATCAGAGGAATGATGAAGGCAGAGTTTGTGTGATAGCACTGTTCATACAAAAATCTGAGTGCAAAGTAATCCCGGGAGCAAAGTCCAGATGCAGGGAGGTGTTGGCTTGTTTGGGAGCGTGGCTGCTCTGAGTGATCGCAGGGCAACCTGGTTGGGCCATACCCCAGGCAGACACAGGTGCTGGGCCAGAGGAATGAGAGACAATGTGGCCAGGCCTTTCCTCTGGACATTAGCACCCATGCTAGCTGTTCTCTGGCATGATGCTGATTTGTGGATCCAGGCCTAGCTTAGATCACCTGGTCTAGTTCTGCAATTCTACTTCTGCCTGAGAACATCTGCAGCATGGCGTAGGACAGCAGTGGCCGAATGCCTGGTTTATTGGCCTCGTCCTGTGAAAGTCCTGGACTGCAGTTGTGTCTAAGACTGGCCAGGGTTTCTTGTTCATATTTCAGTGTTGGACCAATTGCTTTTGCTGATAAAGATTAGTCTAAAGTTAAGGTAAGCTTTTGTGTCAGAGAAAGTGTGAGTTAATATTGGGTGTCGGAGAGGTCATGGAGGTAAGTGAGCACCTCATCATGCACCTATATTGCTTTGTTTCTAGCAGTGGTTCTGGTGTGTGACAAGGGGATGCTCATGACCGAATTTAGGCTTAGACTGTGTCAGGGTTCAGGACAGAAATAATTTAGGATCTTTATTATTAGGTCCTTCATGAACAAATGGGATTAATTTAAGATAGGAGATCCAGGGGTAGACAGAAACTTGTCTCTAGGGTTGCATTCAGTTTGGCATAGTGAGAGCTGAAGGTACAGATTATTTTCCAGGTAGCAGAAAATGCTCAGAGGATATTTTAGGATTAGCAAAGTCTGTTGCCTTTCTTTTAATTTTGATTTGGGGTTGGGTGGCATTCTCAGGTTAGGGTGTCAACTAATGTTTGGGCTAGGGTTAGGCCATGTGCTGACATTTGCTTGTTAGTCTCTGCCCACCCTAGACCTGTTCTACCTGTGCCCTGTTTGTCACTTTTGTCTGGAATAGCCTTTAATGTAACTTGGTGTCTCTTTCTAAACCCAGCACTGCTGCAGGCTCATCAGTCCTTAATTAGATGAGTGTTATCCCTAAGTAGACAAAGGCTGAATAATGTTTCAAAGACCATAAATATTCCCCTAAAATTTTATCTCAGTTCTAGAGGGCAGTTTTGTGCCTTGACAAAGGTGGAAGCAGAGGGCAGAAATCCTGGATCAGCTCTGACAAAGTCACACTTTGACTGTGCAAGAAAAAGTGTTGCATAATTGTTCTGTTCAGTGTACGTGAGGACTGGCAAAAAGAACGCAGTGGCTCAAGTGAAACCAAACTTGCACAGCCTTGGATAGGGATGTCTGGCTTGTGTCTCTTCAGGTGACCTCAGCTGCTTCCTGCTAAATTCAGGGACTTTGACTGCTTTCTGAGGACAAATCTTCACCTGTAGATGTTGAGATACTGAAAACTGCTATATTTGATAAGTTCACATTGTCAGAATGAATTTTAGAGTTTCTAGGGGATCTTTCCTTAAATGCACTGAGCTAGGAGGTGGGATTGGGTTGGGTCTGGTGCAGGCAGAGAGGCAGAGAAGCCTAGCAGACACTCAAGGATTTGAAGACATGGAGCCATTGAGAGGTAGTTCATAGGTGGGGTTGCCATGAAAGGGCTGCCCATGGATTTACACCTTCCTGTTAGGAACTCTCCTGTAGAAAAGTTTGGCAGTGTGAAATAATAAAAAAATATATTTGGATATTTTAGAACCACAGAAGGAGACACGAGTGCAGGCTTTTCACTATTTATGTTCCACAGCCATTCCGTGCTCTGAGTTTGGCCCTCCTGCCATGCTCCTTAAGTGATGCCGGGTGTTTCTTTGGGCAGCAAAGAAACCTGCCTCATGAAAAGAAGTGATTTATGACATGGCACTGTGTGCTCAGGCAAGTTAGAAGTGGCAGTGTAACATAATGTGTTGATTTCACCCCAGAAGACTGAGTCTGGTATACTCTGAATAATAATAAATTTCCTGCCTGTAATTTTGTTGTGCAGAGGAAATGTGTACGGGTGGGAAAAATAATTTAAGGTATACAATGTTGGGTGTATGTTTGAAGGACCAAAGTTCAATTTCCAGTCACAGATAACACATGTGATTTTGATTAAATCGCTCCTACCCAGTCACTCAGTCCCCTGTTTGTAACTCGGTAATGAGAAGTGTCTACTGCAGAGGGCTGTAAATCCAGCAGTGCTACTCCACTGATTAAATAGAGAATGACATAGAGTTGCCAATACAGACTGTGACAATCAATGGTAACGTGCTGACTCTTTCAGATCTTGAGGACTGATGATTCATATGTGGGTTGCTGCTGGCAATATAGAATCATGGAATGGTTTGGGTTGGAAGGGACCTTTAAAGGTCATCTAGTCCAACTCCCCTGCAGTGAGCAGGGACATCTTCAACTAGATCAGGTTGCTCAGAGCCCCGTCCAACATAACCTTGAATATTTCCAGGAATGGGGCATCTACCACCTCTCTGGGCAACCAGTTCCAGTGTTTCACCACCCTCACTGTAAAAAATTTCTTCTTTATATCTAGTCTAAACCTACCTTCTTTTAGTTTAAAACCATTATTCCTTGTCCCGCCACAACAGGGCCTGCTAAAAAGTTTGTCCACATCTTTCTTATAGGCTCCCTTTAAATACTGAAAGGCCACAATAAGGTCTCCTCACAGCCTTCTCTTCTCCAGGCTGAACAATTCCAACTCTCTCAGCCTTTCTTCATAGGAGAGGTGTGGCCCTCTTCTGGACTTGCTCCCACAGGTCCATGTCTTTCCTCTGAAGGGCTGCTCTCAATCTGTTCACTCCCAGCCTGTATTGGCACTGGGGGTTGCCCTGACCCAGGTGCAGGACCCTGCACTTGGCCTTGTGGAACCTCATGAGGTTCACATGAGCCCACATCTCAAGCTTGTCCAGATCCCTCTGGATGGCATGTCAACCACACCACTCAGCTTGGTGTCACCTGCAAACTTGCTGAGGGTGCACTCGATCCCACTGTCTGTGTCATTGATGATGCTATTAAACAGTACTGGTCCCAGTACAGACTCCTGAGGTACACCACTCATCACTGATCTCCATCTGGACATTGAGCCGTTGACTGCTATTCTCGGGATGTGACCATCCAACCAATTCCTCATCCACTGAACAGTCCACCCATCAAATCCATAGCTCTCCAATTTAGAGGGAAGGATGTTGTGGGGGGCCATGTCAAAGGCTGTACAGAAGAAGTCCGGAAAGACAACATCTGTAACTCTTCCCTTGTCCACTGATGGAGTCACTCCATCACAGAAGGCCACTAGGTTGGTCAGGCAGAACCTGCCCTTGGTGAAGCCATACTGGCTGTCTCAAACCACCTCCCTGTCCTCCATGTGCCTTAGCATCTCTTCTAGGAAGATCTGTTCCATGATCTTCCCCAGCACAGAGGCGAGGCTGACAGGACAGTAGTTCCCCAGGTCCTCCTTTCTACCCTTTTTAAAGATGGGCACAATGTTTCCCTTCTTCCAGTCCCCAGGGACTTCGCCTGACTGCCATAACGTTTCGAATAGCATAGAGAGAGGTTTGGCAACTACATCAGCCAATTCCCTATATACTTTCAGGAGACTCTGTGTAAGGGAAGAGGAAAGCTGAAGAGATTTCCTGCTTAAGTGTCCCCTCTAAAAAAAGGTGCTGCATCCTGGAGTTGACATTACCCACTGCAAAGTTAGACCTCATAAGCCCAATTCTTCTTGTGTGACTTTGTCTCTCCTGAAAGCCAGAATACAGCCATGTGCAACTGCAGATGATTTTGCAGAAGAAATACGCAGCTGAGCTGGCTTTGAGCTGGGTTGTGCCAGTTCACTCAGCTAAAGAGGGAGGGGAGAGCTCAACTGGCACCACGTGGAATGGGGCTCAACAGCCGAACTCCCTCTTTTTTTTGCTTTATTGTTATTAAAGTCAAGGCAGCATGAGGAAGCTTACCTATGCTACAGGTGTCTGCCTCTCATTTTGAATAATGGGAGGTTGCTTTAGAAATCCACATCAGGGCCTTCCATGTCTCCAAACTGACTGAAAAAGATAGGGCACTAATGGCAGATTGTGTCACTGAGCAAGCCAGTCTTGACTAATTCTTGCCAATTAATGCAAATTTCTCATCAGGGTTCAGGTACTGAGGAAAAGCTCTGGAAATCAACTAAAATGTGCTAGCTGCAGTGGTCAAAATAGTACTTTGGTGGCCTCAGGTGAGTGTCTGCCCCAGCGTGGGTTGCCTGCAGCCATGGTCCCTTGGGGGTGTCCCTGTCCTTCTTGCTACTTATTATTCAATGGGGTTTTTTTGACCAAAAAAGGTTTCAGTAGAGGGTCAGTGTTTTGGTAAATTAGCATGAAAAAAGATTAGATATGATTTTCCAAAGACCATTCAATAATTTTTGCAGTGACTGACTTCTGGGTTATTTGATTTTCTCAGAACTATGGTTTTTAAGGTTATGCTGAGTTCTCTTGGGAGCCTTTTCCTACAAATAAACTGAAAGATCTCCTTTCAATTTTTGCTTTGTTTCAAACTTTTATCTGCATCATATAGGATCAAATTCATTACTCTTGTGGCAGGACTGAAAACTGATTGGAAAATACATCATATAGGGATTATCAATACTGAAATCTTCAAACCAGTAGGTAAGAACAACACTTTACCTTCCCCTGGTGTCCAGTTTCTAATTTGACTATCTGCTGTTTCTCTTGTACTTTTTAACATTTTCTCCTGATTAGTGCTTCCATGTATTACATTGTAGCAAACAGACTGAAGGCAAAACTACTTGTATTTTCATATATTTTGGCTGAATTTTTACCAGGCACAGGATCATATTCTTCCCCTTTGCCTTCCCCTCCATCTGTCCCCCCCCACCCATATTTCTAACAATTAATGTTTTCTTTCGAATTTTTGGAAGAAGCAATATATTTTTGAATAAGGTGCAATTTAGTTCAGGATAATCCAAATTCTTTCTCATTGCTTAACAAGTCTGTAAATGTACATATTCAACCTCTGTTTTTGGATGTTTGCTTAGTTTAGTCAATAATGCAGAGATGATACAGGCTGTTCAAATTCAATTATTTTGTGGTATTCCTTCATTGGAGTATTTCCTTGTATCTGATGTTCTAGAGAATCATAAGACAAAAAAACAGGGAAAGGGAGGGCCCAAGGCATGCACTGTTCACATGCAAATGATGCATTACTTGGGTGTTTCTGCACATCTGTTTAGTGTCACAGCCTCTTTCTGTAAATATCTATTTTATTTTTCTCTTGTAGTGCAGTTAGTACGTGACATCAGAAGAAAGTGTTCTTCCCAGTTCCCTGGATGATGAGTCAGAGGGATAAACACAACCTGGTGGATCCGAATGTGTTAGGGGTCTGATGATGAGGGCAGTCAAACCCTCTTGCTCTGAAAGATTTACAAAGCAAGGTTGCTTCTTATATCATATCATGATATGCAATCATGATGCAATTAGATAAAAGCAGAGAATGGTGGCACCATAACACTGACTAACAGAAAAGTTATTACACAATGTTTAAGAGAACTTTTTTTCCCCAAGAGAGGATCAGACCAAATCTAAGCATCAGCTTATGATGGATCAGAATTTCATGCACTGACATTAATTCTTGGTAATGGAGAAAATGAGTATCATCACTAGATGAACTCTGAACAGGAGGCATCCCACTGGTGTTGCTAATAACTATAAACTCCTTCTGTGCTGATGGTCTTGGGCTTAATGCAGTTCATTACAGAACAACACAATACTAATTTTTTTTAAAGTATTTGATAGAGCATTTATGTTGCCTTTTTATATTGCCATCATTATTTCTGTCATTTGGAATCTGAATATGGGATAATTGTAAGAAAGCTTTTCTTCCCACCTAAGAAAGCGTGGCAGAGAAACTTGATGTTAATTATACAAAAATAGGAGGAGTAGCAGAAGAATTACACATTTGCAGTCACACTACCTATGTTTCTGTCTATTGGTTGTGCTGAAGCAGAATCATAGAATTATTTAGGTTGGAAAAGATCTTTAAGATTATCAAGTCCAACCATTAACCTAACACTGCCGAGTCCACAACTAAACCACTGCACGTCTCCATGTCCTTTAAATACCCCCAGGGAGGATGACTCAACCACCTCTCTGGGCAGCCTGTTCCAATGCCTGACCACTCTTTCAGTAAAGAAATTTTCCCTAATATCCGATCTAAACTTCCCCTGATGCAGCTTGAGGCCATTTCCTCTTGTTCTATTGCTTGTTACTCTGGAAAAGAGACCAACAGCCACCTCACTAGAACCTCCTTACAGGTAGCTGTAGAGAGTGATAAGGTCTCCCCTCAGCCTTCTTTTGTCCAGACCAAACAATCCCAGTTCCCTCAGTCACTCCTCATAAGACTTGTTCTCTGGACCCTTCACCAGCCAGAAGTTTTAAATTTGAATGTGGATAGCTAACAAAGTATTTTAAAACACAATTTATTTATTTTATCACTATTTAATTTTCTCAAGACAGTTTTTGGGAATTTGAAGAGTTTACTTCAATTTCATGTTCAAACTTATGCTTGCTCATTATTATTTTGGCTTTTGGTGATTGAGCTTGGTAAGGGAGACTCATTTGAACCTTGTATGTCTTAATACAGGCAGATACAAAATCATTGATCTAGAAACAAAAAACCTGATGAAATAGAGTAACTGTGACTTATTTGCAGATAAAAGCAAACAATTAAATGGGTAGGAGCTCCTGGTATGATGCTGATAAAGTGAATAAAACCCTTGGAGAATATAACCCTTGGATGAACACACCCCTGATGTATTTTTCAGGAAGATTTTTAGGGAAGGAAAGCAGCTAGTGTAGGAATGCATTTCTGAAATGTTATGCATGTGTCTGAAACTTTGGGTACTGTTCTCATTTCCACACCAACACAGACGCTGGTATTAGCAGGCTAGTTGGCAGTAAGTGATACATAATGAATGGAAATTTGAAAACCATGCGTTATAGGAAGAAAATTAATAAGTGCAAATTGTTTCATTTAATGTAGTCAGAGAAGTAGAAAGATTTTGTAATGATCTGTTTTTTCCTAATGAGGCTGAACCTCATCCTGGTTCAGATGAGGCTCCCAGTGATAAATGCTCTGAACTGCCCTGGAAGAGCCTGCCTCTCTGCCTTGAATTTACTCAAGGGAAAGTTGGGAGAATAAATTCACTAGATCAAAGTTACCCCTCTAAGAAGCATCTCTTACAGACCCAATGTCCAAGGAAGTGGCTTCTAATAGCAGGGAGTCCTTAAGCTCTCAGAAAGGGCATTCTAATAGGTAGGAAGTGAAGCAATGGCCAATTCAGGTAGCTCCCCTGTGCAAAATGTATGTAACAGATGCATGTTTTGCACAGAATTATCATGACAATATAATGGGATTTCTGTCCTTTAAACTAATTGAATCAAGAATACCCTTCCTCCCCACTTTTCTTAAAAAAAACTTACCCCATGCTGTGGGCTCATTTGGACTTAGTAAAAGACTAGCAGAATGGTTTTGTAGAAAGTCTGAATGGAAGGTTATGGCATTTGGTTTGGGCCTTTAAATCACTGGACTGGTGAGTTTGCCTGTAAAGGATGAGCAAAACATGATCTGAAAAAATCATTGGAGCGTTTTGGTTTAAAAGTAATAATACAGGTCACTAGTAGCAGTAGATTTTAGGTAACCATGGCAAAACTTCAGAAAATCTCTTACAGGCCCTGAACAAACATACATCAACAATACTATACAATTTAGAAGTGAGTGAGCAAAAGACCCCAAACAGAACAGTATAAGTAAATTTATTATGCAGGAAAATGCAGTGAAATCAGGATTACCTATACTGGAGAAAAACCGAAGGCAACTTTTAAATGTTACAGTGGTGGTTATCGCCACAGGCTGTTTTACTAAGGTTTCCCCTTCCCACTCCTCCATCCCTTTCCCTTTAACATTACTGCCTCTGCTTTGTAGTTGCTGTATTACCTCCTGTCTGGTGTAAGCTCAGTGATCATACTGCTGCTCCTTCCCCAACACAGCAGCAATCTTCTGTTCTTTGTGTAATGCTTTTACTTCCAGCCCTATTCCTTTTTAGAAATGATTGTTCTAGTTAAATGTGTAGTTCCTATTAACGTATTTGATGCCTGTTGCTGGGCTTTTTGCAGAGATATCAATGATAGTCTAAAGAGAAGCATCACTTTTTCCCTCTAAGTTTATGATGAAAAGAACAGTGAAATAAAATGTTATCTACAAAGTATTATGAAGCAAAAACCACTGTGTGTTCAATAATTTTTACAGGCTTTAGCACACCTTTCTTCAAGCTCAAGGTGTTTTGTTTTGTTGCAACAAATAGCAGCATATTCATCTGTGAATCTGTGGGTATGTGCAAATTTACATGTACTCTAGAAAAGGCTGCTGGATTAGAGGTGATTAATTGGAGTAATAAACAATAAATGTCTGTCTTTCACCTTTAGCCATACTACTTTTATATTTCTCACTAATGTAGCACTTAGGAATTTAGCCTGATGTTACAAATGACTCCAAAACTTTCACTGAATTATCCAACACAGAGAAAAAATATCTTCTGTTTCTTCAGTTAATGCCAAAGGTGAATTTAGTGCAGTGGAATTAACCTGATGCTACACTAAAAACTGAATACAGGTTTGCATATAGTTATTGTGCTGATCCTTACTGTAAATATTAACAGAGAGAGCAGGAGTATGGAATGGTTGCAAAGATCCTCCTCCAAAGAAAACACTAGGTCCTGCCCTTAAAAAAATGAGTCATTTTACTGTGGGACTTTGGGAGGCTGCAGATGGCTCTACATACCAGAGGTCATCTGTGTCTTGCTGGGGAGCTGTGCACTGTCTGTGCAGCTTCCCTTGGATCATAAACAGAATTTATCACTGCTTCCTCTCCAGGCAGTAGATAGTGCATCAGGGAAGGTGTAAAATCACATAGTGGGGTTTCATCTCTTCCAAATCAAGAAAATCATTGAAAGGCTGAAATCTGGATATACTGAATTGTCAGTGCTGCCCCAAGTGGCATTGCGGTTCAGGCCATGCTCCACAGTTCAGGCCCAGGGGGCTGACCTATTGTGGCTGCCCACTACACACAAATGTGCCCTTGGGAGCTGAACCTTCTGTGGTTTCTTTCATGTTACCTCCCCATCCTGTCTTGACACCAAAACATGGTTTTCTATCTGGATGTTCACTTACTTTCTAGCCAGGTGGTGTCTATGAAACAAACGGAACTCAGGGATTGATGTGCTTCTGCCTCACCCTTTTTCTCTCTGCGGGATCCTCTTGCGTTGTGTCATTAGGCTAGTTCCTGATGTCAGCTGATGTGCTCATTGCGGACAATGGTTCTTCTCCAGGGTCTTATGCAGGCTGGAGAATGGCTGAGAGCAGTGACTTCAGCAGCTGCTGGCCTGCTTCGTCTCACTTATATTCACAGAGAAATGTGGGTGCAGAATGGACATAAAGCAAGGTGATTTATATAGAGCATTTATTTGCTTTCTTCTATATGCAAAACCTCACTGAGGCCCTGTGTGCTGTACTATGCAATCACAGGATCATAGAAATGGTGTTTTGAAGGGATCTCTTGATATAGTCAGTTACTTCTCTGGTATTGGTGATGTTCCTACAAATGATGCAGTGTCTGACTGACAGCGATCATAGGTCAGTTTGCTTTTTTTGCTACAGACTTAGCTTCTTTGATTACTCCTGTTACATGTTAGCAATATGACAAAATATTCAGACCTAGAGTAAACATAGCATGACAAACTGGAAGGCTGCCAGGGTCCAATATATAACTAGGAAATAAAAAACATGGTGGAAAATGAAAAGATGTGTCAATCCTTCACATGAGAGTTCATTACAGAGGAACTTAGGAGTGTTTCTATGTTGCATCATCCATAGAGGAGAAGCCTGAAGAGGCATCTCAGAATGAAGTGTCAGCTGAAGTGGCTTAGAAGAAATCAGATTTTCCAATATGATCAAATAGTGAGGGCCAGGTGTTATTCACTCAAGGGTTCTAAAAGAACTCAGGTATGAAATTGCTGAGCTACTGTTTTGTATTATGCACTTTAAAACTGACTTTAGAGCTATAATAATATATGGCAGTTGGGAACCTCATCTTTTTTTTTACAAAAAAGAAGAGCCTGAGGAAAGGGGAACTACTGACAGGTAGTTCTGGTTTTTCACTAAGTCAGGTAGGTAGAAGAGCAGAATGGATAGACAGGTGGCAAGTATGACAGAACGAAGAACTGACCCGGCATTTCAGAAGTCATTGGAGGAGCTGATGAGCATATGGAAAAAAGTGATCCAGCTGAGATACAGTGTGCATCAGTCCTGGAAAACCTGTTAGATGCAGTACCTCACCAAAGGCCTTTACATAAACTAAAAGTATAATGATATAAAGGAAAAAAACTAATGAACTAATGAAAACTTGTGAACTAATAACTGAATGAAAGGCAAGAAACAAACAGTAGTAATAGTAAGTGGAAGGGAGGTTTCCAGTGATGTCCCAGAAACTTGATGTCCTACTTTGTCATACGTTTCATGTAAGAGTGAAGTAACATTTATAAAAACACAGTTACTTAAGATAGTCAAAGCTAGGCCAGATATGACAAAGAGCTCATGGTATCGGGTGTCTGGGGGATCAAACCATGGATGGCACGCAAAGTTGATATATTCAAAATAATGTGTGCATATGGAGAAAAAAAATCCCAATCGCATATGTACAACAGTGGGTAGTAAATTAGTTGTTACTGATCCGGCAAAAGAACTTAAGAGTCCTTGTGCGTAATCCCCTGAAAACATCCATGTAGTGCTCAAGAGTGTTCAAAATGGCAATGAGCATGCTAGGGAAGAAACAACTGAGGAGTTATACAATAAAATCTGTAAAATTATGACCAGCATGAAGAAGAGAATAAAAACAGTCATTATTCTTTACTGAATAGTCATATTCATATCACCTTGCTCAAATGATGTACTGAATGTCTGTTATTCACTTCTTTTTTTTCCCCACATATAAGACATAGCTATGCCCAAATAAAATATCTGGCAGAACTTTAAAAATCAACAAAACAAGACTATTTCAGCACAACTCAACCTTGGGACCCCTTGCTAGAGGACATTTTAGGTAACAACCTCTATCAATTTATAGAATAAGGAATTTGTGCAGTCACTCCATAAAGAAAAATTCACCAAAGTCTTTTAAAAATTATGAGTACTTGTACAACAATAGAGAAAATGTGCCTGCTAGCATTGTCAGACAATAAGACCCGCTGGGACAAAACAGCTTGCATTTAAGCTAGTAAATTCTTTTAGCCTCTAAATTGTATCGGGGCATGCAGGACAGCAGGGAGCCAGGCAGCAGTGCCAAGCTCTACCCTGCCTCTGGGTTTAGTGGTACAAGCAAGCTTGTTCCAGTGCCTCGGCATGTGCCCACACTGTTTAATTTCATAGGAAAGAGTCTGGGAAACCTCCATCTGCCAGAACCTGGAAAGGAAAAGTTTCTGCTCACCCGGTCTTTCTGCTGCTGGAGACAGGCTCCCGTGCTGGCTGGCTCCTGGCGCTGAGCCCCCTACAGTGAGTTCTCAGCACAGGGGGGACGTGTGCGGTTTGGATCAAACCCAATTTCTGCCCATATGCTTTTAATTTTTTTTTTTAAATAATGAACTATTGGGATTTCCCCTTTTTAAAATAAAAAATGCAACATATTCTTTAAAGCAGTCAGGTAATTCATCTGAGAACCTTCAAGGAAGTTGTGTTGGTATCGTTTGATTGTATGGCATTTTATTAAAGCTAAGCTATTAATATGTGGCATTATGTGCTAATCAACGTGTATTTGAATACAGTACGTTGCACATATAAAAGAAACACAAACATTTTTATTAAAGGTTTACAGTGCAGATACAGAAGTTGTGTAGTAATTTGCTACTTACTGCAAAGCATTACGAACAAACATTCAAGCTTTCTGGAAAAAAAACAAGACACTTAACTTATTTTTGCTAATGCTCTGCTAATAAAATTTGATTCCTCATATCCTTAGACCATCAAGGCTACAACAACTTTACGACTGCTAAAAATACTTGCAGTCAGGTTGCTCAATTAATTATTGGACTGTAGAAACTGAAAATACCTTTAAAAATATTAAGCTGTCTGTTGGCAAGTCATAGTAATTTGCCAGTGAGCTTCATTCCATTCTAAGTACAGAAGAACTAATGGTTTCAATTCATTATGTAAATTCTGGAAAACTGATGAACTTTTGACTAGTCATGAAACTATGATTTTAAGTTTATTTAAACATGTTTCTGATCCATCAGTTAACACTTTTCAAATAGTCATTCAACGTATTTCAATTTTGTGAGGTTGGTGTATACAGGCATGGCAGACTACTCAGAACCTGTCAGATAGTAGTAACCTACAACGATAATCCATTTGCATTTCTGGTGTATTCTATGTTGTTCTTGATATCTAACAAATATTGCGGTGTAGTGCAAAACAATATGTCATATTCTTCTGAGTTCCTACCTTATGCTGTTTAAAAATTAGATGCAAAACCTCTTTGAATGGTGACGACTCTGGTTTGAACTTTAATGATGACTATGAGGATATACTGCTAAATTAATACAAAATTAAATATTAAATCCCTATGACAGCACAGTGGAATTTTCAACAGAAATGGAAAAAAAATTAAGGCACTTCTGCTGTATCTAGCTTCATATTCTGCTGATATATCGGGCTACATATTTAGCTGCAACACAGTGATGAAACTCAAATATTACTTTAATTTTCAACTTGCAAGGATTTGGCCTTCAATCTTTATTACACAGTCCATGGCAAAACAATTTCACATTAAAAGCGTATTGTTACATAGATTTTAACAATGAAAATAAGGAATACATTTTGGCTGTAGAAATTTAAAAAAACCAACACAAACCACCAAAAACCCCAAACCAACCCTGTTCCATAGAGTTGCATTTCTGAATACACCTAAATTCATCAATGTACATTTTCCCCTGGTTAACTACCGATGATTTATTTACAAAGCAAGTACCAAACAATGGCTAGAAAATACCCTTGCACCACAAATTAGCTACATGGATATTTCTATTTTTCATACTAGAAAACAGCTAAGGTGGCATTTACTTCAGTACAATGTTTCTTTCATAAATGTCAACGTGTTTTAGCAGGTAATACAAAATGGAGATGCAGACTGTGTTACGTTAGAAAAGCAAACATATTATGGGTTTGGTTAAGAAAAACCAGATGTCTAGAAAAATGTAAATTATTATTATCTTTTTTTTTTTTTTTTTTGTTAGAAAAGGTCTAATGCATTAACTGCTCCAAGCACTTCACATAGGGACTGTCAATGACTTACAAATTCAAAATGTTGCTGACAGGGCAGCGGAAATTTGAGAAATTACTTGAAAGAGAAGTCATAATCAGCCTGTGCTAGCTCCGACAGGCTTATAGCTAGATTTCTGTTCACATAGGCATTTATGTTAATAGAGTCTATGCTGTTTTGGGGATCATTTGACAATCAGTAACAACATGGAATACTTTCATTTAATCATCTCTTTTAGAAGAAGTGATAGCTCATTGTGTTGATTTTAAAGTCTGTTTTTTATGTGCGAAACAGAAGCAGAAGGTGAAGCTTGGAGATTTGTTTTTCCTTAAGTGAGCACTGAAAGAAATATTTTCCCTTTGAAACTGTGGAACATGCAATCCTTGTAAGAGAAAACCTCTTGAACTGCAAATGTGTTGCTCTAGATGATCTTGTGAGACATCAGCACACAAAAAACCTGCACAGAAAACACCTCTACAAATAAATTTTAAGAGTAAATCAAGTACCCAACAGTTATTACAACTTCATTTCCCATTATTTCCCATCATTAAAAGCTCACCTTCATTTTTCAAACTGGAGTTGTCTAGCCTTTGAATTTTTGATTCCAACCTGTTTAACACTACTGTAACTTGTCAAGAGCACGTCAGATCGCTACAGGTACAGTAGCTTTGTTTTAGACTAATGTATGTATTCCTGGTAAACGTGACTGTTTTGAACATTGGAGCCTGGCAAGCTCCCGTATCTCTCGGCTCTGCTTGCTGTTAAGTTTCATGCTTCTGTTATGCGCAATGTAGAAGTGCTGCAGAAGCAATTTTTGACCGACTGGAAAAGCGGGCACTTTCCTCTGTGGTATTTTTTTGAGGGAAAGCATATCCTACACATTCCCATAGCATACTGCCCAGACACACCGTGGCGCTGGTGTGCAATTGCTTTGAGAGCTATGCGGCAGGAGACCCTGTCACGGCAGAGGAGTAGTTTCAGCTTCTTGAAGTTCCAACTGAAAGGAAAGAAATTGCAAATACAATGAACAATTACTTGATTTCTTCCCACCCACAAGTTTATGTGTGTGTTTGTATGTGTCGTTTATTTTTTTTAAGAGGAATTTACTGCTCATTTGCAGCTACTGTCCTGCTGTATGAAGCTAACCAGGTAGCCCAGAGAATAAGACAAGACTATGCCTTTGCCATAAAGCAACAAGGGCAAAGGAAACGATCACAGAAAAAGTTTCATGTCTGACTTTCAAAGACAAAAAAAACATTAGGAGATCTGGAATTTGAATTAGAAGTAGAATATATTTCATACCATGCCAGTTGTTCTCTTTCTAGAGGAGATCTCTCTATGAATTTCATGATTATAGAAGGATTTCACTCCCTCCCTGTACTCTTTTTGTGGCAATTGCAGGGGAGTTAATATTTTAGATGAAACATTCTGTGCTCATGTCAGTACATTGGCTAAGTTTTGGATTTGGAGTTAAAGTCTAGTTTAAATTCTGTGTCAGATTGACTTATATCAGCAAACAAACCCAACAACTTCTCAGCCCTGTGTGTCCACAGTATCCGTGTTAAGTCCTATTTGCATACAGGCACAATGGCACTACAGATGTTTTCATCAAGAAGATCTGCCTACTGCACAGCATGTCCTGAAAGTCTGCAACCCTTTTTACTGCCCAGCAAATGTTGTTCTGCAGCAGTAGAACCTGTTGAAAACAGCGTGGGAGACACCGCAAATAAAGGGTTTATGGTATGGAAAGTAGAGTGACAGATGAAGCCTGACTGAGACAAGAGAGGGGATGTGCTCCTGTAAAAGTAATGGGACAGGGGTAAGGATTTTGAGGCAGGGAGAAGGAAAGTGTGTTTTGTAACTGCATTGCTTTCCAAGCATGTTCAGCAGAGTGGAGGCTGTTAGGACTTCAGAACTAGAGATAAATTTCTCCAAGGCCACAACATAACTGAAATGTTTGTTCAATTTGACATGCTATATTTAGGGATCTTCTTTATTCTGTATTGGGAATACATCTCCTCAGCTCCTTTTGGCCAGAAACTGACCTGATCCTACATGTGAATGTCCCTCTCTTTTGGAGAAGTCTAGATCCAGAAATGAATTTTGAAGTCAATATTTACTTATCTTTACGAATTAGATAAAACAGAAGCATTTCTTTTGTATTTTTTTAACCAATGAACTTCTTCTAATTTATTAAGGAAAAAATGTAAATGCTTTGTTCCCTGTTTATTCTAATTCACAGTTTAAGGAATGCCGCAAATACAGGCAACCTTAGAAGACACCTAAGCAGTTCTGGTCCTCATAGAATAGTTGACTCTTGATTCCTCTCATGAAATAGTCTGACAAACACATTCTGTTTTCTCTGTTACCTAGAAGATTCACAAAGGGCCATGTCAGTGCAAATCAGCTACAAAAGAAAGCCCAGTTTTAGGGATTGATTGAATTTAGACAAGATTTTCATAGATGTCATTATCTTGCTAGGAATGGGCTTCGTAAGAAATCAATACTTTATAATTACTATTGAAATACAGTATTATTTACAAAGGAGATATGTCAATTTTCTAAGAATACACAGAAAGGCCATTCTCTATTAATACAGGCAGATGTGAATCTGACGAGGTTTGGAATTACAGAATCTGCCCAGCTTTTGTCATGTTTCTGCACAGGACTCACCAGCATTCCTCATATTTGTTTGCAATCTGTCATATAGCACCAGGAAAATTAAAATGCAAGGAAGTACTTTCTTCATTTGTTTAATCAAAGTTAATCTAGCTTTCAATTTTCCTTGTTTCAACTTAAAAGTAGTTTTTTCTTTAATCTAATATCCTTTTTATTTCTACATGTGGCTGCCCATCCAAGCAATAAGGGCAAAGCTTTCAGTGCTGAGCATGAACACCAGAGCTTCTGGTTACTGAACATATCTAAGGTCTAATTTTCAGCATATGAGGAGGATTTGCAGCTTCCATTATGGCACTTAGACACTTCAGTGGTTAAGGAGAAAGCATCAGAAGCTAAAAATAGAAAAAATAGTTACATAGGATGACTAAACAGTACTAACAATGTGCCTATACATAATTTGCTTAGTTGCTTGGATACACTCAGGTGAGAGTGCTATAAAAACTTAAATGGATCACAAAGAAACAACCCACTGAAACAAATTAAATTTCTCAGATTTCTATAATTATTAATACTCCATTTTCCTAAGGATTTAGGATTTTTTTTTGTTATTAACAGATAGATATTAACAAAAATAAAAGGTATTTGGATAACAGTTTTCAGAAAAAAAGAATTATCAATGAATTCTAAATTTAAAAAAAAATTCAAACTTTTTTAACCTCAGAGATAAATTAAAGCAGAGACCCTCTGTGCACCTGAAGTAAAAGCTATTTCAAAATACTTGTCAAGATGTTTGTTATGAATCAGGTTAATGTCAATGATGTCAAAAAACCTCAGCCATTTGCAAAAGCTAGTATTTGATCCTTTATTACCATTTCCTACCAATATTGGGTCATACAGATTAAAGTTCAAAGTAAGCAGTTTTGTTTTGCAAGCAATTTTTCCAGGATTCCATCACTCCTACTCTCACTTTAACTTTGCATGCAAAGGCACTTAAAAGATTGCATATGTCTCCCTGGAAAGTACTGGGAGCCAAGCCTTTAAGCTCATTTTGGAAAAAATGTAACCTATGCTTTTTACTGCAGAGGTTGGTTGAGTGTAACACAGGCTACATCCCCCACAGCCACGAAACATTTCAGTATTACAACTCTTCCAGTTGTTGCATGCCTGATTAGCCACTGCCTTTTCTCCCTTAGAAACGTGTTGCTTCACTGAGCATGTGCCATTTCTATAAAGGCTCACACCATCAGTGTTATGAATCCGACGCCACTCTGTGCATTTGAAAGAAGCTGCATTTCTGGAGGAGTTTTGGACTTGTTTGGCTCTTCCACTTTTTGTAAATGCTGATAAAACAATAATCAAATGCTTCATCTAGATCTTGTTAGTAATGCCAAACAGCCATAGAGTAGGCCAAAGGCCAGTATCTTAACTCAGAATAATATGAATATTTATGATGTTTCCTGTTACTGCTTTTGCACTGAGAAAACACGGTTGTTCCTTCCACCAGTGAATGCTTATTTTTAAGAGTGTGAGCTGCTGAGTGATTGAGTGCTTGCAGCTCACATTAACTTTAGCAGGAGTAAAGAATGCTCACTTGGCAAAAAAGCAACCTGTAGAACATCTGTTTCTTCGAAAACGATGTGAAGTGTGCTGAGTATTATAGAGTCTTGAAATTAGAATGCATACCAAATGCTCTCCAAGGCCTTGTCTGTACAAGAAAGAACCTGTCAGTATGCTTAGATCAATACAGATACACTAGCTAGACTTTCCTGTTCAGAAAGCACCTACCTGTAAAAAGACTGCCCTGTCAATAGAATTTACAAAAGCTCACTGTCTGAGCAGTGGTTTGTTTGGGTTTTCTTTTTTCTTTCTTTTTTCCTTTCTTTTTTTCTTTCTTTTTTCTTTTCTGAGAGCAAAAGCTGCATTCACCCTAGGGCTTTCTCTATTTAAAAAAGTAATGATAATTTTTTAAAAAATTAAATGTTACACTTGTAATTAATTAATCCCAAAGAACCTTTTTTGTTTAGATTAGTCCTACAACCTTGTATCTCATTCTGTTTGTAGCAGACAACAAAAATGCTGTCTCTTACAGAAATGTTTGCTGGAGAAAAAAAATAAATTAAGTTTAATATTCAGATTTGAACATGGCTTGGTGTGAATGTATTCTATAGACATTGTGGAGAGTGAGAAAGACTGCGCCCGTAGCTGGTGTGATGTACTCCAGGGAGTGCAGCAGCGAGAAGGCTCAGGTCAGCATCCAGCGAACACATCTGGCAGAAATAAACCAGTGGTGGCAGGAGCAGCTGCCAAAGCAAGGACTGCAGGGATGGTGGTGCAGGAAGTTAAATTGAGCCCATTTACGGCCACTTCAAATTCTTTCAAGTACCAGACCATCCGAAGATGGTTCTATCCACCCATCTGTGAAGACGTGAGCTTCCAAGTTTGTCGTCTTCTCCCCAGCCCTGGGGAAAACTGATAGCTATTTGCTAGGGAGAGCTACCAAAGTAGTCAAAGCTGGGTAGTCAAACAAGTTCTTACAGCTCTGCGTACACCTCTTCTGTTCCATGCATAGCGGCTCTTTGCTTCAGTTTCCTTCCTTACTTCCTCACTCAGACCTCATCCCTGATGGTCCCCTTTCTCCTTTGCACTCTTTCTCTCACCTCCCTTTCCCTTCAGCATCTTTCCCTTCACTTCTTTCCACATGTGCTTTACCTCTTCTTAACTAATTTCATCACTATCCCCTGAATGGAAGAAAAATTCCTAACCAACAAAGAACCCAACTATGAGACTAGCTTCCTCCTTACTGCCACTATAAAGCTCGCTTCATTTGCCTGGTCCATCCCTGCCTCAGCTGGCTCTCTCCCTTGTTGGGGTAGGTTGGGAAGGATCATCTTGTATTCTGTGTTTGCTCAATGCCCAGGGAAACAGACTTTATTTCACTCAGCCTCTGAGCAGTACCACATTAACCTTTGTTAAGGGTAGGAGTTCAGAAAGCTACAGCTTTCCTAAAAATAATATAAAGATATAGAAAATGTGTGCATACACACTGCACAGTAAAAACTTGGAATTGTACTAGCTATTGCTACAATCCTTTTGCAGACACATGCACAAAATTGACTCCACTGAGGCTTACAAATGCATTATTAACAGCTGAATCTGTCTAATAAAATTTCGCTACTCCTAGTAAATATGACGTGTATATACATACATACATATATGTATGTGCCTATGCCAAGTTTGGCAGTTCTGCTCCGCCACCAAAGTTTGTGTAAGACTGAGCAGGTGCTAACTGATTTCACAGGCCACAGTTTGGCATGTGTGAATCAGACGCTGGTGAGTGGCAACACAAACTGCAGATGCTTAATAAAGCTTCTCCCGTTAGCCTGCTCCCTCCTCTTTTCTGGTGCAATTACTATTTTGTCTGTTTGGAGATGGTAATGTTCTGATCTGGGATTTCTGGCAGCAGCTGAGTGGCAGCTATGCAACTGCTTTCACGAGAAGCCATTGACTTGAGCACCTCGAGGAGGCAGCTAGCTTTTGGCTGAAGTGGCAGCAGTGAGAAACTGGTGCAGGAGCAACCGAAGTATATTGCTGAAAAGTGATATGGCAAGGAATGAACAAGGTCTTTTGTTCTTCTTTTAAAAAATTACAGAGATGGCTCAAACTTTTTCTAGTGCTTGTGATGCGCTTGAGTTACTTTCATGAATGTAATATGATTTGCTTTCATGTTTTGCTTGACGTTCACTGAGGGACGGGGATTGGAAATTCTCAGGACTAATAACAGGAATACGGATGTTGAACACATAACAAAGAGCTTCTTTGCAAAAGCTAAGTAAAAATAGCCTGAATTAAAAAAAAAAAAACAAACCAACAAAAAAAAACCAAAAAACCCCCAAACTATTTCTCTTGGTATCTGCTGTGCCATAAAATCCCTACTTCTCAAAGGTGTTTTCTGCATGAAAAAGGTATATTTTTAGTATACCTTAAATGGCAAAATGGCACAATACTCTAACATTTATGTGTATATTTTCATATATATAATCTCTCAAAACCCACCTTAGCCAACACAGGTAATTATCTGATACAAGAACTGCACGTAGACAAGCCTTTGTCTACTTCTTGCATGTCTGCCAGGACAAACAAGGCCAGGTAGGCCTTCTTTGTACATCAATCAAAAATGTACAAGCACTTTTCTTCTCTTTTTTTATCCACTGTTCCAATGGGAGAAGAAGAGAGATCTATATTCTGTCCCGCTCCTGTCTCCATCAGCAGACAAGAAGTATGAATAGCGAAATCTGTGATTAATCTCCAACGAGTTCTATAGCAGTCACCTGTGGTAAACATCCTGCAAATGATACACTGTTTTGTGTGCTTTGTGTTTGCATGCACGCTGGACCTGGTCATGCAAAGTACCTTTGAAAGCTCTCAGCTTCTGAGCATCAACTAGAGGAGAGAACAACTAGCACCATGCAGGGCTGGGGTCTCTGTGTATGCATACACCAGTTTCAGATATAACCTTGAAGGTGTTTAGACCTTCAAATAGCTACAAATCAGTATAAACTGTAACTTCAGAATACATGTCATCTCCAAGCGGGAGGCCTGGATCCCGAGATGACATCTCCACTGCTAGTCATACCTGATGGTTAGTCCTGTCCACAGTGTTGGCAGTGGAAGCATGGTCACGAGTGTTTTGTCGGACTCGGGTGGAGTTTTGCTGCTCAATGGTTGAGGAAGTGGGGATGCAGAACTCTCTGAAACACCTTTTGAAATTCTCATCTAGAAATGCATAAAGGACTGGGTTAAGGCAGCTATTTGTATACCCTAGAGCAATACAGAAGTGCCAGGAGACAGTCTGGAAAGTAGTTTCTGGGATGTTGACCAGGGCTTTAACGATGACATAAATGTGGATGGGAGTCCAGCAGACAATAAACACCGCCACCACTACAAGAACCATCCTCGTGATTCTCCGCAGGTTCCTGTCCTTTTCTTTGGAGCCAGATAACATGCGAACACTCTTCAGACGTAAAATCATCAGCCCATAGCATACGGTAATTATCAGGACTGGCATAATGAAGGCAAAGATGAACACACAGATTTTCAGGAGGTTCTCCCAGTACCAGGCAGGGTGGGAAAATGTAAGTGTGCAGTCAATAGAGCCTGCAGAGAAAGGAAAACAGTGGAGAAGAACAAGCGAGTCAGTTTTGCATTTGCTTTTCTTTAAACCTTTTTTATTAAATATCATAGGCAAATATATGAAGATTTACTAAGTCAACAGGTAAAATGAAGCAATCTGTGATCTGTCATTGGCACAAACATTGACAGGACACAATGCTGCAAAACAGCTTTGAAGTGTGAGTTAGAAAAACAAAACTGAAGTAATGTGTTCTCTTTTCCATTTTATTGCTTGTATTGCAATATTGGAATTCCATGAATTGCAACATGGAATTGCATGTATATTGGACAAGAAAAAGAGTTGAATTGTCATAAACGCTTAAACTTTGACTAATTTTCACTTTCAATATAAAACCTGGTGAAAAGAAGATGGTTTAACAGCCTTATCTGCTGAGACTTTGGGCATGACAGGGCAATGGGGAAGAGAATGACATGACACTTGGTAACTACACAGTGGAGGGTTTGGATTTATGTTGAGATGCTCTCACTTCATGAACGTCTTTGAGGACCAGTGATCCAGAACACGATCTCTGCCCTGTATCACATCCTGCCAGACTAGGTGCAACATATTTATGATTGCCAACCTCAGTGGGCATATCCTGGGTAAAGCACAGGCTTCTGTGTTGTAGGGCAGTGCATAACCGCCCCACAGCAGAAGGCAGGAAGACACAGATGCTTTTCCAAACGCTACAGTAACTGTGTGGGCCAACAAGACTCGCACGGACCCACAGAAGGAGCTGGAGCTGCCTGTTGTAAAAGACAGATCATGTGCAGTGCTGTGTCCACTCAACTACAGCCAGAGGCAAAATTGTTGAAGGGGTCCCTTTGCACTGACACCTGCTTTATACAGGTTGGAGGTCAGAAGTTAATTCAATGCTTCTACAATAAAGTGAAACAGTGCAGAAAGGAGTTTAAACATTGAAATACTCAATTTAGGAATGAAAGCCAGACTTACCATGCCTGTATTTAGTAGTTGCCATGAACATAACTGGCAGGCCAATGGCAGAAGAAAGAATCCAGTTGCAGACATTGACAATTTTGGCATTTCTGGGGGTACGGAAATCAAGGGCCTTAACTGGGTGGCAAACAGCTACGTAGCGATCCACACTCATGGTGCAGAGTGTAAAGATACTGGTGAACATATTGTAGTAGTCTATGGATATAACAATCTTACAAAGGATGGTACCAAATGGCCATGTTCCCATCAAGTAATTCACACTCTGGAATGGCAGAGTACTTGTTGCTAGGGCATCTGCCAATGCAAGATTGAAAATATAGATATTGGTGGCAGTCTTCATTTTCGTGTACCTAGAAAAAAAAATCAGCAAAGCATGTGAATGACCACAACTGACGTTAAACAAAATTGAGTCCTGCGCACCATCTGTAAGAAACTTCTGTGGAATAATGTGCTAGATACTGTCAAAGATCATCTTTTCTGCTTTTTACCAAATTAACTTGCTATGGTTTATCTACAATAATGTCTGCAGTTCAGTGAGGCATTAGCTAAAGGGTGTAAGAAAGAAAAGCTAATTTAACACAAATGTTCCTGGCCATGGTACCCTGCTGTCCTGATTGCTGCCAAGGTTTCTGGGCACCGTGGCTGCTTGGCTTTCGGGTGCTCAGATGGCTTGTTCTTTTGGTAAAACTTCCTTCTGCTTCTGCAAACTAATAAGTACAGCGTTTGATCCAACATTTTACCATTTATAGAGTGATTTTTCAAGAGTAATAGCCCATTTGAAAAGATCTTTCAGGCAACCTGCTGGGGAAGACAAAGTGTAAAATTCTGTATTTAATGCTTTTTTTTTTCTCTCCGGCTTTGACCTCTTCAGAACATGAGCCAGCTGCAAAAAAACCCATGACAAAGCTGTGTAGGGAACATACATTTGGAACCTTTTTGGTAAGGTCTAGAGCAATGCAAACTTTTTGATGAATGTACCTAGATAGCTTTTATGATGAACATCTGAAAAAGTTTGTACCGGCTTTGTTCTCTTATTTTCTAGCACTCTGCATGAGGAGCCACTAACAACCCTAATCTCAATTTAGGTTTTTTTTAAAAAAAGATTTTCAGGTAGACCTAAGCTCGCTTTTGACTGCTTTCTTGAGAAAGCATGATCTGAGTATGATACTTCCAAGTTTTAAATAAACTGTATATTCTGAAAGTACCGTAAAAACTTTTCTTACAGGAGCACTCCATTTAGCCAACAAGACTGTAATACTAACTTAGGAAGAGGTGGATGCTGCAAGCATCCTTGCGTCTCTGTGTTGGGAGTTATTTAGAAAAAATGTACAGGATTGAAGTGTGGGAGAGAGACACAATAAGCTGCAGCTCTAAAAACAGTTCAGAGGGAGGAGAAAATATTTTCTGGGCAGTTTGCTGGAGAATCTTGCAGAAGAGAATGAAAATAGCAACATTTTTATAATGACTTTACTGTTACCCAGAATGAAAACATTGTACTAAGTCGTCTTTTTGCCGTGTCCCCCGATGTTTATGAAAAATGCATGTCCTCCATAGGTCTGACAACAGATCCAGGACTAGCCAAGGTTGTGTCCAGAGAGCTAACCTGGAGGTTTGATTGCGTGTGAGCAGACATATCTAGCTTGCTCTAGTCTGATCTGCTCAGGCAGCAACAGCAGCAGAGGGGTAGTGGCTCTCAGTTCTGCACAGACAATGAAAGGCGATGAGGATCCTGTGCCTTCACCCAGGCTGCTGATCCCTGCTCAGCCCTGAGGTGATTGCCCTGTCTTTATGGCTGGACAAGAGAGGATGCTTAGGTATGCTGCTCAGTGCTGCTGCCATCACATGTGATGCTGGCAAAGTTCTGTCTGGAGAGCACATCATCAGATGATAATGATAATGCAGGGTTTTTTTTTTATCAGTAATTAAAGCCATTCTTATGATTTAAAGGAAATGCTTGATACAGCAAAAAAATGTCAACTGATATGTGACTCTCAGGTTAGCATGCCAGAAGATGGGCAGTGAAAAGCTCTAAATAAATGGAATAAAGTTTCTTCACTGGGACCGGCATGGGCCTTATCCCACTTATGTGCTACACATTTTTCAAGTTTGCTATCTTGCTTTCATTGTCAGTTTAAACTCAAAAGTTCTTGGACTTATTTTGTTTAATGGGCTCTATAGCCTATTAATGATGGATTCTTGTTTGATGTACTCTGTAATCTTTATATTTCTAATCATGCTGTTCTTATAAAGAAAGGAGGGAGAGCTTTTGTGGTGATAAAGTATTTACCTCCACAATTGCCTAATCAACAAAAGCCTACTGAAATCCACAATATTCTTTTCAGTCAATTCTATGGGATTTGGGTGTTTCTCTGTACTGAATATTTCAAGATTTTATAAAGGGCTTATTTCTGAAAGGTACATTTTGTTAAAAATGTATTTTTCCAAATAAGTAGATTATCAGTGTCCCCAGGAATTTTTTTTGGTATGAACAAATAAATACTGAAGCAATTGATTAAAAGTAATTTTAACAGCGTGAAAAGTAACAGTCCCTCAAAATGGAGCTCTTCAAAGCGTTGATCTTATCTGTTATGCTATCTTTTGCTAAGGTGTCAGTCTACCTATTTGAAGAAGCAGCACAAACATTCAAACATTTCCATCATCCAGACATACATGTGTATGTGATGAGACTTCTATACTTCAGAGGGACTGAATTTTATATGTAATTAAAGTCATAGGATATTGGTATGACTTAAAATACCAAAAGTATTGTGTTTATAAATGCCATCTTTTAACAGATACTGTTTTCACACTTTCGTTCAAGTCAACTAGAGAATCTAAAAATGAACAGATGCGTAAAGAGTGAGTCTTAAATGCAAACCCATGAAAATCTGAATGCTGGTATTTAGATTACATTGAAATTTCAGCATCTAAAACATTAAGTATATTCAATTTTGCATGACAACGAGCAAGGTCACAAGTGAAGAGAGAAGTTGGCTTGGGCAACATCACTTTTATTTTTACAAATCTGCAATGAAGGACTAATAGAGCAACATGCTGATTCAATTTTTTGGTGAATATTTAGCTCAATACTGCTCTTGATACATAATAAAATTAATTATGCTCATTATAATAATGACACTCACTAGTATGCCCTTTCTATCTTTTCAGTGTGGGTTTTGTATCATAAAATATCTGTGTTTTTGGAGCATGTTTTTGTTGGTAATAGTACATGATAGATGATATTTACCACACTAAGAATATACTTCATGTCTGTCTAATTCTGTAGGGAAAACTCAGCCTTGCCTTTATCTTCAATCCAGCAATGCTTTGAAATATACTTGAAGTTTGAAGATCTGAGCTGTAGAGGTCCACTCAACTGGGATTTGCTTGGAGTAAGAAAATGCAATAGAGAAAAGCATGAGAATCCTACTCGGATAGTCACTAGGTTCCTAGCGTTCAATAAATAGAAAGCCTTGAAATGACCTCTTCAACTGGCAGTCCATGGGCCACTTGTAGTTTGCAAAGCAAATAAAAGGTTTACCAAACTAACCTAGAGAGACCCCCCAGCTCCACTGCACAAAGCGTAACAGCATCTTGAGCAGGAGCCACGAGCACCTCCCCCTTCCACCTCACAGTCATGCGACAAAAGACGTGAGTAAGCTTGTGCCCCTCTCTCTGCAAGACGTGTCACAGCTCTGTTTCTGGCCCGCCCACTCCAATGGTTTAGTCTTTACCTTATCACCTCCAAAAATTTTTGAAGGTTCTTTTCTTATAAGCCTCCATGGCTCAAAAGTAAAGAACAAATAACATGAAGACCATATCTTTTCTTAAAAAATAATGAAATTTTTAGTTCCCATCACACTTTATCTAAGCCTAATAGACACAGTTAGTATACTGCCACTTGAGCCTTGTTCCTACCGCTTCTTGGACAAGCCATTTACATTCACCTGGACTGTTGAAATATACCCCACTCCAGACCCTTCAGCCCTTCTGTACCAGATCAGTTTTATAACGTCCTTGTGCCACTATGCTGGTGCAAAGAAGCCAGAGAGAGGGTCCATGTTTAGCTCAATGAATATAGTAATGCATACCATTACAAATTAATTTGAAAACTGCTCCCATCTGACTAACAACAGTGAGGAGAAAAGCAGAAACAGTCTTTGCACTTTGGAAATGGGCTGGCCAATGATAGACTGGTAATAACCACTTTCAGCGACACAAAGGCATGCAAGCTTTTGTCCTCAGAATGCTGATTTGGAGACAAAGACTGCTTCAACTGATCTGTGTTTAAGTTCAATGCAAAATATATGAAAAAAACAGCTTAATTACAGGAGGTTCTTTGCAGAAAGCAGTCATTCATGAAAATGGTTTGGCTTTGGGAAAGAAACAACAGCCAGCAATTAGGTCTTGCATACAGACAACCTGACATATCTCTTGTTGATGCTTGAGGAGATCAGGTTAGTGTTTCAAATTCATGTTCTTCTTGCATAAATGACTTGTTAAACAAATGAAGAATCATTACATGCATACATTAGATTAGTTGAGGTCTCCTTGGGTGGGAAGATTAAAACATGTGAATTATGCCCGGTTGAACAAATTTAAATGAACATTTATTTCCATGGCTGTTCTGGTGCATCTTGTGTATGCAGCTCAAAACTGGTAGGAAAGAGGGATTTTTTGGATTTTTTTGTGTGCTTTCCTGAGATATCAGGCACTTTCCATTTTTGCTGAGCCCTCGAAGTGTTGACAAAGATCATGTCATATTCAGGATGGTCCAGAAAAACCCTCAAAAATTTCTTCTCTCTGCCAATCCAGTTAGTATGTTTGACTCTGAAATGAAGTCTGTCAGCTAGGCCATATTCTGGAAAGTACCTCTGAGCTAAAAGTTCTCAAATGATGGACTTAACTGATAGCCATCCTATCTTATTGTACTTTTCCTTTCTTTGCATGGTAGTGGGTTTCTATAGAGTGAAAGACCTGTATTGTATCTCAACCACAGTTGTGACCTGTGCTGTGGCAGACTGCTACCTATTAAAGTTTTAAAGTCATATACATTCTGGATAAGCCTAACCTGCCTGTCTGGGAGCATAGGCTTTAATCAGCTTTAAGATTCAGTCTTTGATTTTTCTGTTCATGGCTACTTCAGAATGCTTATGCCTTAAACCATTAAGTTCAAGCTCTGGGTACAAGCACCATAAATTTGTGTACAATCCTTACATGTTATTGGGTGGTCAGGCCACCCAGACCGAGTTGCCATACTGTGGTTAACAACCTACTCACCCTTTTGATTTATGTTCTTCTGAAGAGATCATATACAAGGATCTAAATTAAAAATAATAAGCCCTCAGGGAAAACAACCAAACAACAAATTGAAAAAACCCTCCAGCAGGTACATCATTATATCAGAAGATGTTCACACTTAGCTACAACAAAATTGTGCAATTTGCAGCACATTCACTTACTTCCAGCACTAATCCTGAGTTTGGGGGTAAAACCTGAACTGGCGAAAAGAACAAGATTTTACTGCCTTTGAGAAAGACAGAGGCAGTGGTTGTCTCCTCCTGCTAAAGCCTTGCATCTTGACTCCCAGCACAGCGCTACCTGGTCACTGCTGTGACCGTGACGGTGGTTTAGTTACAGAGATGAAAAAACATACGAATATCAAGCATCACTTTAGGTGTCAAGGCATGACATAGTAAGGGAGTGTACTATATCTAAAATAGCACGGCCTAGTTATTTAGCATACTAGGTCGGGAACACAGCAAGGCCTTCACATACATTACGCTGGAGCAGCCTTCCCCTCCCTTTGTCACACACTGGCAAGGGGATGTCCATTTCCTGAAGGAATCTGAGCGTGTGTGCGGAATCTGGATCCGAACATCCAGCAGATAACTGCTGGACTGTAGTTTCTTCAGCTGCTACCTCTTTTCTCCCTAATACTTTGTTTTCCAACTGCCCAGTTCCTTTTTTACTTTGTTCTCTTTCATTACACAAATGAAATTAAGCCAGAATTTCACCAAAGTTTACTTCCCTTGGATTATCTTGCTAGCGTCTTTGACTTCCCAGCTTGTCCTTTCCTTGCATCGGGGCAGCATCACGGCACGTGCAGATCCACCAGTATTTGCCTGCAGGACCCAGGCAGGAGAAGCAAGCAGAGCACACCACTTCTCATGGAGGAGCACCAGCTCAGGGCCACTTCTCCTGTACTCAGAAGCGATTAGCGACTTCTCTCAGACCTCAGCTTTGGGAGAGAAAGAACTAAACGAAAGCCTTTTAGGCAGAGGCAACTTTCTTCAGACCCTGGTGTCCATCTTTGTGGGAATGATGTGGCGCTAAGAGAGTTGGGAGGGCATCTGACTCATCCTGTTTTCAATTAATTACAATATGGTATTGGGCTTTGGGCTAAAATTCACATGTTGCTTTCTTTAGGGCTCTTCCTGCTTTTTTTCCTACCGAAAAGCATCATAAAGAGGCCCTCTTTCTGCTTTTTAGTTTGAATCAGTGGACTTAGTCCCTCCCCAGGGAAAACAAAACAAGCTCTTTCTTTGGGAAAAATAGCTATTTTTGGGATGAAGGCTGGTCCTTTCCCTGATGCCTGAGAGGATTAACGAGCAAGGTTTCTTCGGACACAACACACAAACCCCACAGTCATCGTAACAGGTAACCATTTTATTATTTTGCTCCTATTATTTTCATGCCTTTTTAAATTACATGTATATGCAAAATATCCTGGCAGAAATCTGTACGAAATAAAGCTGATGCAATGCATTCTTTCTATTTTCCAAAAAGGGAGGGGAACCAGCCAAGAACAGGTTTTTATAGATTCATATCAACTTGCCACACAAACATTTAAGACACTGCAATGTCTTATAACTCCTATTACCCTTGTTTCTTTTTCTTTTCCCAGGCACTGTAAAAAGCTACTTAATGATGAAAACCAAATGACAGTAATATGTATGCTCCAATGCCCAGTCATCTGCTGGTACACTTCCTTCCCTTCCAGCTTAGTTAAATGGGGAAAAAATTATTTGCCAATTACTCCAGGACTTAATCTGGCCTGTTTGTTAAACCACCTTTAGCTGAGTCTCTGGTTGCCTGGTGGAGGCATGTATGGGTCTCCAGTAAAGGTTGCTGCTTTCGCAGAGTTGTGTAACACACCTCTGAAATAAATCAATGGTACTAAAAAGGCTAACTCCAATACGTTGCCATTATCCAGCAGCACGTGCTTATTGCTGAAGTTTTTGCTTTGCTAGGAAGATATGGAAAGGAAAACTGTCGGTGTCTTCAACTTAACTGTCTCCCCTCTGCCTTCAGGGAAGCATGATGAGAGTAAAACCACTGACTACATCTATGATAACTGTGGTGACATTTTTCTAGCAGGGACAAGTTAACAGCTATTTTTTCCAGTTTCCAAGGCACTGGTTCCCTCCCCCTGAGTTGTAGACTGATCACCTCAGGTGAGAGCTGTACATGAAACATCCCCTGCTCAGCAGGGCAGCTGGCAGGGAAGCCTTTGAAGACAGTTTTACTGCTAGTAGATGTGAGATCCTTAAAGGTGTGATGGGGAACAGCAGTGGTAATCCTCCCCGGTCCGAGGGTATCAGGGAGGTAGCATGGGGCTCGAGGCAATGCCACAGACTGTACAGATCAAAGCCCTGCTAAGTATACAAGGTATGGCCTCTCACATACACGAGATCGCAATCTTCTAGTGAAGCTGTTGAGTGTGATCTGGCAAGGAGTGACAGAGGTGACACAAAGGGACTGGAGAGAGAATAAATGTGGAGGAAGACTTGCCTGTGACAGGGGGAAAGGGGACAGCAGGAGAGGGTGGAGGCAGGCATCAAAGAAAGAAGGAGCACGATTATGTCTTTTGAGAAGACCCAATCAAAAGTACTGGGAATCATGGATGTAGTCTCCATGGGACAAGGATGAGATTGCGCCTGAAACTGGGGTTCTGAGGGAGGTACTGAGACCATCACCTTACGAGCAGGATTTAGGATAACTGGCTTCTTGGATGATTTTTCTGTAGAGGCAGCACATCCCAGGGCTGGAGGTTAGCACTGTGCGAGGGGAAAATAGGAAAAGATAAAAAACTGCTGCTCCCTGTTCTCCCTAAGAAAGAGACTTCTCTCAGCTGGGATTGTTCCACACACCACAATGAGGAGGAGTTGCTCCATTTTACACAAACGTTTTTGTTTTGAAGTTTTATTCGTGATCTGAGCTACAAGATCTTATAGCTGATAATTGAACACTTCTCAGTAAGAAGGTGGAAAAAATATGCTATTTCATGTCTTTCACAGTTATTTGATCAGCTACGGTCTTCCATCTCTACCTTTTTTCATCATGTAAATTCAAAGGGAAATACAAATAAAATTGTGAAGTGCTTAACATTAAACGCATGAATGAGAATGCTTCTTAACACAGGTGGGCTAAGCTGTGGAACTCCTTGCTACTGAATACCATTAAAAGCCATCTTCCAAAAGGGAGCAGGGGCTTTGAAAGATAATGATACCATTCCCCCTATATATATGATACCATAAGCCCAAACTTCACGGTATAAACCAAAGAAGACACAGATGACTATAAAAAGAACTTCATTTGAGATCAGCCTAACTACAGCAATTTAGAAAATAGTTGCTTTCAGGTTTTTAAAAAATATAAGTTATAAGGAGTGGATTTGTATTTTGAAGAGAATTGTCAAGGATTAAAAACTTGTTTTCACTTGGAAACATAGTGAAAATAAATAATTTTTGAAAATGTCTATCAGTCAGGGTCTCCACAACATCCATCTTAGAACACCTAAGCATAAAAATAATCATCTTGGAATCTTTAAAAATGTTTTAGAATTCTGAAATTTTACTTCAAAAAATATTTGTTTCAAAGTAGCTTTGTTCAGAGGTGGTAATATTTGCAACCTTTTATATCCAACCTGATTTTTGATTCTGATTTTTTTGGGGATGCTGCATGTTAGAAGTGCCCATAAAAAGCTATTGGATGAATGCAGATTCAAACTCAGCTCAGAAAGCCTCTTTGCAATCTAAGAGACTGCTAGAAGGATTCTCACACAGTGATGCCCCTTTTTCTTGCACTCTTTGACTAAATGCCAGCTGCTGGCTACGGCTGGAAAAAAACAATAGTAAGGTAGACTATGATCCTAAGACACTTGGGCTTACGTCAGGTTATGGTCGAAATTTTTGTAAATACGTCACCTTTTGATCTAGAAAAATTATATAGCTTGACAATAATTACATAATGTAAACAATATGCTCTTACAATATTTTCTAATTTTACTGAAGCCATGAAAAGTCAGTACAATTTGACTTATTTTTATAAGGAAATTAAAAAAAAAATAATCAGGAAGTGTTTAACGTTATTTTTCATGGGAGTCATTACCAGCATGATACTCCAGGAAAAATACAGTGGGATCAAAGCAGCTTTTCCAAGAGAGATTGAGTAAAAGGGGATGTTTTCTGCCCAGAAGTCCCTGGTGGTAGCCGCTAGCAGAGCCGGGGTGGGAGGTGTCTGCCCTCCTGGGGCAGGTGTGCTATCCTGTGAGCGAGAGCCAGACACAAGGTGGCACAGGGTCTGGAGATGAGTGTGGGGCTGCAGAGCTCTCACTCATCCCGCAGTGCCTCTGCTCCCTCAGGGAGATGGGGGTTATCCTCAGGTTGCAGGCTAACGTATTTTTGGACAAATTTTGACCATGTCAGTATCAATATAATAAAAAAAATAAAAGAGTGAATACAAAGGTATACATGCTGTTTTATCTGTCTGCTTCCCTTGATCTTGGGAGAGGGAGGGGAGCTGCTTGCTAGTCAAACAATTACCCCCTGGCAGAGGCTGGTAAACTTCTATCACAGGGACAAGACATTTCCTTCAAGACATTTCCTTCCTCCTGTGAAGGATCATGGAGAACCTGAGGCCCCTTTGTTTATATGTGTCAAAATTAAGAGCAAAGCAACTAAGGAATCACTCTTGACTTGAGTGTCTTTAGTGGCTGTTGGTGGAATTACACTCCTCTCAAGCCACTTGGCATCGTGGAGGACTGGGGCCCCCAGGAGCTATTCCTCCCTTCCAGACCAGCAATGCTAAAGATTTTCATCTATGATCTATTACAGCTTTCTAGCATATTGCCTTAATTACAGGGTATATTCTTCTTCCCATTCTAATGTGTGACTAATATCCCACTGACTTGATGAGAAAGCTGGAAAAGCCTATAGATTGCTGTGTAAATTAATTCAATGCCACGCGGTACTAATTGTACACGGTCTAGTACTCTGCAGCAGCTAGAAGTAGCACTTGCTGTTGACCTAGCCATAACAACACTGTGTTCATATTAGTAATTTACACTTATACAAAGCACATGAGGAAAACAGATAATAAAATTTATCTGCAAATTTTTCAGATTACAGGAAATTCATGGCTGGCAGTAAAACCTCACTATTACTGCTGTCACTCAGAAGGCATTCTTTTGTATTTGACAAAGGAAACAGCTCAGTGTTAGTAACATGGGGTTCTGCCTCACACACTACAGATATAGCATGTAAATATTAATTCAAGGATGAAAGTATTCAGTTGAACAGCAACCATTTAGGAGAATAAGGAGGGTGGATGAGAGTGCATTAATTATAAAGTAACATGTATATAAATTGGAAATCCATGGACCTGCTTTGCATGAAAAGCTTAATTTTTGCATTGATAATGACCATACATTTCTAACTCCTTGTTGGACGTGTTTGCTTTCTGACCCTTGTTTGCCCCAGCTGGGATAACAGGGCGGCATTGTGGCCTGACGGTGACAGTTCTGCATGAGGCAAGCATCTGCACGGCTCTGGCTCCAAACCCACAGGTCTGCTTCATGCAGAAAAATTGTAATAGCAATAATGTTTACAAGAACAATATAATAATTATTAAAAATATTTCAAAAGAAGCCAAGCATGAGATATTAGCATGCAGCATGCTGAATATGAAGTCACTGTTGCTTTCACTGGGGCTGGACTCTGAAAGGTGAGTAGGGACAGAGTTTCAAATGTCTAAGCATCTACCTCCCACCTCCTAGTATTTTCAAGGCAAACTAGGTACCAGTATAATTTTAAAATCTTATTTCCAGTAGTCTCAATTCTTCTCAAAACTAATACTAATTTCAAAGTTTTGTTCTTCCTGAGCAGGCATGGTGTGAAAGGTAAATTAAGAAAGGTAGCTTCATATGATGCCAAATCCAAACCAGTGAAAGGTTTGCCTCCTATGTGTAGCTGGAGCCAAGGATACATGAGTATGAGCACATACACTCACCATTTCAAATAGCCACATTATATGATTGGGAATACTGTCCCTATTGCTCTCCAGATATACTAAACCTATAGAGAAGCACAGAAATGAAACATATTTTTATGTTGCTTAAACCGCAGATCCTATTCCACCATTAACATGTAAATCCTTTTTCATCCCAGATTGGTAAACAGCTGCATGCTATTAACTGGGAAGGAACTCTGTCATACGAAAAGCTGCTCTTGCACAGGACACCTGGGTTTGGTCCTGCCTTTGCTGTAGAACTCCTGGATGGTTTTGGAGGAGCCATTTATTTGTGTTTTCCTCTGTAAAATGAAAACCCATTTTTGCTTTCTCCTATTGCTTCTGGCTTCTGTTTTTAAGCTTTAACCTCAGGGAAAGATGCTTTCTTTAGATGGAAATCTAAGTGCAAGTGCCTCATTCAATTTGGCTTTGTGGTGCAAGTGTAATTCAATTAATTAATGTAAGAAATATGAACCTAGTATGGGTTACGCCTAGTATAAATATATAATTCCAGGGACAACCTGTGGCATATTCCTCTGCTGACAGCTATCCTGGCTCTGTCACATTGTGCATCTGCTTTTTCTCCCAGAGGAATGCATTGAACACTGCTCAGCTGACTGCAGCCATGCTTCTGCTCAGAAGCCTTTCTGCAGCTGTGTCTTTACACATATAGCTTAAGTCTCGGACTGACCACAGCCACAGGGCAGAAGAGAATCTCCCCAGCTCTGTGCATTTAAAATGCAGTCTCTATAGTTAAAACCACTAGGTTTCTGAACTACTATCTTTTGAACCACTGATGTGCATTACTCATGTTCCCATTAGGTCTATGAGCTGCACAGGCTTTGCAGTGACATCCCCAACACATGCCGAAGGAATCACCCTCTGCCCTGCTCCAGCCCCCTACCTGGACCGCTATCATCACCCCCGGTTTTTTACACCTAGTGCTGTCAACACTGCACCCACCATGAAGCCACCGCGGTGCTGCTGGCCTGCAAGCGATGCTGGGTGCCAGCCTCTGCTCCTGCCTGCTGGCTCCTTGCGGCCACGGCACCCATGCCTGGCGGCTGCTACCCCCGACTCCTTGGGAAACGTAGCGTTCAAAGGGAAAAGGGATGCCTTCTCTAGAACTGGGGAAACTGGAAGTGCTGGGGTTGCCCTGGCAGGGAGAGAGCGCGCCCCAGAGACACCCCCCGCGGCAGCGCCCGCTGGGCTCTGCAGTGCTCAGCGGATGCTTCATTTGGAAACGACGAGCAGCCACGGAGGAAGGGCAGCTCAGTGAGCCCCGTCCCGTCCCGCCGCCCCGCTCCCGCTCCCGCTCCCGCTCCCGGGAGGTGGCAGTGTTCCCCCGCGGAAGCCGCCCGACCCGCTCCCAGGCGGGCAAAGCAGCCCGTTTCTTCTCGCTCTCACCCACTTTGCGCCGATTTACGGGTGTGGGATTTCTCCTGCGTGAAAGACACGCTTGTGAGTGACCCGTAAAAGCCCGGGTGGGCGGGGGGGCGGGAAAGTTGCAAAGTGCTGCAGCACAGCCGGGATCACCGGTGGCGGCCGCGATCCTGGCGTATTTATACACGTGTATATGCACGTATGTGCAGAGAGAGACATGTATATGAATATAAGCACATCTATCACGACTTGAGGCAGAGGATTTATAAGCCCGGGCAGAGAGAAGCGTTTAGCCGCGATGCCATTTACATTTTGCCGGTGCTTTTGGGAGAGGCGGGGGGAGAGACGCGTGGATGTGTGCCGGGTGTCCGTGTGCGAGCCGGTACCCGCACAGGCTCGCAGGCAGTGGCTAAAGTCTGTTTAAATCCTCCATCCTCAGCGCACAGGTGCGGGATTCGGGCCTCGTTGGCCAGAGCAGCTCGCAGAGGCGCTGCGGCGCGGAGGGGCCGTAGAGCATCCTCGGACCCGCGGCGGTTTCTGACGGACCGCCCGGCCCGGCCCGTCCTCACGGCTCCACCGCAAGTTTCCCGTCCCCGATCACCCGCTCCGGCGCTTTCTCAGAAGCCTCCCTCCCTTCCCCGCGGCGGCAGGAGCCCCTCCGCACCCCGCAGGGCGGCCCGTTGCGCGCTGCCTGCCGGAGCGGGGCCGCAGCATCCCCAGCCGGGACGCCGGCCCGCAGCCCGGTTCCCCGCCGTCCGCCCCGACGGCAGCGGCCGGGGGCTGCGGGGCCGGGCAGGGCGGGGCGTGGCGGGGCAGGGCGGCACTCACCTGACGATGACATACATGACCAAGAAGTTGCCGAAGAGCCCCACGACGCAGACCACGGAGTAGAGGGCCATGATGGCGATGGCCGTGACCACGGAGGGGCCGCCGCCCGCGGGCGCGCAGGGCCCGCCGCCGCCCGCGCTGCCGTTGGCGCCGCCGCAGGGCTCGGAGCGGTTCCAGCCCGCCGCCGCCGCCGCCGCCGCCACAGCCGAGGCGTTGCCCCAGGGGCCCGGCGGCGCGGCCGCGCAGGGCGGCGCGGAGGGGCGGCAGGCGGCGGAGGCGTTGGCGGCGAAGGGGACGTCCAGGGCGCCGGCGAGGAGCGGCGCGGAGCCGTTGCCCAGCAGGTAGGCGACGGCCATGGCGCGCAGCGGCCTCAGCGCGGCCGGCGGCTCTCCGCGCCCAACGGACGCCCGGCGCGGTGCTGTCGCGGTGCGCGCTGTGCTGTCGCGGTGCGCGGTGCCCGGGAGGCGGCAGCGCCCGCCCCGACGGCGCGCCCCGCCGCTGGGTGCGGGCACATGTGTGCGGCGGGCGGGGCGGGGCGGGGCGGGGGGAGGAGGGGCCTGCGGCGGCGGGAGCGGCAGAGGGCCGTGGGGGGGCGGGGCTCCCCCGCCCGGCTCCCGCCCGCCCCGGCGGAGGCACCGGCAGCCCCCCGCGCGGCCGCCCCCCGCGGCGAGCGGAGCCCCCGCCGCGGCGCACCTGGCGCGGAGCGGGGTCTGCCCGCGCCGTCGCACCGCTGGGGGGCCGAGGGGGCGGGGGGCGCGGCAGCAGGCTTCCCTTCCCCTGCTTGAAAGCAAAGAGCTCAAAATATTCCCTTCGCGAGCGCTGCAGGCGTCGGTGGCGAGCATTAGAGAAAGTACCGGGGGAGACTGACTTCCCGGGCTAAGGAGCGCGGCAAGGAGGAGGTCAATGCGCGACTGATTAACGTAATGAGGCAGGGATCTTAACAAAGCGATGCCCTCTATGATTCTAGAGCTTGGGGAAGAGAGAGCGGAGCCCAGTAACAAAATGTGGTGAGCTGGGGGAGGTGACTGTGAACAGAATTGTGCTTTGGAAATGGCTCGGATCTCACGGATCCTCAGGACTTTCAGAGGACTTTCTGTTCTAGAGCTCCTAGGATGCTCTCCCTTGGCCAGCGGTGAGACTGTTATCGGACGGATGCGATATCACAGATTGGGAAGACATCAAAACTGTTCTCTGTATTGCACATGCGTTTTACCTGGTGCTTGACTTGCACACCACTTATTTGCATCAGCGCACTTCCGTGATCAGTTTGTTCCAAGTGAGCACAGAGGTGCATCTCCAGGACTGCCTGCTGGATGGCTGATCATTAATTACTAGGACCTAGCTTTTTTCCTGTCTTATCTATGAAATCAGAGGGGATCCTTGGTAAGGTAGAAAAAATACCTCCTAATGCGCAGGAAGAAGTTAGAGTGGCAGTGGTTGCTCCTTCTGCCTCATCATGGACACAGGCTTAGTGTATCTGCTCACCATGTGCAGAGCACCTCCTGCTACTTCAAGAGTGGTAATGGCAGAAATGGAGAAGCAGCAGCAAGTTGCACCCTGACGGAAAGATGCAAAACCCCAGGCATTTTAGTCTGAGGAGTTCACGTGCTTCCATGCCACAAGCAATGGGATCTGGAGCCAATTAAATCAGGGAACAGTAGCAGAGGTAGACTACATGCTCTTCCAGAGTATCTCTGATCATTAGTTAGTGGGGAGGAAGAAAAGGGAAAGGGAGAGGGGTGTCACTGGATGTTAGAGAGGGACAATAGATCTGGGTAACTTGTATCCCTTTTTTCAAGTTATATGCTGTCAAGTCTCATCAGGCATGTAGTGGAATGGAGGAAGAAGATCAAGTAAGCTGTTAATGGGCCCTTTTTGTGGATAGCATGTATTGCTTCATGTCCAGAGAGAGTATTTTCAGCATCCTTTGTTGACAGGAGAAAGCCATTTAGCATCATATTCAGAAAAAGAGCTTTAGAATCGGAGTTACATTGTTGCTGGAAAAAAATTATGGACAAGGGGAAATGAAAGCAAGAACTCTGAGATTTCACATGGTCAAAGTCACTGCCTCTTTATCCCCTTCTGAAGTACGGCATGTTTAGTCATACACAGAATGGGAGCAACAAGGCTTTAAAACAGGGCCATTCTCAAAGACTTTTATCTCTGGGTATGTGCATAGTGTGCAGGAGCCTTTCTCTGTGCTTGCCCTTTGTTCCACCAAAGCCATCAGAAGAGTTTAATGTGAGCCTGGACAATTGGTATTTAGCCCATTGAGTACACCTCTGCCTGGCTGTGGAAGGGATGAGGAAGATGGGAAATGAAAATCAAGGCCGCTAGGAGATCCACTCTGTATCTTGTGTCATAGCCAAATTTGTATCATTTTTTCTGTCAGAAGGACCTTTGGTGTATTAAAAATAAGAGTCTTAAAAAAGCCTTAAAAATAGATGCCCAGGTAAATCTGGTGTTGTAGACAAGTCTTTATTACTAAAGACAGAGGAATTGTTATACCTGATTAAATCAACCTTTTGGCAGGTGCAGATGAAAACTCCGGCTGCAGAGAGGACTGGCAAAAAGCCCTGGGGAATGAGCTTGTTTAAGATAGGCCTCATTAAGCAAAATTTCAAGGTAGGGGAATGATAGTTAAATGCACCTCTTTGTGAAGTTGTTACCAATGTTATTCCTCAAGGGCATAGGCAATATGAAATATATCTTTACAATAATGTTCTCAGATGGTGAAGGACATTTTAAGTATAATAATGCATGAGACCCTTTCTTCAAATAATTTCGGTGTAGTCAATATCCTGCTGAAAAGGTGTTTGTGAAGTTGCAGACCAGTAATTCCCTCCTGTGGGTAGTAGTGTAGTGCATGTAGAAAAGGGAAATACATAGCTTTAAGACATGTACATTTTAAATGGATGCCTCGACATCAGGTTGGGGTCAGAATTGCAACCTCCATCTCAAATCAGATTTTTGCTTGTCTCTTTTCTGCCAAAGCGCTAGCAATAAGCAAGTGTCTGGGGCTGTAACTAGAAATGGATGGGCTGAAGGCTTGAGAAAGACTCAACACTTGCAGAGAATTTTAGGATGAAAATAGTTTGTCAAAGATAAACTATTGTAGTGGTCACTCTGATGCAGTTTTATATATATATATAAGAACATACAAAAGTAGCAAAACCAGAGTTTCATATAGCACATTCACTTCCACAGCCTCTCCATGAGTCCTAAACTAAATGGAAACCATGTGCCTTGCTTACAGTCTAGATAAGAAAGAGCACTGAGAGGTGGATTGTTGTGGCTTGGCACTTTGTAAAGATGGCCTGTGTACTAGTGGCATGGTGGTGTGACCTGTTTCTTCTAGAAAGAAGGGGTCTAGAAAGGGCACGAAGGGTCCTAGAAGCAGGCTGTTCTCTCTGGTGGTGGAAGTATTCCCTCTCCTTGCAGTGTGTTACCTAAGAGCCTGTGCTACGTCCATGTATCCTGAGCACAGTGAGGAGCAGAAGTTACACACGAGAGGGGAAGAAGGGCACTATCTCAGTAATCCCAGAGCCATTTGCATCATTGCCTTACTGTTCTGAAGTCCTCCAAAGGCACATCCTGCTTTCTCCCCTCAAGGACATCCTCAAGATGATAGAGTGATAATATCTTGGTAGCAGCATTGTGAAGGATGTTTTAAATCACATATATGATACTAGAAGGCTGTACGACCTGGTCTCAGCTTTGGCTGGGGTCCAGGCAGAGCCCAACTCACCATGCAATGTAAGGAATGTGTGGCACAGAAAATGCTATTTAAGAATTTAGAGGCAAGTCTGTTAATTATTATTAATATTTCAGTGGCCAGAAGGGCTGACTGTGAACACATGGACTGATATCTTATCTAAGGTAGCTCAGACAAATTCTCTATGTCTTGTTTCTTCTTTAAGTTTTTAAGATTTACCCCAAATCACACTGAGATCAGCATGTCTCTGTCTCCTTAGTGCCAGTGCAATGTTTTAATGTTTTATCCAAAACTTGTCTTTCTTCCCTGAAGTAAACAAAACAGCCATTGGTCAATGTATAAGGATTTTAAGTATGATTTTTATATAATGATGCTACATAATCCTGGAACTTAGACTTAGGCTACAGAATTCATATGATGACAAATATGCGTAATCTAGAACCGTAGATTTTAATATTTTTTGGATATAACTTCAGGATTTGTAAAAATAATTAGTATTGACCTGTGCCCTTTTGAAAATTCTGCTCCTAATCTTCATAGACAATGAAAATAGTTGGGTGGATTTTGGTGGCAGGGGCCCAAAAGCTGGTCAGATGAAGAAGAGATTAGGGTAAATGGTGGTAGCTGATGAGAAGAAATGCAGAGCTCAGGGTACGGAGCAGTTGGTAGGAGGTAGGCAGTAGTGAAGGAAAGATCCAGGACGTGAGAGGCTTGGCTAGGACTGTGGTCCTAGCCTGTTAGGCCTTCCTAACAGGGAGATGGACAGGTGCTAATGGAGTCAAAGACAAAACCAGCTCAGTTTAGGTGTCTAGTACAAGCCAGTGTCAGAGAGGTTAGATGCGAGGTAGATCACTGGTCTGAGGTAGCAGAGCTTTTCCTTCCCTCTTACAGGTGTTTAGCTGTGAGGGAACCAGATGCTGACCTGGGGAAATGAAAGTTGTCCTGACTTCTGGCATAAAATCTGTGTGCGCATCATTAAAGCAGTATGTTTAGAGTTGACTAGTTTGTGTTCTATAGTAGCCATGTGAGGAGTGATTTTTGGAAATGAGGGACACCAGTGCCAGTAGCTCAAATGGCCTGGAGGGCTGCTGTGGATTCTGGGGTGCTAGGATGTTGTGGTTTAGTGGCAGCTCAGCCCCACACAGCCGCTCGCTCACTCCCCCACCGGTAGATGGGGGAGAGAATCAGAAGGGTAACGCTCGTGGGTTGGGATAAGAACAGTTTAATAATTAAAATTAAAAGAAACAACAGTAGAAATGCAATGTAAAGGAGAACAACGAGAGGCGCAAAGCCCCGGGGGAGGGGGAAGGGAGGGGAGAGGGGGAACGAACCGCCGGAACAAACTGCACGCGCCGCAGCCGCTCGCCGCCCGCCGACCCGACGCCGCGCCACCTCCCCGCTGCCACTGCCCCCCCTCAATATACTGGTCATGGTGTCACATGGTATGGAATGAACCTGCCATTGGCCAGTCGGGGTCAGCCGCCCCCACCATGGCCCCGCCCCTCCCAGCCCCCCCCGCCACGCCACGCGGCAGAGCGCGGGAAGCTGGAAAGGTAGCCGACCCCCACAGTGAGGAGAATTAACCCCTTCTCAGCCAAAACCAGCACATTCTCCACCCCTTATTCCATACCATTTACACCATGCCCAGGTCCCATATGATGCAATACAACCGTACCAACCACCACCCCTCCCCTTCCCATCCTTTAACATAATACACAGACATCAGTCCCTTAGTTCATGGACCTTCCCTGTAAAATGCCCATTAAAATGTCCATTGAGTTCACCCAGTCCATGACTCTGGGCTCCATCTGTTGTATCAGTCTTTCCGGGTGGGAGAGATGGTGTGTGGCGGTGGGTTGCTGCATACCGAGTCAGTCATCGTTCCATCACTGCTGTACGGCTTGTTTCATAGTTGATCTTCCATGGGTTGGGAGGCTCGTACTCTGATATCATTGATACAACACAGAGGTGACACACAGTATTATATAGCAGTTCACATTGTGCCATTCAGTTCATTGACTGTTTTCACCCAAAATCAAATCCCCTTGAGGCACACATCGGATTTCTCCATCCTCCCGCATCACCCACCAAGTGCACCCAGGTCCTCGAGCAAAAGCAATCCCACGAATGGGTTTGCCTTTGCCGGAGGCAGGAAGAACCCAGACTGTTTTGCCCAGCATACTTTTTGTGTGCACTACAGGGACTCTATCCCCTTCCACAGTATGTAGGATTTCTGACTGGGCAGGGCCAGCTCGGTTGGCAGATCCCCTCGTGTTGACTAACCACGTGGCTTTTGCTAAATGTGTATCCCAGTGCTTGAATGTTCCACCCCCCATTGCTCTCAGTGTAGTTTTTAACAGTCCATTGTACCGTTCAATTTTCCCAGAGGCTGGTGCGTGATAGGGGATGTGATACACCCACTCAATGCCGTGCTCTTTGGCCCAGGTGTCTATGAGGCTATTTCGGAAATGAGTCCCGTTGTCTGACTCAATTCTCTCTGGGGTGCCATGTCGCCACAGGACTTGTTTCTCAAGACCCAGGATAGTGTTCCGGGCAGTGGCGTGGGGGACAGGATATGTTTCCAGCCAGCCAGTCGTTGTTTCTACCATTGTAAGCACATGGCGCTTGCCTTGGCGGGTCTGTGGGAGTGTGATATAGTCAATTTGCCAGGCCTCCCCATATTTATATTTCAGCCATCGTCCCCCATACCACAGAGGCTTTACCCGCTTCGCTTGCTTGATTGCAGCGCATGTGTCACATTCGTGGATAACCTGTGCAATAATATCCATGGTCAAGTCCTCCCCTCGATCACGAGCCCACCTGTATGTTGCATCTGTCCCTTGATGGCCTGAGGTGTCATGGGCCCACCGAGCTAGAAATAGTTCACCCTTATGCTGCCAGTCCGGATCCACCTCAGCCACTTCAATCTTGGCAGCCTGATCCAGCTGCTGGTTGTTTCGATGTTCTTCAGTGGCCCGACTCTTGGGGACGTGAGCATCCACATGCCGTACCTTTACAACCAGTTTCTCTACCCGGGCAGCAATATCTTGCCACAATGTGGCAGCCCAGATGGGTTTGCCTCTGCGCTGCCAGTTGCTTTGCTTCCATTGCTGCAGCCAGCCCCACAAGGCATTTGCCACCATCCAGGAGTCAGTATAGAGATAGAGCACTGGCCACTTTTCCTGTTCAGCGATGTCTAAGGCCAGCTGGATGGCCTTTACCTCTGCAAACTGGCTCGATTCACCTTCTCCTTGAGCAGTTTCTGCTACTTGTCGTGTAGGACTCCATACAGCAGCCTTCCATCTCCGGTGCTTTCCCACAAGGCGACAGGACCCATCAGTGAACAGGGCATATTGCTTCTCATCTTCTGGCAGTTTGTTATACAGTGGGGCTTCTTCAGCACGTGTCACCTCCTCCTCTGGTGATAATCCAAAATCTTTGCCTTCTGGCCAGTCCATAATCACTTCCAAGATTCCTGGGCGACTGGGGTTTCCTACTCGAGCCCGCTGGGTGATCAGTGCAACCCATTTACTCCACGTAGCATCAGTTGCATGGTGTGTAGAGGGGATGTTTCCTTTGAACATCCAGCCCAGCACTGGCAGTCGGGGTGCCAGGAGCAACTGTGCTTCAGTACCAACCACTTCTGAAGCAGCTCGAACCCCTTCATATGCTGCCAATATCTCTTTTTCAGTTGGAGTATAGCGGGCTTCGGATCCTCTGTATCCCCAACTCCAAAACCCTAGGGGTCGACCCCGGGTCTCCCCATGTGCTTTCTGCTAGAGGCTCCAGGTAGGGCCATTCTCCCCGGCTGCAGTGTAGAGCACATTTTTTACATCTTGTCCTGCCCGGACTGGCCCAAGAGCTACTGCATGGACTATTTCTCGTTTAATCTGTTCAAAGGCTTGTCGTTGCTCAGGGCCCCATTTGAAATCATTCTTGATTTCATTCAAGTCACTGTGAATCATTCACTGTGCTGTGACCAGCAGCTGTTGTTATCTCCAACCCTTGAGCCCCACGTTGGGCGCCAAAATGACTGTCGTGGTTTAGCGGCAGCTCAGCCCCACACAGCCGCTCGCTCACTCCCCCACCGGTAGATGGGGGAGAGAATCAGAAGGGTAACGCTCGTGGGTTGGGATAAGAACAGTTTAATAATTAAAATTAAAAGAAACAACAGTAGAAATGCAATGTAAAGGAGAACAACGAGAGGCGCAAAGCCCCGGGGGAAGGGAGGGGAGGGGGGGAACGAACCGCCGGAACAAACCGCACGCGCCGCAGCCGCCCGCCGACCCGACGCCGCGCCGCCCGCGCGCTGCCACTGCCCCCCCTCAATATACTGGTCATGGTGTCACATGGTATGGAATGAACCTGCCATTGGCCAGTCGGGGTCAGCCGCCCCCACCATGGCCCTGCCCCTCCCAGCCCCCCCTGCCACGCCACGCGGCAGAGCGCGGGAAGCTGGAAAGGTAGCCGACCCCCACAGTGAGGAGAATTAACCCCTTCTCAGCCAAAACCAGCACATGGGATTATATGACATGCTTGCTACAGTTTGGGTCCTTAAAATTAATTGAATGCTTTAACAAATTTGACACTAACATTTTTGCCTTGTTTTCTAGCATATGGATAATAATAAAGTATTAATAACTCATATACAAGGCTGGTCTCCAGTCAATTATCTTTATGGAAAGTAGAAGTTTCTGTGTTCAGCTTTTTCCTTCTTCACATTGAATGAGCAGTCTCAGTCATTTGCATTACTTTTGTATTAGTGACCCAGGTCACCTGTGTTTCCTTGCTAAGTTGTGACAGTAACTCTGCAAATAAGGGTAATCTGCAGTGTGGCCAATACTAAATGCATTAGTTGAAAATAAGTACTTTGACTTCTAGGATCTCTGAGTTCCTCTGAACTTGTGGAAAATAAAATGTATCTTCAACATTTAATAAATGTAGCTATGAGTGATAGCTTTTGTGTTTGTGTAACAAGTCTGAAGGGCATCATGGTTTGGGAATATAGACTTGGACTCCCTAATATGGCAAGGCTACTAGGCAGATTCATTAGTGTTAAGGATAGTATTAACAGAAGTATCCCTGAAGAAACTAATAGATTTGCATTTGCTGAGTTGAAGCTACATATTGAATGAGAAGAATGAAAGGTGTTCTGAAAAACTACCACTGTACTGAAAGAGGTCTAGAGGAAGTTAGTATGTGATATAATTAAACTCTGTAGTAAGGGGAACACTTAAGTTCATAGAATCTTATGTTTTCTAACTCTTGAATATTTCGACTCTGCAAGTTTAATTCATGGTCATTGGTTAGGCTTTCCAAATCCAGTAGCTCAATAGAGGGGAGGCTGCTGCAGCTCTGTGCCCTCAGGTCCAACCACTAGCAAGGCTGGGCTTGTAGTCATGCACGCAAACACCTGTATAGAACCCATACCTGTGCACACAGCTGGCTACACAGACCAGCATAGACGCACACTCAGCACTTACAGACGCACAAACGGCACCAACGGCCTCATCCTGTTCCCCTCTCTGGCTGACCCATGGTGCTGGGTGTCATGCCTGGCCATGGGGCTGAGGCTCCCCTGTGACAGCCTGGGGACAGTCTAGGGAGGGATCTCATTTCTCTGATGGCATTATTGGGGTTCTCCCACCTGCCCTTGTGTCCCGGTGCTCCTTCCCATGTGGGGAGATGGATCTTTGACGGGCTGATGGCTTCTGTGGTGGCCCCTGGAGTAGCCAGGGCTGAGCATTATTTAGGTTCCCCTGCCTGCTGCTCTCTGTGCTCCTTGCATACGTGCAGTCATGTATCACATAACTTAAGAGTCATCTTTGGCAATCTCAGTACTAAATACTGATTTCTCTGATATGCCAGAAAGACAGCATTAGACATATGCAAAGGATGCACCTGTTGGAGAAATACTGGCCGCAAAGAGACTGAGTCTTCTGGCCAGCTGCAGATGGTAATGTAAGGAAAAACGTTTCTGTGGTGATACAATTAGCTTTTGCTGAAGGGAGGACATTCAAATAGGCAATATAAAATAAAATCTACATACTTTTAGGAAATCCTCAGAATGCACTAGTAAAGTACTTGTTATGGGCCTCACGGGTTCCAGAAGGCATTTTGAAATAAACAGAAGACTCTAGGAAGCAATCATAAATTGTCCTGTAACAAATATATCTTCTAAATCACAGTTTAATGCCGTTTTGGTAGCATTGAAAATGGAGCATTGCGTGACACTAAGCAATTGACACCCATTATTTTTTTCATGAAATTAAATAAAACACTGTTGCAGAATAAAGAGATGAATTTGATTTATTGGAGTGGAAGAACACTAGTGAAATCGCTGCAGAGCAGTTATGGTGATGCCTAGCTTTTTGATTTCTCGATGTGATTTTATTTTGAGAAATAAAATATTTTTAAAATTAAACGGAGAAGGAAAATGTTGATAATGTTTTCGAGAATTTTCCAATGTGTGTTCTGGTTAATTTTAGAAATGGTTAAAAGCTACAGAATTTAAAATCTGACAAGATCTACGTATTTTCAAATGAGGAAATAGTCTCAATTTGCTCCTGTGTGAAGTGTGAGTTTATGATTCTTTCCATAAATCCAACTCTGAGATCTTGTTGCCTGACATGTTTATCAAACTTAACATTTCATTGCTTCTATCTGCTTACATTTCTGAAACCTTTTCCTGGGCATCCTTTCTGGATCTTTTTTAGGACTGCATTATTTATTCCATCCTTCAAACTCATGTCCTGTTCCCTTCCCAGTCCGTTCTTGTTTCTCATTTCCTCTGCAGCACTTGCAAGAAGCGATAAGAAAGAGGTACATTTGATGTACTGTGGGGAAATCTGTCCATTATAACTCTACTGATACAATTGCCATCATTCATGTTCCCATATGAATACTCTTAATTTGAAATAATGGAAAGTTTTAAATATATTGATAGTTTTACTCCTAATTATTCTTACACATAAAAATGGCAAAGCTAATGCATAACTTCGTCAGCAGCAGCTGTCCAATTAATCATCTTTGTGGCCCTTTGCCTGTCTATCTCCAGTATGTCCATGTCTCTTTTGTACTGGTGAGCACAGAACTGGACCCAGACGTGCCTCACCCATGCTGAGCAGAGGGCAAGGATCACCTGCCTCAGCATGCTGGCAATGCTTTTCCTAATGCAGTCCAGGAGTCTATGGGACTCCTTTGCTGTACGGAGACACTGCAGGCTCATGGTCAACTTGCTGTTTGCTAGGATCCCCTGGGCCTGTTCTTCCAAGCTGCTTTCCAGCCACTCAGCCCCCAGCTTGTACTGGTGCAAGGGGTTATTCCTCCCCAGGGGCAGGACTTGGCATTTCCCTTTGCTGAACTTCATGAGATTCCATACTGACCCATTTCTCCAGCCTGCTGAGCTCCCTCCAAATGGCAGCACAACCCTCTGGTGTATCAGCCACTCCTCCCAGTTTTGTATCATCTGCAGACTTCTTGAGAGTGCTCTCTGCCCCATTGTCCAGGCTATTAATGAAGTTGTAAACCGGCACTGGCTCCCTTATTGATCCCTGGGGTACACTACTAATGACTGACTGGTATCCAGCTGGAATTTATGCTGCTGGTCACAACCCTTTGAGATCAGCCACTCAGCCAGTCTACCTCACTGTCTGCTTATCTAGTCCATATGTCATTAGTTTGTGAGGATCTTATGGGAGGCAGTGTTGAGAACCTTGATAGAGAGAATACAAACAAAACCCACTACTATCCTCTCATCAACCAGGCTAGTCAGTTCACTGTAAAAGGCTATGAGGTTGATCAAGCATGACTTTCTCACTGTAACAATCTATGCTGACTAGTCCTTATCACCTTCTTTTCCTTGAGGTGTCTAGCGATGTTTTTCAGAAAGATTTGCTCCATCACCTTCCCAGGGAGTGAGCTGAGGCTGACCAGCTTGTCATCACCCAGAGCCTCCTTCTTGCACTTCCTGAAGGCAGGAATGACATTTGCTTTCTTTGATCCTCCAGAATCTCCCTTGATCACTGCAGTCTTTCCAAGATAATCCAGAATGACCTCACAGTGACACCAGCCAGCTACCTCAGTACTCCTGAGTGCATCCCATCAGGGCTCATGGACTTGTATATGTCCAGTTTGTTTAAACATTCCCTAACCTGATCCTCCTCCGCCAAGGGTAAGTCTTGTGTCGGTCTTTCTCCAGGGGCTCAGGCCTGTGATTACTGAAGGGCAGTTTTATCTGTAAAAGCTGAGTGAAGAATGCATTGAATATCTCGATCGTTTCTTTGTCCTTTGTGAACAGATCTTCTGCCCAATTAAGATACTAGCTTTTCCACTAATCCTGACCCATAAGCTCTCAGCTGGCTCCTCATCCATCCCCAGGCATAGTTCTGCATTCCTGTTGCTCTCTCCCCTCCTTGCTTCCCCAGCCCATAGCCATCCATTGCAGCTCTCCAGACATGTGAGCTATACCACCTTTTCCCTGTGATCCCAATGAGATCATAGCCCTGCAACAGCATGCAGGCCTATGTTTCCTCCTGTGTTCTCCCCATGCCATATGCGTCACTGTACAGGCACTTCACAGAGACATCCAGTCATGTGGGTTTTTCAGAAGAGGTGTTAGATCTTCCTGCACCATGCTGTCATGTAGGTGCTTGTAGTTTGTGTGCATACTTTTGGGGGAGGCCCCCTTCTGCCCTGTTTTGTTAATTATGTCCTGTTCACATCATCCTGCTCACCGTGCACAGTCCACCACTTCCTCACTTGATTGTTGATCATCCGCTCCCTCCCCATCATTCCTAGTTCAAAGGTCTCCTCAAAGGCTGGCCAGCCTGTGGGTCTGTCATAGAAACATAGAATCATTAAAGTTGGAAAAGACCTCTAGGATCAAGTCCAACCGTCAACCCAGCACCACCATGCCTCCTAAACCATGCTCTGAAGTGCCACATCTACATGTTTTTTGAACACCCCCAGGGATGGTGACTCCACCACCTCTCTGGGCAGCCTGTTCCAACGACTGACCACTCCTTCAGTAAAGAAGTTTTTCCTAATATCCAGTCTAAACCTCCCCTGATGCAACTTGAGGCCACTTCCTCTCACTCTATCACTAGTGACTTGGGAGAAGAGTCCAACACCCACCTCGCTACAACCTCCTTTCAGGTAGTTGTAGAGAACAAGAAGGTCTCCCCTCAGCCTCCTCTTTTCCAGACTAAACAACCCCAGTTCCCTCAGCGGCTCCTCATAAGGCTTGTTCTCCAGACACTTCACCACCTTCGTTGCCCTTCTCTGGACACAATCCAGCTACTCCATGTCCCTCTTGTAGTTGGGGACCCAAAAACAAACACTGTATTTGAGGTGTGGCCTCACCAGTGCCGAGTACAGGGGCACGGTCACTTCCCTGCTCCTGCTGGCCACACTATTCCTGATACAAGCCAGGATGCTGTTGGCCTTGTTGTCCAACTGGGCACACTGCTGGCTCATGTTCAGCAGGCTGTCAACCAGCAGCCCCCAGTCCTTTTCCAGTGGGCCCCTTTCCAGCCACTCCTCCCCAAGCCTGTAGTGTTGCATTGCATGGTGTTGTTGTGACCCAAGTGCAGGACCCAGCACTTGGCCTTTTAAACCTCATACAGTTGACCTTTGCCCATCGGTCCAGCCTGTCCAGATCCCTCTGCAGAGCCTTCCTACCCTCAAGTGGATCGACACACCGGCCCTGTTTGGTGTCGTCTGCAGATTGCTGAAGGCACACTCAATCCCCTCACCCAGTGACAAAGATACCAAAAAAGACTGGTCCCAATGCTGAGTGCTGGGGAACACCACTTGTGACCAGCCACCAACTGGATTTAGCTCTGCTCACCACAACTCTCTGGGCTTGGTCATCAAGCCAGTTTTTTACCCAGCAGAGTACACCCATCTAAGCCATGAACCTCCACCTTCTCTAGGAGGGTGCTGTGGAAGACAGTGTCAAAGGCTTTGCTAAAGTCCAGGTAGACAACATCCACAGCCTTTCCCTCATCCACTATAGAGGGTGACCTGGTCATAGAAGGAGATCAGGTTGGTCAGGCAGGACCTGCCTTTCATGAAGCCATGCTGGCTGAGTCTGATCCCCTGGTTGTCCTGCACATGCCTGAAGAGCGAACTCAAGATGAACGTCTCCATAACCTCCCCCGGTACCAAGGTCAGGCTGACAGGTCTGTAGTTCCCCAGATCCTCCTTCCTGCCCTTCTTGTAGATGGGTGTCACATCGGCAAGCCTCCAATTGTCTGGGACCTCCCCTGTTAACCAGAACTGCTGATAAATGATGGAGAGTGGCTTGGCGAGAACCTCTGCCAGCTCCCTCAGTACTCTTGGTTGGATCCCATCTGGCCCCAGACTTGTGAGTGTCCAGGTGGCTCAGCACGTCATAAACTGCTTCCTTCTGCGTTATGGGGGTTTGTTCTGCGATCCGACCCTTATAACTGGTCTGACTATTAAAGACTGAGGCAAAGAAGGGATTAAGTACCTCAGCCTTCTCCTCATCCTCAGTGGCAATGTTCCCCTCTGCATCCAACAGAGGATGGAGATTCTCCTTTACTCTCTTTTTGTTAATATATTTGTAAAAACATTTTTTGTTACCTCTTACAACAGTGGCCAGACTGAGTTCTAGCTGGGCTTTTGCCTTTCTAACTTTTCTCTCTGCATGACCTAATGACATTCTTGTACTCTTCTTGAGTTTCCTGCCCCTTCTTCCAAAAGTGGTAAACTCTCCTTTTTTTCACAAGTCCCAGCAAAAGCTCCCTGTTCAGCCAGGCCAGTCATCTTCCCTGCCAGTTTGTCTTGCAGCACATGGGGACAGCCTGCTCCTGCGCCTTTAAGACTTCCTTCTTGAAGCATGCATAGCCTTCCTGGACTCTTTTGCCCCTCAGGGCTTCCTCCCAAGGGACTGTCCCAACCAGTGTCCTGAACAGGCCAAAGTCTGCCCTCCTGAAGTCCATGGTAGTGGTTTTGCTGACCCCTCTTCTTATTTCACCAAGAATTGAGAACTCTATCATTTCATGGTTGCTAAGCTCAAGACGGCCTCCAACTGCCACATCTCCCACCAGTGCTTCTCTCTTTGCCCCACTGCAGATGGATTGCATCTCTTCCTAGCAGTTCTTGATCCTCAAAGGGGGTCCCATAGTTGGATCATCCATAGAGCCATGCAGTCACTCATGTTTGGTATGCTTCAGGTCTCCCCTGGTTCCTGTGGTGCAGGGAACAAAATTGTAGAAAGCTAATAAAAATACAATATGAGCTGCACCTTCCTGCCTTTCTAAAATTTCACAGCTTAGAGAAAAAAAAAATAGGATGCCAAGTCTGAATAATTGTCTTCCCTAACAGTAATATCCATATCGGAATATGCATCTCAGTTTTTTGAAGTTTAGGTGGAGCACATATGGCAGCTTGCTCTCAAGGCAAAATCATGATCTTCAGCCCTCAGGAAAGCCAGCTGTAAGCTTCTAAGGTTGGAAAATTGAAAATGTTTGGATCCTGGCTACTGGAAAGATAGAGAGAGAGGAGACAGGATTTGATTTAAACAGCTGATTAACTTACCCCTGGGGCAGGTGCCCTGTACCGCTAAGCATATTTCTCTTTGTTGACACCTCTTTTAGTCAGATTTAGTCAGATTCTCAGACTTGTCTTTTGGCATGCAACAGTGCAGTTGTTCTTTATATAAAAAGAGGGGTGAAAGTCCAAAAAGCACAAGCAGTAACAAGCACTGATTTCAGGTTCAGTTGCTCATACATCTCTTCATAGAGAATTTTCAATGTCTAACTTCTCAGAACGGGCCTGTCTTGGGAAATTACTCCTCCCTGTGCTGGTCAAGATTAAAATATTTGTTATTCCAATCTGAAGTTTATGCAACTTAACGAAAAATATATGCTAAGTTACTTTTAAAAGCCCCCTACTGAAAACAGCTTAACCACAAGAACTGAAAGCATCATGTTAAAATTAAATCTGCAAGTTCCTGCTGGTTAGCAAAGGGTTTTTTTTTTTTTCTTTTTTTCAATGGCAGGAACTGTTGCCTTCTTAAGTTGTAATAGCAAGGTTTTGTTAAATTTCAAGACGCCGATTTAAAATATAATGACTGGCAAGGCTTTGGCAAATTTTCTTTCCCTTTTTCATAGTGACATCCTGGTGTTATATGCATTGCACAAGTCATGCTGCACAGAAAAGGATTGCTGCTTCTTTGTGTTATGATGTTCATACTTTGTTGCTTTTCGCTGCTGTTTGCTCACAAGGGGTGAATACACTAAGACAAGATGAAAGTGCTGAGGAAAGTGTGCAACTGAAGCCGATGGATGGCAGCGCAGTGTCAGCAGCTTGCCTGAATCAGAGATATGTATGCTTTTTCTTCTGGGAGGTTCATTTGCAGATGAGATGTACTTTAAGGGTTGGTTAGATATAAATACTAGGTGTTCAGCACACTAGGGGATCATCCTGGTAATGTTTCCCATAAAAGGATACATTGTTTTTTATGAGCATTCAATGGAATTTAATTCTGTGTTCTTCTGGAAGGACCTCCGAATGTTTTTAGTGAGCTTTGTTTAGGTTAGTGAATTACTCCTTCTTGTCTTCAGTCCCTTTAGATACTCCCTTAATTTCAATGCAGTTTACTTAGGAGTTGTAATTTGCCTTAAGTGAACTCAAATAACATCCTGTCATGGACAAAAATATCAAATATCATTTGGATCTTGGTCAGCGGGATGTCAGCACAGTTTAAGCTCTGAGGTTCAAAATTATGAGCCTGTCAGTTGTTCCTTAATCCTGGAGAAATCTGAGATCCATAGACATTGTTAAAGTTGCTCAGAAACTTCTTGCTTATGGTTAGATGAACTTCATCCTCCACAAAAGGAGAGCGAGGATTATTTTGCTAAGGGTATGTGCCTTTGGGAGATTTTTGGGCTTTTGGGAGATTTCTGGTCCTGCTGCAAAGATTGTTTGTGTATTTTGCATTAAGTGATAATTTATTTTTAGGGGAAGAGAAGGTCTTTATGATCTAATTATTAGATTATAGATTTATGTGCTTGCTTTCCTCTTCTTCACCTACTGAATCTTGAATTTTCTCCTATTGATCAGACAAGTTCTAGAGGAATAATGACTGCTTTCCAGATGTTTTCACAGGGTAAAGGAAGGATCTGAACCCATGTCTGTTCATTGTTCTGAATTGCTAACTGTTGTCTAAAATCAATCTCTTTCAGCTTTATATTCAAAGACAAAACTGTCTTTTCTTGGCAGGGGTTGAGAGAAGGATCGAGTAAGTGGAAGGTGATACCTTTTGTTATCTCTGAGGCACCGAGAAGGGCAGGGTGTCAGACTCACCTTTGTCCTTGCTGTATCACGTCAGCTAATGTAAGGGTCACATCCTTGGCAGGCAGTTTGATGGATGACATTCAGAGGTGCTTAAACCTGTTTGTTTGGTGCACAGGGAAGCAAGAACTCTGGACTCTGTGTTCTCAATTTGACAGCTAGACCAGCTGGTTGGCTAAGGACACAGTAGTCAATGCTGTGGTAGTTAAATTGGTGATTTAGAGTTTTATGTATGTGTGCATTTTGCCTGTCAAGCAATCTTTTTGAATTTGAATACGTCCTAAAGACAGTATTTTAAATTTAAATCTTAATCAAGGAGTTATGATCTCTTTTTCTTAGCACCACTGGAAAAGTTAAGAACAGGTTTTCCAGAGTTTTGTGGGGAGATATTGCTTGTGTTTTTCAGATAATTATTGATTTTTTAAACTCTATAGTGATTCTTTGTACTGAGATAGCTTCTAATATAAGAAGCCAGCAGTGATAGCAAATGATCTTTATACATATATTCACACACCCCAGCTTTTTATTTTAATACTGACAGAAATATGCTTGCTGTTAATGTAAAACATAAAAATAAACTTCCTAGAAGAAGCTTCTGTCATTCAGAAAATCTGAAGGAATAATAGTGTTTCAGAGTGCTCCACTGGGGAACCCTGTATACTTCATGAAGTTGGTGGAAGATTTCAAAGGACTAATAAAAAATTATATTAGATAGACTGTAAATAACTATGAAGAGAAGCAGGGAAGAGATTATTTTTTTGGCTCAGATTATGGACCTTAAATCCTATAAAAATATTTTCTAATAAATGTGAAGTTTAATAACAAAGAGTAAATGTTTTATTTTAGGATTTTTTTCTATTATTTTTGTTTCTTTTTCAGACCAAATTGAATAAAATATATTGAATGGGGATAAAGAGAGAAAGCCATTGGTATGTCCTACAAACACCCTGCTTGCTCCCCCATGAAAGCATAAGACAGAGCTGAGACACCACTGGATTGAGGCAGAATAAAAACTGAGCACACCTCCTCACAGCCTTTATCTCTCTATTCTTCCACATGCAGAGGAAGCAGACTTCACCACCATATCCATAGTAACTTAAGGGAGATAATTTTAGAAGCTAATATAAATCATGAAAGCACTGTCCTCACAACAGTTTTTGCAAAAGGCACCCGTAACAAACCCAACTGGGAGCAATTACCTACAGGCACGCCATGGGCTTTTCTTTTCAAATGTTTCCACAGTAACCGATATTGTAAGGTGAATTAATGTCTCTTTTGTCTTCCCAGTAATTACCAATTAGTGTGAAAGAAGGCACTCTCTTTGCCAACTCATGACAGTAATTGTTGTTTCCTGCTTGATTTGTCTCCTATTGCAATGTATACTCAAAATACTCCTTGAAACATTTTTGTGCAATCTTCTTGTGGGCAGCGTGCCTTGCTGTCATGGTTTTAGCTGGGATAGAGTTAATTTTCTTCACTGCAGCTGGCATAGTGGTGTGCTTTGGACTTAGTATGAATGTAATGTTGATAACACACCGATGTTTTAGTTGTTGCTGGGTAGCGCTTACACTAGTCAAGCACATATCTAGCTTCCCATGCTCTGCCGGGTGCACAAGAAGCCGGGAGGGGATGGGGCACAGCTAAGAGAGATGATTCAAACTGGCCAAAGGGATATTCCATATCATGTAACGTCATGCCCAGTATGTTAACTGGGAGGACCTGACCAGGGGAGGGAGGCAGCAATCGCAGCTCGGGGACGGGCAGCATTTGTCAGCAGGTGGTGAGCGGTCGTATTGTTTGTGGTTTTGGTTTTTTTTTTTCCTTTTTCCCTTTTCCTTTGTTTTATATTATCATGATCATTCTCCCTAGTAACAAGCGATAGGATGAGAGGAAATGGCCTCAAGCTGCGCCAGGGGAAGTTTAGGTTGGATATAAGGAAAAACTTCTTTACCGAAATGGTTGTCAAATGTTGGAACAGGCTGCCCAGGGAGGTGGTTGAGTCTCCATCCCTGCAAGTATTTAAAAGAAAGGTAGACATGGTGCTTGAGGATATGGTTTAGTGGTGGACTTGGCACTGATAGGTTAGCAGTTGGACTCGATGATCTTAAGGGTCCTTTCCAACCTTAACCATTCTATGATTCTATGATTATCATAATAATTATTACCATTATTACTTTAATTATTAAACTGTTCTTATCTCAACCCACCGGTTTGTTTTCTTTTTTTTGCTTTTGCTCTTCCAATTTTCCCTCCCATCCCACTGGGGTGGGGGGAGTAAGCGAGCGGCTGCGTGATGTTTAGTTGCCGACTGGGGCTGAACCATGACAGCTTCTTTCAGAACTGGTCTGGAAGACTGCCTGTTTTCTGTAACAGAGCACTACGCTTTAAAGCTTGCACTTAACAGATGTAGACCAGAAGGCAGAAGGAGGGCTAAAGACTAAGCAAAGACATAAAGAACAGAAAAGGAAGAGACATGCTGGGAAACCTTGAATTCCATAAAGAGTCTAATGTCAAACTCTGGCTTCTCATACACGTCAGATGCAGCCATAGAAACCTCTGCGAATAATGAGGGATGCTGAGCCTCATTTTGGTCACTGGGTGGTGGGAACAATCACTTTGAGATACATCAATGGTCAAGTCATCAAAGGTCAAGTCATTGGTTTAGCCACAAAGGGTCAGTTTGACCAAAAGGTTTAGATCCACAACCACCAGATCACAAACCTTTCCAAAATGTAAAGTTCCACACTTCTCTTTGGCTGCCATTTATCACTAGATGCTAAATGTTTTATCCTTACAGAGTTCTTTGGATTAAGAACTAGTACTAAGGCTCACCTCGGGAAGGAAAGCTCCTTAGTTGCTGAATTGGGAATTATCATTGTCCCTTTGCTCCAGCTAAGTAAATGGTTAGTTATCCAAAGCAAAGTGGGACAGCTTCCAAAAAGAAAGAGCTTTCACGTCATGTTTTCTCCTCATCTGCCCTGAACTATCATCTACTCTTTAGGCACTCTGCTGAAAATTGTCCTTAACTCCTTTTGATATCATGAGAGAGATGAGCTGAGGCCTTCTAGCTCCTGGGCAGGTGTTCTTTGTCCTTGAAGTGCTGGTTAGGATGTATGAGGGAGAAAGTATCATGGCAGGAGCAGTGATTTATGAAATGACATGGAGATGGGCACCCAACAGTGGAAGAAGTCGTGGCTGTGATTTCAAGCTGGAGGGAGGTATCTCCCTGAAATGTAGATTAAGGGAACTTAAGTCCCAGGCAGAACTGCTGATTTTGGTGCTCAAACTCCCTTTAACATTTGCAAATGCTTGCTGTAAAGAAACCCTTAGATTTTAACTCAACCCACTCAATCCTCTATAGATGACTGTTGCCAGATAATAACATGTCTAAATAGACTACCTTAGCAGAATGCTGATGGAGTGTCCTGAGCTTCAGTTTAGATTTATGACAGAAAACACAACACTTCTCTTTCTGAGCGCCTTACTTGCGTTCATCCTTGTCATATCTTTGCCAAATGTTCAGGATTGCATCCTACAAGTATTGTGTCTCTACATAATGCACCAAAGAAAGGCACTTAGACTTCTCCCCTTGCCTCAGAAAGCAGAACTGTCTTGGGATGATCCTTCTTTCACCTGTGACTTGTCAGTTCATGGGCTGAGGAAAGAGGTGAACTTTTGTAGCCTTGTTCCCACACTAATCTGTTTTGAATGATGAACCCAGTGAAAGGAGACATTGCAGGAAGACAAAGAATTTTCCTGATCGATTTTTGCAGGAGAGGTATACCTCCTCAGCTTATTTCTTTGAAGCAAGTACAAGAGACACTTACGAACAGGTAGTAATCCTTCTTGGTGCCACTTGGCATAGCAATTCAGTGGAACATGAAGATGTATTATTGCATTCAGAGTGCCATAAGGTAGTTGTGTTGTGAATGCGTACAGGCATGCATAGACTCTGCTCAGTGAATTATTAAGCCTCTTTATCAAATGCATTACAGAGTCAGCAAACTATACAACTTGCCTGAGTCATAGTTTCACATTTGTATAGAAGAGGTAACAGTACTACTTATATCAGGATGAAAGGTTGTAAGAATGTCCTGTATTTATTTACATATTTTTAAGTGACATAGAAACTAAAATTTGAAAGAAACATTTGTTTCTGATTTCTCTGGGTTTTGTTCTATATTCCTTCCTTTTCTATTTTCTGTTTATTTATAAGTAGCCTGCAGTTACTAAAAAATGAGCATAGAAGATGATTCACTTCCAAATAAAACACAATACTATAAAGAAAACAACTTCAAGTGAGGCTTTTACACTTGTCTCTATAATAAGCACTTGTAATTTTTCATAAATTAGTGATTGCAAAAGTTAATTTGAAGTAGGAGATGACATGTAGGAAGATGACCTTTAGTTTGTCACTGAAATTCTGGATGCTAACAGCCACTAGCAATAAAAAGGTGTCCTGTTGAGGTACACTGACATTTGAAGTGAAAGAAAAAAAATAGTCTTTTTTTCCCCCACTTGGATTGTAGAAATGATCATTTATGGAAAGTTCCATGATTTCAGCTGTGTTAGAAAAACTTTTATCTCTTTGATTTCTCTCTCTGATTTCTCTCTCCTATGAAATATCTGTAGTCTATTAAGTTGGGATCTCTTGTAACCTCTGAAGTGTGACTTTGATGTTGTCTTTGCCTGAAAGAATTAACAGAGTGAAGAAGTATGTGCATTTTTGCCTGAGGTAAATGGGAGCACATATGGGGAGTGCAATGGAAAGTTGTGTGATGGATGACTAAAAACATGGATGCCGCAGTTGCATAATTTTTTTTTGTTTTTGAGTGTTTTTATGTATGTGAGGTGCTTGAAATGATAGGATAGTAATATCTGTGTTAGCCTTATTCTTGTCTGTTTTGGGTATGCTACCTGAAGTATCACATTCAAATTACAAAACTGTTCCTTTTGTGGATGTTACTATCTTTATGTACCATAAAGCACTTAATCAGAAAAAAAACTATGAGACTAATTTGGCTTTGATATTACCAGAGTAAGGAAGATATAATTCCACAGAAATCAGTGGAGCTGCACAGGGCAACAGGAACTTGAGGAAAGACTTGGTGTCAGTTATCATTACCTGGGGGAACAGATTCTCTCCGGTATATTGGTTTACTTAGACTGTAAGTTCTGGGGGGAAAAGTCTTCCTATTGCTCTAAATAACTGTGTGGAGCACCAGGGCAGAGAGTCATGGCAAATAAGGTCGCTAGAGCCTTGGTCCCATGGAGCGGGGCTGCCAAGGGGAAAGGAAACAGCAACAATAAGCCTTTCACCTACCTGGCGATGCCTGGGGCTGCACAACCTCCCCCTGCAGCTGTGTCAGGGCCCATTTTGGGAGATTGTACAATAGCCATATTTGATGGTACAGCTACCATGCAGTAATAGCAAATGTTTCAGGAGGTGGAGCAGAGAAGCAATGGATGGCACTTTTTGGCAGAATTGTTGCTGCACCAGTACTTCAGGAGGAGGTTGGGACACTTGTATGTCTGCTGTCCTAATAGGAGAGCAAAATGAATTCCTGACTTACGTGTTCATTAATGATTCAGTAGATCTGATGCAAAAGGAAGCCTCAGCCTTCTAGAATAAACTGCTACTGATTTCCCTTTGTTTTATTTCAAAGAAATATGCTGCCATTTCTCACTTCCTGTTGAAGTGTTTATATACTGTCAGATAAATTCTTAGTTCTCTTTTGGAAGCCAGTACATTTTACTGAGGAGCTGAAGCATGCATTACATCTTTTATGTATCTCAGAAGGGTATTATGAAAGTTCAATTAACATTTGAGAAGTGTTCTGCAATCCTCAGACGCCATGTACAGTGGAAGCACACAAAATGGCCATTACCCATTGAATGCGTAATTTTTCATGTGTATATACCTTTAATCAAGTTACTGCTGGGTAGAAGTGTTCTTTTCTTGGCTAGAAGGCCACTTGAACTGGTGCAGTGGTACTGGCCAAATGTAGCATTAGGAGGTGTGAGACTTTTTGCTCATTGAAATCACTCACAGTTGAAGGAAGAGTGACAAATCATTGTTCAAGACTTTATTTTTATGAAAATCTTAACGATTCTCAGTCCCACAACTTATAAAAGCCTATGAAGTCGGTGAGCAAATAGACACAAAGGAAAGGAAGTCTAGAAGGCAGGAGCCATGATCCTGCCACTGTGAAGGTTTCACCTGCCATGCATGACTGTCTTTGCAGTCTCCGCACCACTTGTAAGGTCAAGTAGCATAAGCATAGTAATTAGAACATGAATTTAGAGTTCCAATCATCATTGTAAGTTTGCCCTTTGATATGGCAGACTGTGGGAGGATGGATTGCCAAAACCTTGAAGTTTCATTAGTCCTGGAATGAATCATTTGCACAGAAGAAAGGCTGAAGTCAGTCTGCCCTCTTTGAATGAATAAAGGCTTTTTATATACAAGTATGGTGAAGCTGGTTTCAAAGCACCCAGTGATTCATGCTTTCCAATAGCCCACTTGATCAGTTAGGTGGCCCTCTCGAAATGCAAGCACCCAGGAGAGCATTGTACCATCAAATGCTATTTGGGGTTAGAGCAAAAGCACAAAATAAAATGTAAGCAAATGCATACAGTCCTTCAGCTGTAATACAGATGGAGGATCTGGCTCTAATAAATAACTCAGCAAGCCAATGAGCTTATTTTTACCTTCCAGGTCCTGCTAGGAAAGTTTTCCTTTGTGCTTGAGGATTATAAGAGTGCAGCAACTTCCAGTGTTGCTTTTCTTATGGCACCTGCTGTTATTCCAGCCTAGCCATAATGAGATTTCTTTCCTGCCAGGAACAGAAGAAAGAGTCCCAGCTCTGCAGGATGCACAAGAGAGAGAGGACAGAGCTGGTGTGGGAAGTACACTGAATGGTATGCGAGCAGGATTTCTCCCTCCTGAGGAATCTTCTGTCTCTCTGCTGACTGTGTCCATGCTGGACTATGCTGGACCTCAAAATCCCTTACACAGGTGCCTCTGCTACTAACCGGCTTTAGTTTAGAGTAAAAAAAAGATTTTAGAGAAAAAAAAAAGGGATAAGCTAACTTACTCTGTTAAGTGCCCAAATGTAATTAAAGTGAATTTAGACTTCAGTTTCATTAATTTACATGTAGGGGTTGGGTTTTCGCTTACATAACTTGCCCAGGAGAACATGTCATGTCTTATATTACCCTGGAAGGAGCTGAAATAATTTCTGTTGACTAAAACCATGAGTTGTTTTCAGACTGAGGCAACAGGAGTTTGACTTAAGTTTATCTATTTCTTTCCTTCCATGGCACTGTAAGACAAGAAGGATCAGCTTTTTTGCTCTATTGGGTATAAATAGAGGTAGGTTTGCAGGAGTCAGTGGACTTGTGCCTTTTCAAGACAGCAGGTACTATATTCTCTTGAATTCATTCTGCTTAGTTTTCCTTGTCAGTTTGTGGCATAATAGAGTACTAACTTCTTCCTTTGGGATAGACTCTGATGCCTGTTGTCACAGCCCTGGAGAGGAGGAAATGGGTGCAGGTGAGCTGCAACAACTGAGTGGGGCTGGTTTGAGTCTGTGAGCTGCTTTGAGATCTGTGTGGATCTGAGAAAGGAGTGGGGGAGAAAACATCAGTTGACCTGATGTAACTTGGTGATAGAAGGAGTTGTTTGCTATTCCTCGCTTCTGCTTCCAGACACCAGTGCAGGCACAAAGGTACTGAGCCCTGAACTGGGGCTGGGCACGCTCCCTGTCTTGTTCCTTACCAGACAGCTCCTTGCTGCTGATCTGTCAGCATGCATTCAGATCCCAAGTGGTGCCCTCGCTGCATTGGGTGCCCACTGTACCACCTGCCTCTTCTGGCAGGTATACTTGGGAGGTGCCAGGGCTGATTCCTGTCTTGGTATGTATTGCTGTACATTTTCCTCATGCGTTTTTTTTTTTCTGTGGTTTTTTATAAGCAACACTAGCGAATAAACCAAAGTATATTAATCACCGTATCTGTCATCAGATATCAGTAGATGATATGAGTGTCTTCTCACCATAAATATCTTGCTATTTTTAACTATTGATTTGAACATTTGGTGGTGGCATGGAGAAATACGAGTAGAGTAGCTTTATGCACTCTTTTTTAAGAGTGGAAGGCTGATTTTTTCCCAATGTGCTATTAGAACAACCGAATATCTCATTTTTAAAGGATTTGCTCATTCCATCTAATAGTATTTGTGTGGCAGAGGGGATGAGGCATCATTACCAGACATTTCCAGTCATCTTAGGAAATAGATTTATGCCCTGCAGGCTGGAAGCCATTACCTTAAAAAAATTAGTTTTCTTGTAATCCCAGAACAGTGTTTAAGGATGTATAGGCATGGGTATTATCAATGTTCAGTTTATGTGACGTTCTTTAATATAAAGATGGATCTATATTTCTGTTTTGGCCTTAACTGCCCACTCCTACAAAGATCACCAAACTTGTGAGGTTTGTTTCTAGCATTAAGAGCAGAAGGAAGGGGAAAGAAGGGAAAAGAAAGGAGAAGGCGGCTTACCTGTGGTGGGACATATTATGTATACAGCACGTGACTTCCTAAAAAGGAAGTCCTCCAGATAGACAAAAACATCAACTCCTTTGCCTCCCTCCGAAATCTCTCTCTGGAAGGACGCTGTAAAAGGAGTCAGGAGTCTATATTCCAGATTGAAATTGGGGGCACCAAAAAATAAGCGACCCATTCTGATATAACTAATATATGTCCCAATCAGCTCCACAAATAGAGAACTCAAGCTGCCTTCTCTATCTGGCCATAATGCTACTTTCATTTAGAATGCCTTCTCTTTATGTCCAAGAAATAATTGGGTGTAATTCACAAGTCCACCAGCTAAAAAGTAATTCAGTTTTAAATTTTCTGATAGTGCAAATTTCAATGTTTTACTTTTAATTGCATCTTTTTCTGTCTCCTTCTAAAATTACTTTTTCCTGTATAAGTTTCTCAAGCCCATACAGAATCCCTTTCTGAGACACACAAAGTAGAAATTCAGTCTCTCAGAGTTCACAGTTTTAAAAATTTACTTTCGTTCCAATTATATATCAAACCTGACATTTTAAATTTTCCCAAGAAAGAATTTCCAGAAAAAATAATTTCACACAGAGCAAAGTATTACTTTCCAAGGATTTTTTTTCTGTCTATGTATTATTCTTATTAGTCTCATCTGCTCTAATTGTAATTTTAAAATTAAGAGTTGCAATCAAAATCAGTTTGCACCACAGTCATGGCACTGTGTGTAATGTTTTATCATTCCCAGAACCTCCAGTTCACGTATCAAGATCTTTTGTCTGTTTCTATCACTCCATCTCTATAAGGTTCACTGTCTTGCGCCTGTGCATGGAATGGTCTCACTCCACACCATCGTATTTCTCAGTGTTGGAGTCCCTGTGGTTTCTCACATTATGTTCAAAGGATTGGAATTACATTAAGAAATTAAATGAAAAATATCTTCAAGTTTCTGACCTTCTCCAGAGCAGGTCCCAGAGCATTCCTTCTCCTCTGGCTTTTAGACCATTAGTACGTCCTCTGTGTCCCAAGACAGCAGAATATTTAAGTGTTCATTAAGAGTTATCTGCATAAAAGCTTTGTGAAATGTGGGCTGCTGAACTTGAATTAGAGGGCTCAGTCCTGAACTGTTGTAGCCTGTTGCTGTACGCTTCTATGGGAGAACTTATCTTGGGCCGCATATCTCCGGGACACAGGGCTCTACCCACCCTGGGGACAGTGATGCACAGACATCAATATGATGGATACAAAAGGTCCGTTTATTTAACTGCGTCACACGCTTATATAGCTCTTGCGCTTCCTGTTCCTGCCACTCCTATGGGGAGGAGTCTATCTTTCCGTCACATCCCGTGATCTTCCGGTCGCCGATCCCTGTCTATTCCCCTACAGTAGCCTTTCTCAGTGGCCTGCCCAGGATGGGGTGAAGTTCTGTTGCTTGAACATAGACATCTATTGCCATTAAAGATATCCTATAATAGTGTTGCCCCGGCCTCCTGTTGTGTCTTCAGGAAGTCCTGTATCATTGCAGCCACACAGTGTCTTTAAATAGTACAAGAATCCTGATCTTACAGTTTATTTAAAGTGAATCATATCAGCAGTTCCACTGAATTCAGTGTTAACCTACTTCAGCAGAACCCTGACAGTCGAAGGATCAAGGCTGTGTTTACTTGGGAAAGGCAGAATACCATTTATGGTTCAGAAAACCACACACAGGGTAAGAATATAAGTATGCTAGCCTGAATCCTGACTCTCATAGTGATCAATAGCAGGGTTGTCTGGAACAGAATAGTAGGAGGACAAGCACGTAGCAGTGCTTCCTCAGATTTTGTTCTGATTTCCACAGGCTTTCACATGGTGATTTCCCAAGACAGGGAGGATATCTTTGCACTTGCTAAGACATCACTTTTTTTTTCTTGGAATTCATCCCATCCCCTTTGAACCTGTGTAATCTCTTACCATCCAAGGCATTCAGTAGTACGTGACTTAACAATCCATGATGTGAGAAATATGTTCTTTTGTTAATATTGAACCTGGTACCTGCTAGTTCCTACTGAGACGTTCCAAAAAGAAATTGTAAACAACTGGTCTCCAATCATTGTTGCAATGCCAGCTATGAATCCTTAGATTTCTTATTCCTTGACCACCTTTTTTTTGTTTTCTCCCTATGTGGAAGGGGTTTTATTATAAATATGGTAATAATGAGTTATAATAATCCAGCAGGACCTGTCAGTGAGCTTTCCCTTGGCTCCCATTTGTAACCCTGTACTTTTTTTCACAGACAACTAAGTATGGTATGTGGTATTTTCTACTGTCTGAGGACAGCCTACACCTATCTTTTTTTGTTACTTTTTCATCAGAAATCCAGTCAGCTGTAAATAATGACAGAAATGAATTGTGGGCATTTTGTATTTAGCCCTCTTGTCTGAAATACAGTAACACTCATCTGTATTTAATGTATTATTTCCAAATGTCAGTGTCTCTTCCACTACCAAATGCATCATGACTGCTTGTAGGCAATACAATTAAGGATGAAGTCCAATGATTTTCCAAGATATAATACTATAATGTTAAGTTTACAGATGTTTTCTACAATGATTCATGTTTCTTCTGGTATGATATTCTGATTTTTTTGGCCACTGTTTGCCACCCACTATGTAAGCATTCTTAATGGTGACTTGCTGACCTGTAATTGGTTTTCTGATTGATCTGATGTGATGCCATTGTCAAATTTGAACTTAAATAGTGGTTATTGGAACGATGCCAGTGTTTGACTTCTCTGTTTTGGCTCTGGTTCACACGAGACTAACAGCATTTTTTTGTCAAGTCTGTAGCAGCTGGAAAAAGCTTTTTCCAGTGCCGCAGGGCAGCACTACAGGGCATTCTTCTTGTAATTAATGAAACAGAGAAGAATCCTTCCCTATTCACTGATTCAGTGCCAGTTATGACTTTACAAACCTCTGTGTATAACTGGGCAGCACTGCAGTTGCAAAAATTATGTATTTGCTTGCTTAATTTTAGCTTTAGAAGTGCTCAGACTCATCTGTTGAGGCAGGAAGAAGCTCACACCTTTCAGGCTGATTCCTAGGTCTCAGGCTGGACCACTGCCAAGTGAGGCCTGCAGGATGGAGGAGTTTCCCGAGTGCTAGCATGCAAACAAGCACCCCAAACAGCCAGTTTGCCTCAGCATACTTTGCACATGCATCTAGTACTACCTTTGAGAATAGTTTCTGGAGTGAAAATACATTTCTCCTGTTCATAATTTATGCAGTCAGAGAGGTAGTTATGTTCTTTTGCTAAAGCTGAACGTACTTTTTGCTCAGCATTGTCCTTTACCATGTCAAAGCGGAATGAATTTACTAGGCATGTCCTCAACTGCTTTCCATTAAGAAAACTAATGGGACAAGGCATGCAAAGCCAGAGAGCCTTGGGGTTATAAAAATTATTTTTGGAAAAGAAAACAATGCACAAAGATGGAAAAGCAAGCTCTTCTTTTTTCTAAGGAAAAAAAATTAATGCTTCCTTTTTTCCTTTTCCTTTTTCTTTGACCCTGCCTCACAGCTTGAGGAAAAGTGGCTTAGGACTGCTAGCCTTACCTCATTTGATTTCTCCTCAGGAAGAAAGTGCTGTTTACTGCATGAGCAAAAACCCAGTGATGGATTAATTTTTGGTGTTATTTGAATTGCTCCCATGTTTGGAGGAAAAAATTGAATCTGTAGACATGCTTTATGAATGTTAAGAAAGCTGTGACCTTAGGATATGAATTCCTGATTTGCAGTTCAACCAGAGAGGTATCCATGCATTCACCTCCTATTTAAATACGTGCTTTAGGTTAATTAAAGTCAGGGCTGGATCTAAAAAGAAAAAAAAATTCACAGTTTCTTCAGGTAGTTGTATTATTTATGCATTTAAACCAATCCTTCTAGCAGTCCTAGCTGTAGCCGTTACTGCCAGATAAGATAGGAAATAATACATGACAATCCCTAGGGAGAGAATAAAACATAAGTAGCAGTGTAGCATATATGAGTAACTGTTTCAAGTGGTTTATGTCAGCATAGCTTTAGTTAAGTTGAAAACTAGATGACTGGAATACTGACATGAGAAAAAGAGGTGAGTTAAGGGTTTCAACCAGCAAGAAAGTCAGTAGAACTAGCTTGACTGTAAAGGATGCAGCAGACATATATTTTATCTTATTTTGCTAAAATGGTATACAGTCATTTTATGTACATTAAGATTTTTTCTCTTAGTGATTAATAAAAGAATAGTCTTTTGCCAAGGAGGTGCTCCTCCGGCACTGAATTCGTATACATGCTGAGTTTCCCGCATGCTCCAGAAACCTCCTTGAAACTTTCCTCTGATCTTAGGCAAAATTTTGTGCCTTAACAAGTTACCTTTAAATATGGCTCTGCCTTCTGACTTTTAATAGCTTTTTTTTTAATCTCATATTTATTTTTTCTTTCGATGCAATGATACATTCAATCACCAATGATAGGCATTTAAAATACTGTTCAATGCATCATCAAGTAGCTAGAAACAACTGTAGCAAAAATATTCCATTGGAGGCTGTAATTGCATTAGCCCTTCTTTCTCCCAAACCTGATAGCTACAGGTTGTGGTTATTACTTAGTGCCTGAAGTTTATCCAGGTAGTCTTCCAGCTTTTAGAGGAAAGGAACATTTTTTTTTTTAATACACCTCTATCACTCAATCATTGCAGGAACCTGAATCATCAGAGTAATTGATATAAAATAATTTTTTGCACTCAATATGGTGAGATTCTGTTTTCAGCCTTCCCGGACCTGTTGGCTTGAAGTCACACACAGGGCAGAAACCGTAAGGGAGGAGGTTTGATTTCATTCCAAAGGTGTTATTTCATATTTTATGGATTTATTTTATATTGTAATAGCTGAGCTCCTTTTTAAGTGTAAAACCTATGAGCAGCTTAGTAGTCAACGTGTAAACCTGACCTGTGAGGCATATTCTGGAGCTGAGGCGATATAATGGGCCATTGCCCTGCCTGATACTTTGGGGACTTGTGTCACAGGCAAGACAGGACTGAACACTGCCTGTCCTTGGGGACAGCTAACCCCTGCCTAGGGAGATCATGGGATCTTCAGCACTGGAGAGTTTTGAAAAAGCTGGAGAGTGGCCCACCCGTCATTCATCAACAACTAATCCCGATTAGGGAAGCATAGATTAGATGATCTTCCATCTTAGTTTAATATTTTTTTGCTCTATTCAGTCATTCTAACTGTTTTCCTTAATTTCTCCTTTAAATTTGTTTAAAAACAGAGGTGAAAGTAGGGTGTCTGGATAGCTTTTATCTCAAATTCTTAATTATCACATGGGATGTCTAAAGATTTTGTTCCATGAAGTCAAAAGCACATGATTAAGAGAACAGTGGGAAGGAAAAGAAAAAGGAGAAGACTCAATAAGTAGACTTTTACTGATGACAGTCAGTCCTTCCAAAGATTTCAGTCCACGGTTTCTTTGAGAGCAAGATGGACCTGCTTCTGGTGTCAGGGGAACGAGTTGCCATGTGGGCAAAAATTTGAAAAGAGTTAAACTGAACAGTGTGACACCTGCAATCTGCTCACTGGTACATGAAAGACAAGTACTTATAGCGTGCCCCGTGCTTTATGAATTTTTAAACAAGGAACTTACAATATATGTCATATGTCTGACAGCAGTTAAACAAGCATAATAAATGAATCAATAAATAGGCCCAGTTTTGCATTTCTTCTGATCAAGTAATTCCCTTGATGGCCAAATTGCTCTCTGCTGACTAGCTGAACTGTATGTAGGTATCAACCACTAATAGATTCTTTGAAAGCTAGTTAGGAATATATTCAGGTTTCTATGGACTTCAATTTTGTTTTTTTTAAAAAATAATTTACAGGGAGAGTGAGATACTGAATTTTGGGTAGGTGCAGAGAAAGGTGATGTTTGTGACAAGCAGAAAGTCAGTGTTCAACATTTACCAATTCTTTAATGTAGCATAAATTAAAGAACAAAAGAAAGTTATTCTGTGTTTAATTTCTGTAAAACATCTGTACATTCAGTTTTGTTTGGTGATCGTGACATACTGAAAATGGGAAAAGGGAGACTTCCAAACCACTATAGCTAGTTGCTGTGTATAATATTGGATGGAGATATATGCATTACAGAAATGTTAGGTTATGGTAAGATCTGTGAAAGAAATGTAGACATCTGAAGACTTAATGGTGGACTTTGGCACTGACTTAAAGTTCATTTCAACTATCCCCACTGACAGTTACATGAGAATATTAAATAAAACAACTAACATCCTGTTGCCACCCATGAGCTGCTAGCAGCTTTTCCCTCAGCTGAAGCACTCTATCAGACAGTGTGACATTTCCATTTTACTGCAAAATAAAGGAAGTCCATATGTCATTGAAGGTGTTCCTCTGCCTGCCTAGATTGAGGAGTTTGATCTTTTCAGAGCATGCTGCCCAGGTTGCAGGTGATATCGCAGTCACCATTGCTTTCTTTCCAAGCAGGTGTCCCCTTGCTAAGCAAGAGCTCCTTGGTTACAACACGTACGCAGAGTTCTGCATCACCTGCCATCACTTAACATTTCCCCCTGAAAAAAGGAATTCTTATTTTCCTCCTCCAAGGACTGTGATTTTGTCTTAGGAAAATATTGTCAGGCTCTTCTGTTACAGTTGTGGTGTTGTTTGTAAAAGAGTTGAGGGTAGTTGTGAAAGAAGGTAAAATAAAAGGTCTGATCTTTAGCTACATGTTTAGGATGTTAACCTGGGAACTAGCTTGAGGCTTTCATTTCAACCGTCACTTGGGTGTTTATGTTAAGCAGCCATTAGGCTAGAATACACAAATGGTCTATAAACCAGGGGCGGGAACACAGGACTCCTCACTTTAGTCTGAATGCTCAAACTTTTAAGCTACCAAGCCACATGCTTGCTAATATTCCATCTCGGCTGCCAATTAATCATTAATATTCTTTTCCTAGAGGTTATATTCACTGAGCAATTTACAAAAAATAGCAAATCAGATAAGAAGGCAAGAGCTGCATTCCACAATAATAAAAGAACATACATTAAAAAAGAGCCAGACTTGTCAATACTATCTAGATAAGATCACTTTCAAAGTGAGAACTTATACCATACAATGAGGTTTTCTTATTGAGGTGCTATGAGAGGAACATAATTACTACCCAAGTAACTATAGATAAGCTGATATCTGTAATAGATTAAACTGAATCAGAACTTCAGACTGTCTGAAATAATACAGTATTATGTACAGTATTGTACTGTAGGCCATGCAAAGAATATTTCCTAACCTTATTCTATATTAACTGTGTGTTAACTGTAGGAAGTATGTTAATACTGCTGGAACTGATGAAATGCTTTCTCTTGACCTGTGGTCTAATAACCTCAGAAAAGACTATGTTTAAGATACAGTACCAACACAAGTTGAGCAATAGTTGCTGATCATATATAAAACCCATAGATAAATAGATTGATTGAGATCTGTGTGGAGTGAGAAATGGATAGACAGAGAAGTAGGTTTACTTCACGGAATTCTAAGGCTAGAATGAACCTTGGGAATGTATTTAGTTCATCCCCAGCCCCAAGACAGAACTAAACATGCAAAATATACTTCTGACAAATGTTTGTCCATCCTTTTCTAAAATGTCCAGTGATGGGACAGACCATGTAGAAGGCTCACAATAGAGCAGAGGATAGATGTAGGTATTTCTAATATTCCAGTCTTCAAACAGATCCACTGTTTTATTTCTCCAGAATAAAAGTTTTCTATTTTAAATAGCTCTGCAGAATAGGAGAACAGGCGAAATTCTCCATAATCAACCATCTTGTTTGAGCAGCTATAAATAATTAAAAAAGACGACCTGGGTATAGAGTAAGATTAATTCCAACTTTCTCTGGTTTCAGAGAAAACAAACTGAACCACTCCCACTGATATATGTTATGGATCTACATTTCAGGTAAGGTGAAATGGTGCATGAGAAATGGAAGGCTACTGAAATTTACTGAAGATACAGAACTAGGCCTAGCACAAAAGAAAAAAACAGAAGCAGAATATCACACAGAGGATTTTGGTTGACACTGAAGGTTCTAGTACTAGAAATAAGTTACAATTTAATTATACAAAATAGTGTCATGAATTTAGGGACTAATAAAGTGGGTTTCTATGACAAGCTTGTAATTCATCAGTTGGAAATTACAGAGGAAGAGAAAGACCCAGCTATACTGCTTGGTCGTGGAGTGACTATGAATTGAAAATGTCCTGCATTAAAAGAACCAAACTGCTGTTCCAAAAAGTCTCAGATTAAGTATTAGCAGTACAGATGGAAAATGTTCAGTCCTTTTAAAAAGCACTATGGAATTGCTCTGGAATACCAAGTTCAAATCTGCTGCCCCCTGTTCAGGAAAGAAGACTTCACAAGTCCGTGCTGAAAAGGACTGCTAGGGTGAGGAAGAGGAGAAGAGAAAACAGTATGAGAAGACATTATGAGAGGTTGACTCATTTAAACTGGCAAAAGGCAAGCTGTGAGAGGGTAACATTACTCTCTGAAAATGCATGGAGGGGGCAAACTGCTGAAGGGGAAATAACTAGGTTAAAGTAAATGCTAGCAAAGCTAGTGGGCATGAATTAACCATTAATTAGCTCAATACTGGGAGGAGGTTTCCGCTCTGAACAACAAGGCTCTGGAAACATTTTCTGAGACCAGTAAAGGGTCTGAAATGCTAACTAGTGTCAGGATTGGATCTCCACCAGTTTGTGAAAGGGATGTGTGATATAACAGCCGGTGCTATAGGAGATTGAAACTGATGGCTGGAAAAAGTCTGTATCTGCTGTATATTCTTAGGAGGATCTAAGTATTTTGCCAGGAATAATGTTCCATTTGATTCTGGAGAATCCAGGCCAAAGCTCTAGCTAACTGCAAATTTATTTGTGGAGTAGGTGTAAGCAAGATGTTGCAGAGCAAAGCTGGAGGGAGCACACCTGGGCTCAACCTTAGCTGCTCCTGCCCTTAGAAAGGGACATAGGGAGGAAAAAGGTCATAGAAACACAGAGGAGAAGAGAGACAGGGAGGGGATGGAGGCAAAGTCTAGGTCAGCAGGGCTTCAAAAGCACAAGTGTGATGCCAACTCCCTCCTTCCCTTCAGCTCTGTCCCTCTCCCTCACCAGCAGCCAGCCTGACTTTACAGGGTCCTGGCATGGGCAAAGGAGGTATTCAAGCTATGACCATTGGTTGCTGCCCTGTGGCTTTAGGGAACTCCTCATATCCCTTCTGCTGAGCCACCCCTTCCCAATTGTAAACAGTTGCTGTCAGAGTCAGATGACCATGCCCACCCAGCTGGCCCAGAGAAAACTTGTTGTGATGACTTGGTGCCTCCAGGAAGCCTCCCATGCCGTTTTCTCTTCTCCATGGGCCATACGAAGTCCTGAAGGCACATTACCACCTCTCAAGTACTGCCAAAATAATATTAGATTGAATATCCTAAAATTACCACCCCCTACCTTGCTTCCCTTCGTCCCTATAATGTGGCTTTCAGATATGAGGAAAAGCTGTGTGGCTCTGATAGGACTGAAATCTGTTCCTTTTAGCAGATGTCTAATCATGGTAGATGCTGGTTCTTGTTCAAGTTAAACTGCAATCCAGATTTCCTGATATGCTACATCTCTAAATTAGATATTGTCTTACATTTCTCAGGGGTGAAATAAAGTTGTTTTCAGAATAAAACTGTCAAAAAAGTAAGCTTTATTAGCAGTAACAAAAATGAAAAGCAAACTGTCTTGAGTATATGCAAGACATAAAACTCCATGAATGTACATAAAAGGACAGTTTTTATGCAATGGCAGCCCTAGATCAAGAAACTGAAACAAATAAGTGATATACATAGAGAAAACAAATCAATGCACATCAGGATGCTTGGTAGTAAGACAACATTAATTTTATCTTGTGTAAACCGGCACGATTGAAGAAAGCAAAATATTTGAGAAATGCTGGTAAATGCTGAAAATAATGTAGAATAGCAAGATACTTTGTGTAGCTTAAGATATTTTGTGTAGTTTTACTATGTAGTATTTTTTTTTTTGGCAAAGGCCCATCTCAGTTTGCATCAACTTCCATCGCTAAATAAGATAACTATGAATAGATTCAAATTCTTTTGATTCATCCACAGGCATGAGTCCAGTATGAAAGGATATCTCAACATTTTAAGTTGAAATATGTTTAAATATCTTTACAGGCTATTACAATTAATTAATCTCAAACCAAAAGTGACAAATTAAGAGAATGTAGTACTAGATAGGTGAATCTAAACATTGTAAGGCATAAGAACATGTGTTTGAGTGAGCTAAGAACCGTAATATTCCCTTTCAGAATCTTTCCAAATTCTCACCTTATTTAAAGGCTGCAATCTTGCTCACTAAATAGCTCAGATATTGCCTCTACTTTTGCATCATTCATCAGTAAAATGACTTCCTTTGGAAGAAATCTTGACTTTCCTCATAGTGACATTATGCAAAGCCTAGAAGATTGCATTTGGGTAATTTTAATGTTTATTGATCTAAATTAATTTACAGTGTACTAATTTTTAAATCTTATACTGTTTTATCTCCTCGCTCCCATGGCGGCCTTACTATAAGAGAATATTAAGGCAAAAAATGTTGGTAGGAATCTGGGGGACATGGTGGGAAAAGGCTGGGTTTGTAACCTGAAGCTTATTTTGTGGACACGTTCTCCCAATTTGCAAAGAGAGGTTTTAGCGCTGGGTTCAAGTCAGGGAAGATGAGAACTGTAAGCTGCAATGGAAGGCCAAAGTGTGTTTATACCTTGTGGTGGGATGCCACCTGAGAGGACTCATCACATTTGCTTTAAACTAGCCTGCTTGGGTACAGGAGCACTGCAGCCATGGGAGCAGCACAAGGCAATTCTGTACTGTGCTATTCCTGTGTTATCTCTGGCCTCGGACAACAGCCTTGGGTTCTCCCAGTGGCCTTCCCAGCAGCATTCCCATGCCAGAGTGTGAAGCTGCCTTAGAACCCAAAGGGGTTTTCTTATCATTGGGTTGCAGTAGAGACATACATCTTACCCCCAGAAATTATTTGCACCGGCAGAAAAAAAAGACAGCTGAGAGACACGCTGGTCTTTTTGCTTTTGAGTGTCATGTGAAGCTGGTGTTTAGGAACTTAATGTAAGCCTTTGCTTGATTCCTTTCAAAAAGTATTATCTTTTGTTAGTGCTTCTTCCTACCTTCAATACTTTTCATTCCCTTCTAAAGGGAATCCCAAAGCCCATTGAAATCCATTGCAGGATTTCCACTAGCCTGTGTGGAATTTTGGACCAGATTCTAGGATGTAGTTTGTCTTCATCTGCACTGCAAATGCTCAGGCGTAAGTTATGCCATGCCTCAAGCTGACCCACATTCTATTCAAATCAAATTTTCTCAAAGTGGATAAATGACAACATTTTGCTAAGTAGTTTAAAGGATCTGAATTCATTTTACAAACAATGAATTTAGCACAAATAGAAGCAACTCTGAGTGTGTTCCACTTTTCTCTTGAATTCTCTTGAGTTTGTGCTAGTAACAGTGCCCTCTTCCAGCTTTTTAGCAACCTGATTATGCCCAACATGTGCTACCTTACCATCATATAACTTACTCCACCAACATTTGGTTCATTGTGAGCTACAAAGTTTGTAGTGTTAGATCCCCAGCTGTCATAAATCAGCATCCTCAGGTGACACTTGTTGCAAAATACAGCCTTATGCCAACTGTGAGGGTAGTATCTATGAAAAATCCATTAATGCTGTTGCCAAGGGGCTCAGTAAGATTGGTACTGCTATTGCTAGTAACAGATCATGGGCCCTACACTAATTTTGCAACTTGAGAAACAATATTTTTATGGTTACAAATGCTTCAAATAGGTGTGTGGATCAGAGGCAGATCTACTTTTGATTCATTGGCCTCTCAGGAGGAAACACTGAAAAACACTTTGACTTCCTGTGTGGCACAGAAAAATATCTTCGGTGTAAAGGCAGATTTATCAGTGAGGGAAGGCAATGGTTATCAGGGGATAAATTCATTGGTACTGAAGATCTTGACTAGACCTCAGAATATGTGGCTCTGGTGACTCTGATTGAGGGGTCTCAGCTGAGTGATGGAGCTGACTGTGGGAAACGGGACAAGCCAGATGATGAAAAGCAGTAACAGACCATTAATTTTTTAACAATGTAGTTCCATAAATATGCTTTTTGTTGTAGGAAATGGTCTATGCCTAAGGTGGCTGTCTAGAAAATGGAGTAGTTTAAAGAAAAATGTTGTCTCATAATTAAGGAGAGCAGTCAAAACCACTTGGCAAACAAACACACAAAGTACTTAGTGCCAGAAATATTTATGCATTATTCCTAAGGAAAAAAGAATAATGCTGAGTGTACTTGAGAGTCTAGCACAAGTTGCCACACAAGTATTGTGAGGCAGAAGGGGTGGGATGTAAAGAGCTCATGAATTGGGCTCTGAAATTGTATTTTCCTGTCATTAAGAAAAATGGAATAAATGTGCCTCTCACTTTTGGTCAATCTGATCCATTCTAAAGCAAAGATCTTTTAAAGTATTTTATGAGTTTCTTGGTCTCATTTCTAGCATGGCTAATCATCTCCATTGCCCTTGAACTCCACCACCACAAGAAGTATACTTGCTGGGATTTCCTGCCACTCATCGTTTTGCTAGAAAGCCATCTGAGGAATGGAGGCAAAGAAGCAACTACAGATTAGTATTTCCTTGATTACCTTATCTACTGCTTCTTGTATGCTGAATAAAAATTTCTTGCTGATTCCTACCCTTTTGAATATGATTTTTCTATTACATTTTTCCTTCTTCTTCCTTCTAGCTTTGCCGTCTAGCTAAAAAATATCCAAAATTGAACTGAGGGTGACTAGTCTGACAGGCTGAAGATAAAGACTGAGCAACTGGATGGGCTGCAAGTCTCCTGAAAGGAACATCAGGGCAAGCCAGCCAGGAGTTTCTTAGCAATAGGGGTGTGATATCAGGTTTTAGACCCAGCTTGTTGAGATGCCAGCTGCTCCCAGAGTGCTTCAGACACAGAGAGGCAAGCTGAGAAGGGGCACTTCAGTTTCCTCTTTTGCCATTTATCTCCCTTTCTCCTTTTGTTTTGTTTGAAGAAGAAAGAGCAAGCAGAGCAACAGAGGTGAGATCTATATGGCCTTACACCCATTGTCTCCTTTGCTAAGGAGGGAGACTTTCAGCCAACAAATTACCTTCCAAGGTGTTTTTCCTCATGTAAAAAACAGAGAGGAGGAGAGGGGAAGTAAAGGAACTGCTTGTCTTTTTCTCACCTACTACTGATGCAATGTTTGCTTACTTAAACTGTTTGCCAAGCAAAAGTAGATACCTGACAACCAAGTTGAAGCATGATCTACTCTGAAGGCCGTGGCAGTGGAAGCCACTATCTTCTCCCCATGGAGAGAGGCTGGACGTGGCTGGGCTGCCAGGGTGAGGCTGGCTGCCATGGGGAGCGCCAGCCTGGGGCAGGGGTGCCCAGCAGGCCTGCCACCCCGCAGGCAGGCTCCTGCCGCCCCAGCAGCCTCGACCCAGCCAGGGTACCAGGGTCTGGGGAAGTGGGGCGGCCCCGTGGGGCTCCCAGCCCTGCAGTTGCCATTTCAGACCCAACAGGTGGCAATTGAAGCCCGGCCTCTGTACCTCTGCCTCCAAGGAGCACCTGCGCAGGAGCCTCTGTCTTCCAAAATCTTCCAAACCCAGCAAAGCTGGTGCTTAAAATTCAGATTCCTCTCAACAAGCTGCTGCCTTCCAGGTTTCAGACCATTTTCTGAGACTGATACAGTACTCTGCTCCATGTCAGAAGTCTGAAATAAAAGAAAGCAACTGCAAACTATGTCTAAAGCCACGATCTCTTCTCAGTGACATTACCTGAAGTCACACTGAAGTCCTCAGGCCTTTGAAGGTTTTAGCCTGATGCAGGATTTGCCCATCTTGTCCTAATTTCATTTCTATATTTGTTCCAGACGTATGAGAAAATAAAGTCTCAGAAACCGAAAGGGGGGTGGGAGGGTGGAGAACAGTACTGTTGGTGAAGCTGTAGAGTTCACTCATTGCCATGGAAACATACACATCCTAGCAACAGCTTATTGATAGCAAGATGACATAGAAAGACAAGAGCCGATGCCTTTGACTCATGGGAAAACAAGCTATCCTGCATTTCTACTTCTCTACCTCCTTTTCTTTTCCAAAAGTGCATAGTGGTTTAACATAAAAATCCTCAATAAACTTTTTTGTCTTAATTGTTTGTGCTTTTGTGTTGAAATGTTACTTGCTAAGAAAAATTGATACAAATGAAGTATTATCGTTGTTGGCTATCTGGCTAGAAAAATTATTAAAAAGCAGCAAAGAAACCCAATGGCATTAAACTATTTTTTATTTTTTTTTCCTTTAGACATTTAGCAAGATGTTTTTGAACTAACTGAAAACATCTAGAAGGTCAACGCAGCATTTTCTGTCCATCTCTGCACTTCCCAGAGCATTTCCTGTAGCTGACATCGCTAAGATGTTGCTCGGTGGAATGCAGGGTGGACTTGGTTGCGGTGCGGTCTGTGTTCCTCGTGATGGTCAGGGAGTGTGTCTACCTGTGCTGGGAAGTATCAAAAAACTTATTCTATTTGTGTGCTCTTGGGTTAGGGTGGCTAGAGCAGCACTCAGGTGCTTTTGCTGAGAAAGTGCCTTTCCTTCATTTTTCTGACATACAGTGGTACAAGAAGCTTCTCCTGGGTGAAGGTAGGGTGCCACAGCAGTCACGGTGTGTGAAAGGAGATATCCCTGAGAGCAAGGGTTGGACTGCTGTTAGTACTATGAAGTACAATAGCATTGTGGAGTCCCAGTCGTAAAGCAGAATTTAAATGTGACTTGTTCCACACAGACACAGAAGGTCTTTTTCCCTAGGAGTTTAGGATCAGTTTGTTTGCCAATATGATTATCCATTGGTAGGAAGAATACTCAACAATTCCTTTACTGATTTTTTTCTTTTGTGTGTGGTGTATAGTTGTTGGAAATGTTTCTGTCAAAATAGGTATTCCAATAACCATTTTGGAAAAACAGGAAATGTATGATGTTGCTTTGTTCATGGCATCACTACAGTGTAACTATTTAAGAGCTTTGCTGAACTGGATCCATATAAAGGACTCCCTGAACATTACATTTATTGTGAGAAGAACACTGAATCATAATATTCCCACAGCTAATAGAAACCACTTTTCAGAAATGTGACCCTTTATCTGTACATGAATTAAAAATGGAGCTAATGAAATATCCCAGTAGAAATCAGAGACGTTTACAGACTTTGTAAACCCTGCTTATTTACCTACCTTTTTTTGATAACAAAAATAATTTAGACTTTCTGAATTTTTTGTTTCATTAGGAGTATTTTTCCCTTTGGAGACAAGGACTGCTTGGCTGATCAGCAAGGCAGTTTGATGTTCTGGTACTACCATTGCATTAGGCTTACAATAAATGAGGTAAGTAGTGCTGCGGAGACATTGGAGGAACAATTAGAAATGTCTGAAGGAGAGGAAGAATACAATAAGAATGCCATCAAAATAACTGGAGATTTTCGTGCCTGCTGTTCAGGTGCTAGATTTCTATAGGGAGAGAGAAGAAGCATCTAGAAAATTATTATGACAATTAAGGCAGGACTTTGATGGATTTTAGGATCCCGTACTATGATCACCATTTTCACTGTAATGCCAACAGCACTTTAACTTGATACCTTCTGTTCTGACCTGGATGTCCCTTCAGTGCCAGCACTGCTGTGTTGCTGCGTTTCCAGAGCAGCATCTACATGAGTGACAAGGCAGAGGACTCTGGCCAACAACTTGCTTGCTTCCCAACAGTAAGCAATAAATCAGAAGTAAACCTGAGAGCAGGAACTAGACTTGCCAGTCTCTTCCCAGTTGGCACAGACTTTTGCATGGTCTTTCTGGGCCACCTAGCTATGATTTCACCTCTGGGTTTGTGAAGAGTGGAAGGCATAGGTGTGGGGATTACCCTAAAAGACTGTGGTGCAGCCTCCTCCATTTCCTCAGTGGTTGCAAGGCAAAGCAATGTGCACTGTGAATGGTGAACCAGGGTCTGCTGTGACCTTCACTTACTCATTTGTGCATTTGAAATTCTTTTTCCATTCCCTGTTTCTGGATGAAGTCTTCTTAGAGTTAGGGGCAAGGGATCAAATGGTAAAACAAACTCTTCTGTCAAGATTGGGAAGGGGGGATCAATTTGGGTGACAGTGTGTCATCGGGTAGCTTAGGTGAAAATGCATTTTCCCTCCACCGAGGGACTTTTGGAGTCCACAGTTTTGGAAAGACACATGTTTTGGAAAAGAGCAAGCAGGCAGGAAACAGCTGCAAATTTTGCTGCACTCTCTCTCTCCAAAGAAGGATCAGGAAACTGTTCTACATGTTGAAACTCATAATTTCTCCCTCTTTATTGAAGAATAATATGCAAAAGTTACAATTCAGGCTTTTCAAGAAATGTCATCAACAGTTTTACCTTTCTGGCAGGAGCTGGGGTAATATTAACTTTTCTGATAGAAATATTTTATTAATTCCAGTAATTCACATTAATTCAGGGCCTGTGGTACACATCTAATGCTTCTGCTATCCTGATTTCTCTTGATTGACTTCTTGACTGATGCGTTGATGGATGTAGGAAAATGCCCTGTTCCTTTTTTTCAGTTGAAGGTGTGTTACCCGTTCATAGCTGATTGATTAGTCAACATTAGCACCTAGGAATGCCTTTATTTTCATCACTTCAAGCAAATATGTCTACAGCTGGAGACATAATTATATGCATTACTGAATCACATTTTTGCTATTCTTTAATTATATTTTGACAGAAAAGAAATGTCAAGGGAGTAGCACTTGCTTTTTAGCTCTGAAACATTTATATCTGTGGTACACATTTCTCTGCTTTGTCACGCTATCCTTTCAAATCTTACTTTTGCTGCCTTGTAGTTAGTGTCTTGCCATTGTTTCATGATTTAATGCTAAGATTTTATACAAAGGCTTAGGAAAAAGCACCTACAGATTGTCTTCTCTGAAGCTATAGGCCATCTTCATTCAGTTGCAAAAGTATGAAATCCAGTGGAGCTTTGATGATTTTTACCAATTGCAAATCTGGTCAGTCTCTCTAAGGTTTCACTCCTGGCACATGCTTCTCTCTGTCAAAGGCCAGTGGAGCCTCTATTCTGTGACAGAAGTAAGAGACATTAGTAAGGGTTACACATGACTTCAGGATTAGTGTAAGCATTTTGATTCTATTTTTCTGGTATTTACTCTGATATGCATCAAACAACTGGGAGGAAAAGACAAAAACTGGAAATGCCAAAAGTTTATTCTGTCTTTCTGCTATGTAAGAGGTAAAATTTCTGTCTGTTTGGGCTACTTCCCTATACAACAGCCAAGGACCAATCTCGTCTGAAAGCATTTGTACACATCTGAAACATAAAGTAAAATTTTGTCTGGATTTGTACCAATTTGTTAATGAAGGTAGAGTTTGTCCCATCATCAGTAATCTTCTCCATGTTCAAAGATGACTTTCCAAGAGAAAAGCTCACTCTTCAAAAACATGCAAAGCCAATTAAAAGAACGTAGCTGTAAGGGGATATGGGACAAACTGTCATTGAATTTATGACAATAAACCCCAGCTCAGAGGTTGTCACCATATCCCAATCGCTAGAATTTACTAACGGGTTTCTTAAGTAATGTATGGCATTTTTATATCTACGCTGTACTGAGGAGCTAATGAGAAGGGCACTGTGCACCATGCTGTTTTCTTGAGGTGTTACATTACTTGTAATTGAGAATACTCCAAGGGAACCTTATACTGTCCGTAAGTGATGCTGATGATTTGGGTGTCACATTTCCCATAAAGTTATTACTGAGCCAGAGCTCTGATAAGATGTTAGGAGCCACTGTATTGCTTTGAGGAATTGTCATACAAGGCATAAATGAGGAAGAAACTTCAGAATCCTGCTGTTTATTGTCCTTGAAGGTGCTGCTGTACTTTTTAGAAGCAAGCAGGCATTCTGCTGAGATTTCTGCATGCATAACCATGCCTTTTTAACTTAATATCAGCCTGCAATTCTGGACGGCCACTGAATTGCTGCTAATCCTTCCTTTCTGATTTCTCCTCTTTCTACCATACTATTTGGGGCTGCACTTCAGAAATGTCTTGTATTTACCCTACCACCTCTAGTGCTACAGGGGCTTAAGATAATGAAATCTGCAATACAGAAAAGGCGCACAAAACAGAACCCTCTTTCCCCTGGTATTACCACCTCAGCTGTGCAGGGTTCAATGTTGTCCAAAAGTTAGTTCCCTCAAACCCACTGTTCTCCACCTCCTTCGAGAGGAGGCACACTGGGCCTGTGAGCAACCTCAGAGGAGTTGTGAGATGGAAGGAAGAGGGAACAGGAAGGTTCAAGGACACAAGGGAACCTTTTGCCTTCCAAGAAGATACACAAAAAGTGGAGCATGTGAAGAAATGGTTACAGAGGAGTTCTGGCATGAAAAAAGAGGACAGTGGTAAACAGGAATGGGGAGAGCTTGTGTGTGGCCATGTGGAAAATGGAATGTGGGACTACACAGATGAAGGTCAGCTGATATGGAGGAGGGTGAAGAGGGGAACCCCCTGGATGAGTCAGAAACAGAGGGAGAGATCTTCTAGGGCTGGGACACAAGTGACATCTGACTATTGTGGTTCCAGGATAGCATGAAAGCTAGCTGATTATAATCAAGTTTCCAAGTAAATTCTTCTGAACACTGAGTTTTAAATCCACTTACCTCAAGTATTCAAGGATGTGTGTCTAAATTTTCTTTCTACGAGCAAATTATGCTGTTCAAAGTCAGTTGCTTTTTACCTTAACAGGAAGAGAACATGCAAGGAATGGGAAAACACAGGAAGTCAATTAGCATAAAAATCTGAGCAAATACTTGGTGAGTTTATGATAATTTTTCTGCTGCGGTTCTTGAGTAAAAACTTTTCTATGCTTGCCAGGGACTAATAAAAAAATAGAAAGAAAACTCAGATTTATTTTTCATGTCTTTGGGACATCTGAGAAAATGCAGTGGATTAGTTTATTGGTATTTATTTCATGCCAAAGATGTATTTAATTTTAATTAGATGAGAAATAGATTTTCTGATGTGGCATTGTATATGATTTAGGTTATCATAATGCTTTTATTCTAAATTGCCTTTTAGGCGTCTGTAGATTTGAAGTCTGAAATTTCTTTTATGAGTTAACCCTTTTTTTTGATAAACCTTTTAAACCAATGAGGTGATTAACAATTTGTAGTGGGAAGAAAAACATTCAAACACTGTTGAATATGAGACCGTGGACTGAAGATGGAAAGGAAGGCTTGTATTAAGTTTGTTTCAGTGTGAATTTCTGAGCCGTTTTGAGTAAGGGATCAGAATTTAATGTGCAACTGAAATATACTCTTTCACTTAACACAGACTTGCAGGTGGGGTGTCACTGTCCTTGCCCCATGTCCATGCAAATGCACTTGAAGAGCTTGTTATCTCTTGGGCTTTGCTAAGTATGCATCTGAGACCACGGGAAGAAAAGTAGATATGAATAAAATTACTTATAGAGATTAAGACTTGATCTAACCCACACAGCCTCGATATTGTATTTTTTTCATACATGTATGTATGTAAGTATGCTTGATGTGTGTGTGAAGGGTGTATGCCTGTTACAGCTTATGTAACTCAGGGGGATCATTTTTCAACTCCAGTCATTTAATATTTTCTGTATATTGTTAAACTTCCAACCACCAAAGAGGACTCATGCATCCAAATAGCTTAAACTTGATTTTTCCCAAGATTTGAAAGTGAAAGTGATGTGCAAATTAGATTCCACCTAGAGAACCAGAATCATTAAGGTTGGAAAAGACCTCTAGGATCATCAAGTCCAACCATCAACCCAATACCACCATGCCTCCTAAAACACATCCTGAAGTGCCACTTTCCACACATTTTTCAAATGCCTCCAGGGATGGTGACTCCACCACCTCTCTGGGCAGCCTGTTCCAATGACTGACCACTCCTTCAGTAAAAAAGTTTTTCCTAATATCCAATCTAAACCTCCCCTGATGCAACTTGAGGCCACTTCCTCTCACTCTATCACTAGTGACTTGGGAGAAGAGTCCAACACCCACCTCGCTAGAGCCTCCTTTCAGGTAGTTGTAGAGAACAAGAAGGTCTCCCCTCAGCCTCCTCTTTTCCAGACTAAACAACCCCAGTTCCCTCAGCGGCTCCTCATAAGACTTGTTCTCCAGACACTTCACCACCTTTGTTGCCCTTCTCTGGACACAATCCAGCTACTCCATGTCCCTCTTGTAGTGAGGGGCCCAAAACTGAACACAATATTGAAGGTGTGGCATCACCAGTGCCAAGTACAGGGACACCATCACTTCCCTGCTCCTGCTGGCCACACTATTCCTGGTACAAGCCAGGATGCTGTTGGCCTTGTTGGCCACCTGGGCACACTGCTGGCTCATGTTCAGCAGGCTGTCAACCAGCAGCCCCAGGGCCTTTTCCAGTGGGCCCCTTTCCAGCCACTCCTCCCCAAGCCTGTAGCGTTGCATGGGGTTGTTGTGACCCAAGTGCAGGACCCAGCACTTGGCCTTTTTAAACCTCATACAGTTGACCTTTGCCCATCGGTCCAGCCTGTCCAGATCCCTCTGCAGAGCCTTCCTACCCTCAAGCACAACACTCCCACCCAATTTGATGTCACCTGCAAACTTACTGAGGGTGCACTCGATCCCCTCACCCAGATGCAGATTTCAGTATAGGGTAAGAATGTTGGGGAGGGCATTTTTCTTGATTCAGATGCATAAGTTCAAATTCAGTATATTCCTCTGTAATAATGAGCCTTTGGATCTGTGGTTTTGGTTTGGTTCATTATGGAAAGGAACCAAGGAGGAAATAGCAGTTCAAATCCCAATAGGGATTTCTTCCTCACTGCTTCTCCATGCCTAGTCCATCATTCTGCAGCTATTAAATAGTGAGATTAATCCAAAGGCATTGCAATCCTGAAAAAGGAAGCACAAGGTTTTAATGCTTCATAGATAAAGGAGAAACTAAAACACAACATGAAAATATTGCACATAATGCACAATACAGAAATTTATAGAAATTTTATAGAGTTTTATAGAAAGAACTAAATTTGATTTCACATTTTTCACTTCTTGGGGCATCTTATGTTCCAGGCAAGCAAGGGGTTTTTTCTCTACAAAATCTTCATGACAACTTAATCTCTCCTGAGTCCTGTGAATTTCATACTAGGGATTCCTGTTTATTTGAATTTAAGCTTGTACTTTATGCAGCTGGCCAGAGATGGTGCTGAGTGCTCAGATACTGTGGAATGAAATGCAGTGGGAACTTGAACAGAAGAGATTTGGGGCCTTAATGATAGCTACACTCAGCTGCCATGAGTTATGACTTTGAGTGAATTTATAATTACAGTAAAGCACCCTAGTTGTAATATTTACCCAAACAACAACAAATAAAAATTATTTTAGAAAATGAGAAAAGGACTGGGAAGCTTTATGTTGTGGTTTACCCCAGCCAGCAATTAAGCACCACGCAGCTCTTGCTCACTCCCCTCTGGTAGGATGGGGGAAAGAACTGGAAGAGTAAAAGCCAGAAAACTCATGGGTTGAGATAAAGACAGTTTAACAGGCAAAGCAAAAGCCATGCATGCGAGCAAAGCAAAACAAGGAATTCATTCACTCCTTCCAATCAGCAAGCAGGTGTTCAGCCATCTCCAGGAAAGCAGGGCTCCATCATGAGTAATGGTTACTTGAGAAGACAAAACACCATCACTACGAACGTCCCACACTTCCATCTTCTTGCCCCAGCTTTATATGCTGAGCATGATGTCATATGGTCAGTTGGAGGCAGTTGTCCCAGCCATGTCCCCTCCCAGCTTCTTGTGCACCCCCAGCCCAATCGCTGGTGGGGTGGGTTGAGAAGCAGAAAACTCTCTGACTCTGTGTAAGCACTGCTCAGCAGTAATGAAAACATTCTGTATTATCAGCACTGATTTCAGCACAAATCCAAAACGCAGCCCCATACTAGCTACTATGAAGAAAATTAACTCTCTTCCAGCCAAAACCAGCACATTCTAACACTGGGAAGAAGATTTGTTTGGTATATTTGCTGATATTTTATTGCTCCGTGAAATAAAGGTAATCTGGAGGTGAATTCATCTTGCCTTCATCAGAAAGGTAGTGGAAATTGAAATAACCTCGATTTACTAGTAACACCTGTGGGTTTCAGCTAATTTTTACTGTCTTTTCTTAATTGGTCTCTCATTTCATACCTGTCTTTTATTTTATGGAAGTCTATGCAATATTGTGGCACTCAGGGCATATGAGGAGTTGCAACATTAGTGGAGGAAAAGCTCTGCAAACCTTTCCTTTGTTATGAATTCTTATCCAAAACCAACCCTATAGTAGTCAGGGCCAGGGCTCACTGGGGTAAGGACACCTGAGGCTTTCTGAGACGAGGCTGGAAAGTTAGCCTGCTTTGCACTATTCTTCAGCTCCTTCTTACCTGTGGCTTTTATGCTCTGATAATGTCTTTTCTGATCCATGCAAATGTCACCTGAACATCAATACAAAGAACAGACAAAACAAGTTGAAAATTCCCTTTCACAACCTGATTTTTTCCCAGTTTTTATTCCATGTTTGCTGCTGCTAGGAGCTGGATCAAGCTCCTTGTCATGCTCAACCTGTGGTATTGATCTCATTCATTATTAACAGGGACATGATCCCTGGATGCAGCTGGAGGGTGTTCCAATAGATTGAGAGGGCTTCCCCCCACTGAGCTCTTCATCGGCACTTCTGGATGGCTCCAGGATGTCCTTCCTGCAGGGGCAGGTGTGTAAACCTGGAGCAATGGTAGGTCCTCGTCCCCTGACTGACCAGGCAAGGAAGCTGTCTGTGTGGGCCAAGATGCCTTATGGCCTGTGTCAAAGCCAGCTTGCCATGGAAACCAGCACACAGGGAGAATGTTGTTTATTTGAGTTTAGTCCTGACAGAGCCTTGGCTTGCTGCTCATTCCCATGGTGTAGATATCACCTAAGCAGAATTTATGAGGCTGTAGCAACCCCATTCTGTTCCACACCCTCACATTTCTTTTTGTGTCTGTCATGCCCTTACTTGAATCCCTTTTGACCTTATTTACCAGACTACAGGAGTAACAGGTTGTTTTTTTTTTTCATTAAAAATGTTAATTATGCTCCTAGATTTATACCTAACAGATTGTCTGGAGCCATGCTTTCTTCCTCAGTTTACCTTCCTTTCTCTGTAGAGAGAAGGATCTCCACATCGGCAGAGCTTTGCAGATTTGTGTTGTTTCCTTCTCATTCAAGTATGCATCAAAGTTCATCCCTTCCCCTGTCCTGCCATCCCATGGCTTGGGCTGCTGTGCTTCTGGAATGATGCTCCCTCATCAGGTGTTCAGGAACATCTAATACTTTGACTCTTGGACCATGAGGGCAGTTTTTCCTAACCAAAGGATGTGGACTGCCACTGAGTCACAGAGTCAGCCAGGATGGTCAGGAGATGGTGGGAATTTTTGCAGTCAGAAATCAATGTAATTTTTGCTCTCTCTCACCTCCAGGATATTTTCACTCGAGGAATTTGGGCAGTTTTCTGGTATTTATGGCAGCTATTACAGAATGGGATGGGTATCTGGAGTAGCATTTCTTAGGAGGTCACTGGCTGTATAGGTAATGGCCATATCAGTAGCAACTGTGCTGACCTCAGCTATCACAGCTGATATGGCAATGAGGGGCTTCTCTCCCATGCCAACAAAACTTTCAGGGGATTGTTACAATGAAAGATGCTCACTGAGTTTTCCTACTGGGCACTATTTCCTTCACTATGGGAGTCTTGGTGGAGGGGATATTCTGAACCTGATATGTTCGTGTATGTGCTCGGGAATAGGAGGGACAGAAGCATTGATTCAGGAAGTCCTAAAAGGTACAATATGCTTTTTATGAACTCATTGAGCAGATAGTACTGTTACTAATACATGACATACATTTTGAATGAGGGAAAGCCTTTTCCACATCCATGTTGCTTTTGGGAAAATGACAATTTTAGACTGTTGTGGGCCAACAAAAGGGAGCAATTCTTCTACCAACACCTTGCCTATGCATATTATTTGTTGAAAATGCAGAAATGAAAGAAAAATAAGGACTATCCTAACTCAAAGACCCTCATGAGGGGGACCTTAAATTGGGAAATATTAGATCTACTCACAGTCTCTTGAAGATAAACAGGGAAGAGCAATCTTTAAGTATTTCAGTCCTGAATCTTTTACTTCACCTCAGAAAATGAATCGTAATTGGGCAGATGAGTGGAGCAACATGATAATAAAGTTCCTGATCTGACCACACTCTTTCTGTCGCATATTTTGTCCTACACACAAAATACACACAAATAACAAGTTAGTGGGAGGGAATTATTATCTAAAGGGTTATGTTTTGTGAGTACAACATGCAAGGCTCTTTAATGCTAATGAATAACCCAAATAATTTCTTTCTTTGCCAAATATACCTTGACACCTTTTAAATCCAAGTTTGCATTCCTTAACAGGCATAATACTGGGCACCAGATAAATAATGCATGAATCAGTCATGTTATTTAGACATGTGTGAGATAGATTAGGATATAGAGGGAAAATAAGTATGAGTTAATATATTCAGTGCTCAATTGCATTCAAATCATAGCTGAAAAGACCTTCCAGCTGTCTTAATGTATGAATTACAAGCCGGCTCTGAGAGTTTCTGGAGTAGGTGTCCCTATAATTCACTGTTTTCAATGTCTCAGAGATGTTGGAATATGCTACAGACAGTGTAATAGTGGTCTGTCTTACCTGTCTCTCTGAAGTTCTGTAAAAATTTCATTACCATACTGAAATTTTTGTGCTGAGCTGGTGAGCAGACCTGCTGTTTGTTTGTTGATAAAAATGTCACTTGTCAAATCTTCTCTGATGTGTGTTTGCTCCGTTGCTTATCCTGCTGATTGCGACTCTAGCCTTTTGTCAGTGCAGAGTATTTTTGTCCATGATCTTTGACACTTGGGACACTTTCCTGTATAGCTGTCATCAGCATAATTGATTTGCGTGCTTTTTTTTTTAAATCTGGGAATATATCTTTTTCCCTTGACTAAATTTGAGAATGGGAAGGAAATCATGTGGATTAGATTCCTAGTTTGAAACTTGGGCTCAGCTCCTGCCACTGCCCTCCTCCATGCCCAAGGTGTATTTTGGATGTGGATTTTCTTATACACATACCTCCAGCCTGCTGCAGTGCAAAGTAAATTAAATCAGTTTGTCAGAAGGCACCAGCCAGGGCTCTTGGTTGGCCATAGCTTTTCTTCCTCTCTGCGTGGTCAGAAGAGTGCTGGCAGAACCATGACATGCCTGTACCTGTGAGACCACACGGTATACCTACAGGAGTCCTCCAGTTCACATGGATTTTCCCAAAAGGCATTGAAAGGCATGCAGGAGAATAAAATTGTCATGCTGACTACAGATCAGATGCAGACGCACAAGGCTACCCAGTTTTGTATTACTGGGAAAAGTATTCAGGACTGAGGTGCATAGGACAAATTGTTTAGGAGGTTTTTTTGGGGGGCTTTTCCTTTATTTGATAGTGAAAGTCAGTACAGTTTTAGATCACATTACTGGGGGTGATTAAGGCCTATGTGCCATAAGGGAACAGCAGGTTTCTGGGAAGAAGTTTAAAGAAGGAAGCCATGGCGCCGATGGACAACATTATCGACTGTGATGAGTAACTGCCCGGGTTCATGCTCGTAGCTCTTGCTAACCAGCTGCATCCCAGAGGAGAGCTAACTCCCGTTTACCACCATGCCAGAGCATCCATATGAGCAGTTAAACTATAATGGTCATGCTGTAATTTCAGGTCCTTGTTTACCACAGGACAATTTGTCTGTGTGTGCCTGAGGGCACCTGTAATAGATCTGGATTTGGTCACTTCCAGAAAAAAACAGATGAAGCAATATAGTTCTTTTTTTAATGGGAACTGGTGGTTTAGACATTGTTTAGACTGACATATCTGCTTTAAATTTTGTTTGGTTAAACCTCTTTTTTCCTGTATTTAGGTAGCTGAAATAAAAATATTACTAAACTCCTTCATTATTATACAACCTCAGGACCTGAAGTTGAAGCAACATTGGCCTCCACAGGTTTTGCTATTCTGCCTCCAAAACAAGACAGTAACAGTTCCTCATGTGGCTTGAAGGATATTTGTCTCAGTGAGATTTGTTTTCACAGCTTTCACATAAGTAGTCCTTTTGAATAAAATTGTTTGGAAAACAGTGTTTCAATCTTGAGGAGAAATAATAACTTTTCGTGCAAAGCAGCATGATGTTTTAAGAACTGTATTAACCACACAGAAGCTGGAAGAAAAAATATGTTTGCATTTAAATTATTTTTTTTCAGGAATAAAATTAAAATACAATTAGTTGTAAAATAAGAAAGAAATTAGAAAAACCATTTTATCTTCTGCCCATGAGCTCGTTCCCAGAAAACTCACTGAACTCTTTCTTATGTTATCTTGTGAAGTCAAAAGATTAAAACAAGAAATGCAATAAAAAGCTGAGTCATTACTGATGAACTAGATAATAACTGTCTGTTTCTCTGTTTTCCATTAGAACTACTGACTTTTTCACCTCTCCCTTTTCAGCACCCTCTTGCACTCCAAAAATACAAGCCACATTTTGTGCAAGATTGTCCAATTGATCAAAATTACCATGCTAAATATAGAACATTTATTCTTAACTAGCACTTATATTTGAAGGTTTCTGCTTCTGGTTCAGTTCTGAAATAAAGCTTGTGTTTTTTCTTTTTTTTCAGCAATTACAGCTGGTCTAAGAAAGGATGTTATCACTTTTCACAAACTTTGTCAAACTTTAAATATTTAAATTTTAGGGGAAAATTAGATTTTTATGTCTTTGATGCTCTGTATAATAGGTCAAATTCTTTTCTGTTTGAATATTCAAAACTAATCTGAACCTTCTCCTTTTCACTTTTGGATAAATATATTTATTTATTAGCATACCAGTGTATGCTACACTATTAATGTCCATCTTATTGAGACAAGAATCGAGAGAAGGAAAGCCTGGATTTTTGATGCGTACATAAGATTTTTAAAATAAGGAGGGCAAGATGAACAAGGACACACATTATCTACGCTCTGCAGTAAACTTGAAGTCTCATATGTTAGTGCTGCAGTTATAACCAGTTGATTTTTATTTCTCAAGAGCTATTTCCTACCTGGAATATGATATTTCCTTTCTTAGCTGGCTGGAGGTTCCCTAACCTCACCTAAGCTTGACACCACTGGCACCCCATGCCAGTGATGGTGCCAACCCTGGAGGATGTGATGCCTTGCCATGAAAAACCTCCTGGGAGCAAGGATCTTCCCTCACTGTAGCCCTGCCAGAAAGTTCACCTGAATTCACAGGGCACAAATACACCCCATGGACCCCATTGCTTAGGGCTTATCCACACATCACATTTATCTGTGTGAATCAGGCTGCATGGGTTGCTGTCTCTGTGGGTGAAGATGTAGCTGGGGAAGGTGCAGGATCTCTAGCTGCAGTTGCTATGGAAACACACCCATATTTCACTTACTTGTCCAACTTTTGTTCCTATTTTCAAAAACACAGCTAGTTACATTTTAAGGGAGTAAATGAAAGTAAAAGTTTGGCTAATGGATTATTTCCATGTGGTGTAGGAGGAAAGGAAGTAGCAGTATACCAGCTACCTCACGGGTTCAAATCTAGAGCCTCTGTCTGAGCTAGGAATAGGACATGATGAAATCCAAGAATTTTTTTTTTTTAGGAGAAATGATCATATATGAAAATCCAGCAAAATACACTTCTCCAGCTTCACAGAAATCTGTTACCTGTCACAGAATCTTCAGCACTGATTGTTGTTGTTGCTGATGACTTCTACAAAATTTTATTTTAAAAATGTTTTTGCTATTCTAATAATAAGATTTCTTTATAAATTATATATTCTCATAATTTTTCAGTACATTTTTTTGCTGCATGAACAGTAAGGCATATTGAAATATTCAGGCATATTTCTTCTTTATCACTTTTGCAGCCTCCCTAATTTCTCTAAAATTTCACCTTTTTTCACTCTATTCTTCCCAAAGTAATCTAGTTGTGCTGTGCACTAAAAACCTCTGCTATGTTCTCAGTAAAGCTGTTTCAGCAATGTAATATACCTAAAGACTATATCTCTGATGTATGTATTGTGGGAGGTTTTCAGGTATGGCTCTACATTTCTTTAAAAAGTAAAACGAAAAAAGAGATGCTAATTTTAAGGTCTGATCTTGCACTGTGTCCTGACACAATTGGTAATTTGGGTGAACAAAGAAGGCAAAATCCGAGGGTAATATTATCAATTATATTTAAGTTAAAGTTCATGATAAACTTTTGATAGCTGGTTTAAGGAGCACGCTCAAAACCAGATCTATCAGCTGTGAAGACCAAAGCAGGAGGACCTGGAAGAAACAGAGGAAGCAGTTCATAGAGTTTGAGGTGCCCAAATACCCCATATTTTGAATTATTCAAAACCTATTCTAAGGCATTTTGGTGCCAGAGGAAAGGTGCTGTCAGAAGAGGTGGTGGGGACAGCAATGTTCAGCATAACCACTAAAACCTAATTTCAAAAGCTGAGGAAGAACAAATGTTTTTATATTAGCTGTATGAGGTAATTTGGGGTGTTTTTCACTACTGTGAGATGCAGATGAACTTCCTTTATCCATTATGGCTACCTGCAAACATTTAACCTGTGTTAAGTCTGCCATGGATTCAGATGGTGTCTTTCTGTGCATAAGAAAAGCTGTGAAATGGAGAGACTGTAGAAAGAAAAATTAGGGCTTGTCAAGCTGATGTAAGAAAGTTCCTGGTAACATTGCAAACAGGTGAAGAAAAATCAAAGAGAACTAGAGAGAGAAATTAAAGAAAATGAGAGGGGAAGGGGAGAACAAAAGTAGCTGTCTGTAGTTGATTCACTGTATGGATGCTTCACTATCACAGTGTAGGTTGACCTTTCAGGGATCAGCTGTATCTGTGTCTACTTCACTGCTTTGCCAAGTGGTCAATGCTAAGGCTCCCCTTATGGTTCAGGAGCTTGTTCAGGAGGCCGGGAGCTGTGGCAAATGTGAAAAAGCAAGTGCTGAAGACTGGACAGGGCAGCCAGTGATTTACTGAAACACTGACCACTGTAGGGCCATGGTCTGGAAGATGGGAAATGGGTAAGCTCAAGGGTCTATTAAAGCTCTTGGGTAAATGGTGTAAAAACTCTCTTATCCTGAAAGTGGGGAGCCATGGTGGTTTTGTCAGAACTTCAGACTTCTCCTTATGGGAGGTGTGGACTTCATCGACAGGCTGAAAGGCAAAACCCTAATGATGAAATGGACTGACCTGTCCAGCAGTGATTCTGTACTTAAGGCTGGTGGCCGAGAAGTGGAATTACCAGGTGTCAAATGTAAAGAGCACCCTGATGCAGTTTGTATGTATAAGTCCAGTTTCTGGGACTCTTTCTGCAGCACGTAGTACAGGCATTTCTGCAGGCAGAAGGAAATTGCATATAAGACTTATTCACAGTTTAAATTACTGGGAAGATGAATGAACTCTCATATTTTGTGAAATGTTTTCTCTTCAAGTATCAGCCTCAGTAGAATCAGTAAGGTTTGTTATAAGAATTGAATTAACATGAAAATCTGAATATATCACTTGGGTTAGGAAACAATTATGAGAAGCCATTCCATATCATTGTCGCTTATCTATGACTGCACCACAAGAAGGAGCAGAGGGTCTCTGAATCACAAGTGGCTATAATTGGTCTATTTACTTTCATATGAACTTTCAACAAGCAGTCATTTTCTGGCACTGTAAGTTGTCTTGTCTTAAACCCTTAAAAATGACCATATGCAGGAATAGGTCAGCTCATAATAAGAAAATTTAGCAAAAATTTCTGGTGGTGATGAAATATCCTGTTGTGGAAGAACACATTGGAATTCAGACTAACATTCTCTTTGAGTTTTTCTGCAATTCTGTCCCTGAAATGACTACAGCTAAGCCCTTTCTTTCTCAGCAAATTGATGGTTTTCTTCCGAGAAAATAAGCAAGGCTCAAATGTGTGTCTAGAGAGCTTATCGTATGAGTGAAATGTTTTTTCCAAAGCATAGCAATGCTGGTTTTATTAAGCTTTCAAGTTTTATGTTTTCAAACTTTTCATCTTTGGCTTTACGTGACTCTGAGGTAGATAGCCTGCTGCAAATTATAAGCTGAATTTTGCAGAATATAATAAACATATGTTGCATGTCTGCTGACAAAAGCTTTCTGCAAACACCAGTGAAACACTGCAGCATGTACTGCTCATCAGAAGGGAGTACTGAGCTTCCACCTCTGCTGCTCAGTTACTGGGATAGAACAGCAAGGTTTTTCAAAAGTATGCTGTAGCACTGTATGACTCTATTCATGCCGAGCAGATTTGCTTGTTAGGGGGAAGATTTGTGCTCTCAGTGTGACTATTAAAAGAAGTCCATACCCCCAGAAGATCTGGGAATGTTTTACAGGAAAGAAAGGAGCGCTGTTTCCAGGATCCAGTCCAAATTTCAAAGTACAGAATTCTCATTTGCATGGCTAATGTCTTGTGCTTTCACTTGCATGGTATATCCATTGTATACTGTCAGTAAATTGTATGTATGCATAAGTTGTGCTTGAGGTATTTCTCTGATTAACGAAGAGACCTTGGGACAGTTTGGAGTCTGATTCATTGGCTCTTTAGTTTATGGACTTCATTGGAAGCTGTGCTCACAGGACAGACATAGAACATAATATGTAAATCACTTATGGATCTGTTGGGCCAAGAGGCAGTATGTAAATGTAAGATCATCACAGCTGTTCTCTATATGTAAAGCTTGATTAAACCACTAACATGCACATAGAACCACAGAACTAAAACAATGCCTTTCAAGTTAAGCTACTTAACTAAGTTATCACTTATTTTGATAGATCTGAAAGGACAAAACATTTTCAGAAGCCTGGTTAGGTAAGTTGTTCCCCAAATTCGATACCTTCTCTGCAGTGTATTGAAAAAAAAATTATTCAGTCAGAATTATTTTCTAAATTTTTGTCATTAGGTCATTCCCCAAAAATCACTTTTTATCACTTAATATTCATCATCTAAGCTGTGCCGATTAAGTAAGTTATTATGTTATTAATTAAGGTCATATACCATATTTTAATTACTTAGCTTGTTCAAAGACAAAACTAACATATGCATTTATGTTAACATCTCAGAGCTTGCATTCATTTCATACTCTAATATTTCCTTCATAGTCACTAACAGGGAAGTCAGTGATTTTGCTAACAAATATTTTTTCTGAAAAATTAACAGATCATCTTAAGCCATATAGATACAGGCAAACACTAGCCCCCATATTCTGTTGTTTATTATATTTCTTTATCTGAAATATAACTCTGTAGTGTAGCATACTGAAATCACTTTTAAAGCTTTCCTTTTAGCAATTCTTAAACATGAAAACAGATGAAAGACTTTTCAGAGCAAAAAAGAAAGAAAGGAATGTGACTAATCAGAGTGATTGAAATGGCGCCTTATTAAACAGCAGTACAGAACAGGTATTTTAATTGTCAATTGTAAATGGAAATGCTGACTATCAAATTATATATATTATACATGTAGGGACAAAAGGAATGTGGAAAGATTTAAGAGAAACTGACAAAAGCGTTGCTACAGATGTTTCTAGATTAAGGTATGTTGAAAGGTATATGATATTGCATCCCACTGTGATCATAACTCAAGGCCCTCTAACCCTTTAGAAATTCCCTATTCTAGCCTCGCTGCCTCCATCTAGAGGCTTCACTTAAAAAAAGAAAAAACAGGTCATAATCTGCTTTTAGAGACTCTGACACAGAAGATCCTGCCTCTGAAAAATACTTAGTCCTTGGAAATACTAGGAACTTAATATAAGCAGTCAGTGAAGTGTGTAATAAAAATGTTAATGTGATCCTAGGATGTCTAAATGGGTGAGCAGTGAGGTGATTTTTATATCACCATACAGCAGTGCTGAGAGTGGAATACTGAGTATCACCCTACTGTTGTCAATATAAAAGACTTGGAAAATTTAGAGGGAAGGCAAAAAAAACCCCTGTGTATTTCTGAGAGCCAGGGAAAATACCTCTCACAGTAGAGAGCTCTCAGTCTGCTAAGGGTAGCGAATTGCAATTTCTTCCTTGGAGTCCATAAATAATTTCACTAAAAGAAAATATGAGGACCTAAAGGTCACTTACTATAGCCTACAAAGGCACGCTGAACTCATGGCTGGACCTGACCAACCTGAGCAACTCAAGAGCAGAAATGAGAAATCCATTTTTGACTGTGACAATGTTCAGCAACTAAAGCAAACAACCAAGGGGAATGCTAAAGGCATGTTGGTATACAATACAATTTCTGAGGAAAGCTACTAGATAGCTGGAGAACAACTTGGAGAACAAGAATTAAGATAAGAAAAAAAATGGCTTTAGGGAAATTTAGGATGCATGTTTCCTAGATCATATTGACTTTGAAATATAAACTTCTCAGGCTCTAAGCTAATTATAGAAATATTGTCCTGTGATGCAAACTGATTCATTGGGCATTATAATTTTGTCACTCTAGTTTCTTAACCAACCAAATATTAGTGACTATCGTGTATTTTATTATGAGCAATGTGTAACCCATAAAGCATTTTCCCATTGTGTAGCATCAGTCTGAACTTTACAGAACTCGAGAAAAAAATGCTATGATTTAAGTAGTAACTTTTGCTATGCTTCCTTCATATGGGAGTCAGTTTGTTAATAACAGAAGCTCATCTGACAATGATGAAAGAACATTAACTAGCTGAAAAAGTGCTGCAGATCAGAGCTTTTGTTAGATCCATATGGCAGTTAACAATAAATCTCTTATTAGTTTCCCTCTGGTAGTTTTACACAAAGCAATAACATGGACCAAATTAAAAGTCATTTAGGTGTCCATGAATGGAGAAGATATGACCACTCCTGTTGTATTAAGAAGCTGTAATTTGGGTGTTGTGCAGCCCTGCAAGCATCCCAAGGGTCTCCAGTAAAGGCTGCATGAAGTGAAGAAACTACCCTACAAGTTCCTGGGGCGAGGGTGGTTGTACAGGGAAAGTGCTCTCACATTCCCATGGGTGTAGGTAAGAGGGAGCACCTCCCAACACCACTGGCTATCCTCTCTGTTGCCACCGAGTTCACCGATAGCAGGTTTTATTCCAAGTGTACTCTGAAATCTTAGTACTGAAGATCAAGTGTGGTTCATCATGGGCTCAGTTTCCTGAGAAGTGTAACGGTCCAGCAGGAAGGCTGTAAAATGCCCCACAGAGCGCACAGTCCTAAGAACACAGTGTCAGATGTCACACTAAGCCCAGTTTCAATCCACTGTTTCCCCATTTCTGAGAGTTTTGGCCAGACCTATGACAATAATCCTAGAAGCCAGAGCAATTGATGAGGGTGTTTTGTAGTGTTTTATGCATCTACTACATGCTGAACCAGAGAACTGAGGGTTTTTTTTTTTTGCTCTAGGAGAGGACAAAAAACCCAGAAATACTGATTACTAGATGGATTAAACATCCCTAGATAACATTAATTTACAAATGATGGCTTTATTCAAAACCAACCTGTTTTGGGAAAGATGTTAAGTGTCTTGCAAATCTTACAGAGTAGAATAGCAACTGGTCTTCTCTCAGCAGGATGACAAGGAATAAAACTGTCAGCGCTTTTCTTAGTTTGCAGCAAAGAGCTTCATTCCTTGATGTCAACAATTTATGAAATGGAAGGAAGGCACTTAATCACTGGCAACGTGTCTATTTATTATGCAGCGTGTAGAAAAACATCTGTGAATATTCTCATCTTTGGATTTGAAAATACCCGTTATAAAGTAAGCTGCATAATTACCTCTTAAGGTGATAAAGTGCTCAAGAACTCATATTCTTCCTGGAAACTGCATCTGAAGAGTCTTCCGTTTTCCAGAAGGCTTTCTTCTGTCTCATAAAATTACTGTATTAGAAGGTCACTTAACATTTATCAATGGTGTCCTGACATGCTACTTTCAAGACTCATCTATTTGAAGTCTAATGGCCACTGTTATGCAACCTTAATGAAAGTACATAGGTCACTGCAGTAGTAGACACTGAGTGTAATACAATGCAAGTATCATTATACAATATTATTATTATGTAAATAAGTAGTATATAGTGCCTTTCAAGTACACTTCAAAGGAAGTTGAAGGAAATCTTAAAAGCTGAAACACTTGAGAAGAAAGTGCAATAACATCAGGCAGGAGTTTGAAATATGATACTCTCAAACATACGCAATGCCAGCACCTCGCAAAGGCACTACCAGGTTGTCTAGGTGACATTCTAAAGAAGACCTGGGAGGTAAGAGTTCCATGTCTCAAGGAAGCGTGGTTATTTTTAAGAGACTACTGACTGATTCTAAGAGGATGTTCAGAGAAAACGTATTGAAGAATTTCAATGTGAAATCTCTCCACAAAATAATTCTGTGCAAACTGCAAGGGACAGCATGCCTCTAAGCACTATTTTGTAGGGCATTTTGTCCCCCAAGTGCAATAGAGCTGAAGGTAGTGTCACATTTCGAATTGTATCCACAAGAATCTAATTAATGCCGGATAGTATTTTGACAGCATATGTTTCATCTGGAATATTCAGCAACTATTCTTCCCCAGACCCACTGAAGAGCTGAAGTAAAAAACTGCAATTACATTTAAGTAACGATTAACTGCTCTCACCCAGCTACTTCTTTCAGTCAATGCATGATAGCTAAACTAATCATGTGCTGGCTGTTTGCTGTTGACATTTTGCAGTGTTTGAGCAGAAAGTGTTGAAATTCTAAAGCTCAGAAGGGTCGAGATGAACCTCAGCATGTGTTTATGTACTTATAAATTCCAAGAAAACACTTGCAGAAGGAAAACAGAATTGGAAATGTGTTTTAGTGTTTTTCCATAAGGTGGTAGTTAACCCATGGTACTGTTGCTGCCTCAGCAAATGCCTCTTGGGGAATCATAGAGTCACAGAATGATTTGGGTCAGAAAGGACCTTTAAAGATCATCTAGTTCCAATTCCTTGCCATGGGCAGGGGCATCTTTCACTAGATCAGGTTGCTCAAAGCCCCATCGAACCTGACCTTGGATGCAATGTTGGAGCACCCACAACTGCTCTAGGCAATCTGTTCCAGTGTGTCATCACCCTCATCATGAAAAATTTCTTCCTTGTATCTAACCTAAATCTATCCTCTTTTAAAGCCATTACCCCTTGTTTTATCACTACAGGCCCTGGTAAAAAGTCTCTCTCCATCTTTCTTATACGCTCCTTTTATGTATTGAAAGGCTGCAATAAGGTCTACCCAAAACCTTCTCTGCTCCAGGCTGAGCAACCCCAAATCCCTCAGCTTTTCTTCATTAGGCGAGATGTTCCAGCTCTCTGATAATTTCTGTGCTGTCCTCTGGACTCAGTTTAACAAGTCTGTGTCTTTCTTGTGCTGGAGGCCAGTCAATAATAATATTAGCAATTAAAGCTATTACTGGTTTACAGAACTATACTTTTGCATTATAATTTCAAACACTTTAAAAAATAATTATTTTAACTACCTCAATAGGCAAGTAACTCCTTGAATGCCAGACATTCTCTATACTCATCCTCCCTCCCACTGTCCACAAATCTCATAAACAATGGCATACAAAATATTTTATAGATTTTTTTTTCCACAATGTTCTGTGGTCCTTAGGCTACTGTATGAAAAACATGATAACAAAGCATAGGCATGCAGAAGCTATCTTGATATTTCAAGTGTGTAATAGCAGCAAATGGAATTGTGCTTGTGACTGAGAAGGGAAAATTCATGGATTCTCTTTCTAATATTCGTGCTTAAATATAATTCGTCAATATTCTGTTAATAAAAATACCTTGTGTTTACACTAAAATTTTACTAAAATTATTTTTACCATGTCTTTTAGCTTACTCAAAGTGGATTTCTCTATATGCCACCCTTTTGCCGCTGAGATTTTCCCATTGTGATATTTCAGTGTTCTTGTTGGTTAAGATCTGGGGTTTTCTTAAAAACAGACTCGGCTTATGCTTCAGAAAAAGGGTATGTTTGAGAAAGAAGGAGAAATTTTATTAATTACATCTAATATTGTTCCCTAATTTAATTCATCTGCATGGTATATGCCTTCAGTCCTTTTTTTACAAATAGAAACTTTTAAACATCTTTTTAAAGCAGATTTGTTTTTTGAAAAGCGTTGTCTTTGGAGGAGTGAGGGTTGGCAGCCTTTGTGACAAATGAACATGTTTTTAACCTGGAATCATCTGAGGATGACAGATCCTGTGCACATAGCTAGTTTTTATTGACAAGTTATACATGTTAGAAGTAGGGCTGACCAGCAGACAGTAGTTCTGTTTTGAAACCTTCAGTGTGTGTTTATTTCAGATTTAGGGGAGAAAGACCTTATTGTTATTTTAATGAAATAAAACTGACAACATACCGATTTTCATGTTGAAAGGTTTGGACTTCTGATCTGACATTAGTCTCGTATGAGAAATGGCCATTGACTCTTGCTCCTCAAAGTCTTCCCTGTAAATCATGTATCTAAAGGATAAAAAATCTGCTTCTCAGGAACATCTGAGGTAAAAATGCACTCAAGAAAAAATAAATGTGTTGACTCTGTTTTAAACATTGAAGATTAAATGTTGAAGATTTGCATACTTGAAAACCTAATAATTTTTTTCAGTTTTATCCGTAGACTTAATAATTCTTTTTAGAAATCCTGCTTCTCTTACACTGTTATTCTTATGCTTACACAGGAACAAAATAACTTGAAGTTGAAATAAGAACCTGTCGACTTGCAAGTATAGTCATATTCTCACTAGAGCCTGAATGGATACATACACTCATTCTTTACTACTGTATAGCTGAAATAATTTTAAACTGCCAACATGTCCTGTATTGCTGGAGTACTGATTTTACTACAGTGACGCATACTGAAATGTGGAAAAAAAAAGTAAAAAAAAAACCCCTTATGTTGAAAATGCAGACCTATTTAATCAGACATTTACAAGAATAGATTATGTTCTTTTTATTTTTCCTGTTAAAAGCAAGTTCAGAAAAATACCTTCTCTCTTTTTGTTTCCATCTTTCAATGAAAGACTCATTTCCACTGTGAGTCTTCCAGCTAGAGAATGGTGCAGAGCATCAGAATAAAATGGAAGCATCATGATGGTCATGAAACCCTAAAGTCACTGAATCACTCATTTATCATGAGGACTGTTACACCTTAACACAATTCCTCAAGAGTTCAGAGTTCATCTTTCAGACAAGAAAAGAAAACCAGGTGTGGAGCAGAGCTGAATTCGGTGCCGAAATCTGTCATATCCATCTCTGAGACTCTTCTGTCAAGTTCAGTGTAAATGGAAAGGACCAGGTCCTGCGCTGACAAGAGTCAGCAAGAGCTCTGCTGAATGTAAATGTAAGAGCTGCATCACAATAGCTAAGGAAACTGCTTGAGTGGTGTTTAAATATCAGTCTGATTTTGGTACAAGGCAGTGAGAAGCATTTGACTTCACCCCAAGCATAATGCCGTGCATAGCTGTGTATTTTTTTCTGAGCGCAGACTGCAACATCTTAATCACCTTACTTTGCTCAAAATGGGCTGTGTTTGCCTTCAAAAAAATCTGCAGACAAATGACATGGGTGTCTGATCTGGAAATTGTGCCCAGACAGCACCCACCCAACGTGTGGCTGCTGTCTGACCAGACCAGCCGTTTTATTAAAAGGACTTCCAGACAGTATATCTCATATTCTTCTCCCGTCATCCCTACCACTATAGCAAACAAGAACTAAGAAAAAAGGGAATTGGGAGAAGCGAGAAAGGAGGTACTGCAATGACCAGGTACTTCCTCTACACTGTACCTGTGTCTGCAAGCACCTCTGCTCCTGCTGTCTGTAGTGACATCCAGCCTCTGTTCCCTCTTTCCTGAAAAAGCTTCTGGGAAAATTTTCCCTCAGTTTGCCGCTCATATGCTAGTGGCACTCTGTTTTTGCTGTTAACTAGCTGATACTGTTTTAAAACATATCATCTACAAACTTTCCTAATTTCAGTTTTCTCTGGGCCCTTTGAGGATGCTCCCCAGGGCCATGTCTGTGGTGATACCGTAAGGTGGAGCGCACTGTCTCTGCAGATCAGAGTGCCCCAAGTGCTCAGCATGCTGCCTCATAGACACCCAGAAGTCTTTGCTAGTCTGCAGGTGGTCACTGAGTACCTCCTCATGCTTCTCAGCACATCCTAGGATGCCTGCTGCACCTTGCTCTGTGCTCCAGCCAATACTTCGTTGAACAGGGCAGGCTATGCAGTATGATGGTAGACCTACAAGAATGAGGCAGCTGCTTCTTTCCAGTGACCAGCACAAACATCCTGCTTCTGAAGAAAGGTTATTTATAGGAGTCAGAAGTTTGAACTGATACCATAAGCTGCAGGTTTTAAGTAATGAGCAGTCTTTGCCCCTCTCTTCAGGCTGGTTAAGGCTGTACTGGCAGCTGCAATAGGGTACAAGACATGGCTGCCCTGTGATCTGGCTGTCCTGGTGCATGAAGCTCACTCCACTGCACAAGGCTGCACTGCCAAGTAACACTGCTGTGTATTTTCTGTCCATCTTCCAACTTAGGAGTTACTTAGGGCATGGATTCATTTTTTGAAAGGCAACCAAGAGGCTAGCAACCCTTCAGGTAAGTAGTGTCCAATGTAACAAAACAAAACACCCCCCTCCATCCTCCCACCTCCACCAAAAGACCCCATAACTTTAAGGTGGTTCTCACAGCTGCTAAAGCAGCAATGCCTTGCCTGGGAAGTTACGGCCATATAAAAAAGGCCATCTAAAGAAAGAGGTTTTTCACTTTTCTGCCACTTGGGCTAGCTTCTGGGTACAACATGACACACTTTCTTTGACATTAAGCACTTCCAAATTTATTTTAACAAGCTGTTTTACCAGTGGCAACATTGCCTGCTGCTCAGATTTGCTATTCCCAATAAAATGCACAGCAACATCTGAAAACAGAGCAAGATTCGTAACCGTTGCCAATATAGCAATTCCACAGGCTTCACTGTAACTCATATGTCTCTTTTTGTTGACACTTTTTCTGTCCCTGGACATGTGCATCAGCAGAAATTTAATGATGGTAGCATCTCCAGAATGACTGAGAACTGGAAGCATTCACTTTTGTGTCCATTATGCATTCTTTCTCTAAATGATTTCAGCATCATTAGCTGATCATGGCATAAAAACATTCCTATTGCATGCAGCTTTAACGAGATGGAATTTCAGTTTTTCAAGGTCAAAATTTGAGAGATCAGATTAGCTGTTTAGAAAGCATTTTTTAACTCATTTAAATAGTCAGGGGGTGGGGTGGGGGGAGAAGACCAAAAAGAAAATCTGCATATTTCTAGATATATCCTGTAGAAATGCCCTGTGTCCTTCTGTTTTCATGCTTACTTTCCAAATAAATGTTTTAAACTTTCTAAAACAAAGTGGCTTGGAATCACTTGGCCAGTGAATGTTCAGAAAGTTCTCTTATATCTTTAATCATGCTTTTGGTCAGTAAACTCTCTTATATAGGGAGGAGGACTAAACTCTTTGAGTCTTTCTCTGCCTTGTTGCCTGGAGTTGGCAGGCTTGCAGGTAACTGCAAAGATTTGTATGGCTGAGAATATGTTGAGACTCTTTTCTTTCCCTACCTCCACCCCATAGGAAAATGCAGGTTGGTTGAAACCCCAGCCTTTTCAGAAATTCTGTTTCTGTGCATTTGAAAAACTTTTGAAATGATGGAAATGTTCCTTCAGAGATGGTAACAAAGTCAGAACCTCAATTTCAATCTCTCTGAAATAACATATTTTCAAATTTCACAGTTAAAATATTCATGTTTAGAGTGAAAAACTGAAATAATAAAAAGAAATCTGAATGCACCCGTTTTGTTCTTTCTGATCTTTGATTAAAACTGGACATTTTTTTTCCTCAATCATATCTTTAAATGCCAGATAATTAAAATATGGGGAAACATGAAACATTTTGCTGTATTTGTTCGCTATGTTCTGAAGTTTAGTGAATACTTTCTTTAGCTGAAAATCCCATGAAAAGATAATGGACATTGTTTCTAATCCAGCGTTATGGAAATCCTACTCTGAATACCTATTATTTTAGGCTACCTGTCCCTTGAAATGGTGCTGAAAGATGCTGGGAATTACAAGTTTTCTTCCGTGTGGAATACTCTTGATCCTAATTTTTGCTGGCCTTTCATGCCCAGAAAAGAAGTTAAAAAACCCAGTGTCTTCCCCCTTCACCACCCTTTCAGTGAAATATCTGCTTTAGGCCCAGCCTCTGCAAGTGTTTCTTTATGCAGGGTAGCTCCTTATCTCTTCAGGAATCCTGCAGAAATAGTGCAATTCCTGGTAACTCTGTTGGATTCTCAGCAATAGCAGTTTATTGCAGCACCTGTACCTCACACTGGATTTATGGGCATCCACAGTAGCCATGTGTAGATTTAAAGCCATAAATTAAATGACAGTTCTCAGTGTGAAGGCAAATGGCACTGAATGGCCTTTGTCCATGTCTCTAAACTCTGTTATCTCCCAAACTGGGTGATCACATCAAAATTTCCTTTGAGAAATTGGCCTTGGCCAGTGTTTATGCCTGAAGCATGTCTAAGAATCATTTGGGTAAGTTCACAGGATCACAGAATGGCAGGGGTTGGAAGGGACCTCTGGAAATCATCATGTCCAACCCCTCGCTTGAGCAGGCACACCCAGAGCAGGGGGCACAGGACCATGTCCAGGCAGGTTTTGAATGCCTCCAGGGAGGGTTAAAGATGAAATTTAGCTAGAGCTATAAGCATGTTAAGGGACTAGCAATTTAACAGCAGACAGGGTGGAGATCCATTGCCCTGGAGTATTCCCTGGCACTAGCTAAGGTGCTGGTGTAGGTGTGGGCACGAGGGTCTTCCCTGAAGCACATGTGAGTGGCCACGTGCCTTCCTCTCTCTTAGATGTATCTGTGATTACACTGCTGCAAATGGTGCTAGCTGGCAGTTGCTTTGCTTTTGGATGGAAACTAATTGCAAATGTTTTTCAAATCTTCTTGTGAACAGCACTTGCATGACTGGCGGGTAGCAGGGCTGACTTATAGACGAAAAAGGGAAACTTCAGGTGTTCCATTTTGTTTTCAGTAAAAGCGTATGTCCTGTTCTGCAAAGTTGAGAATGAAGTACTACCTCAAGGGTACATGTAGTCAAATGATCATCTTAAATACATCATGCCTGGCCCTCCAGTACATGAAAATGTCCATGTTAACCTCTTCCCATCTCTGTCCTCAAGAACCAACTGTACTGGCCCTTGTGTGATAGGATACATATTTCTCCACAGCTCTGCTTGAAACATTCATGCACACAGAGTACTGATTTATCTGGGGGGAGAAGGGAGAGGTGATTAGTGTTTATTTTGATGAGTGTGCAACCAGATGCTTTCTGGACACAGAATCCTTTGAGGGTGTATGCCATGTGTCATTCACGAGGCAGCCTGAGATGTGATACTTCCTCTTTATGCCTCTAGTTTAGGCCATTGTCCACCTTTGCTATACTTCTTTTGCTGTCTTAGATGACATTTTGTGGCAATTCTCTCATGATACCTATTTATATTTAAGACTGATTATTCTTATTTTATGGGCATTTCTTCCATTGACCCCAGATGCATAACTTGGCTGGCTTTTACTCTTTCTGTCATTCTGTTATTCATGGCACAGTTTTTCTTGCTGCAGGCTGCTTGGTTATGTGATTAAAGACTAATCATGGTGAACTTAAAGACCCAGCGAGGACTGGAGGAACAATGACACGCAGAAGAACCCTAATAATCTAACCAGTGGAAATGGACAACTCAGCTGCTCCCTAAGACTGTCCACGGGGTGGCGGAAGATTGTCCCTGGAGTGAAGCCACTCAAGATGAGTCTGGGGAAGGGCCAAAGCTGGGGAAAGGGATGGATCAAGGTGGATTGGGGAGGGCAGAAGTGGAAAAAAGAAGGAAAAGGGGAAGAAGGGGCCAATGGAGTGTAAAGGTCAGCAGCTTGACTGACAGTGCCCTGTGCTTGATGATCAGAGTCTGTCATTTGTTGTACTTAAATCTGATTTCTGCAAACCTTCTGTGTAGTTTCACTCTCTGCTTAGGGTGTGTATGTGCGAATGCTGGCAAACCTTAACCCACACTATTTGGTGAACATGCAAGGTCTGTGTGCCAGCAGCTGGAGTGAACTGCCAACCTCAGGGGCTCGTGGGTGATGGTGGCAGGAACTGGAGCAGGTCAGGGGCATTGGCAGCTGCTCCTGGATAGATTGGGAAGGCCAACAGCAGCAGTGACCCATATACCATGTGTGCCATATTGCACCAGCAGACTCCAGTCCCAATCATCAGGAGAGAAGGAACAGGACTGGGCCACCTATGAACGTCATGTTTGTCTGAGGACTGTATGCATGCAGGTGGGTGCTGGGACAGGCAGCACTTTTTCTCTGCATCACCCTGTGTGGCTGGATGGACGTGTAGTGTGAGCACACACATGCAGCCAACAGGAGTGGGTGTGCAGCCTCTCTCTTGGCTACACCTAAGGTCAGGGAGCCACAGCAGCCTTGCATTCATGGGGCTGGGACAGGAGGAGGTCCACTGGCTCCCAGTGCCTATCAGGTTCAGCTACCTCTAGCAGAGACAAAGTTTTCCTCTTGCCAAAACCCATGAGCTCTGTCAAGGTTGATGGACTCCTTGCCACTTTAATAAATTACCTTCTGTTTGTCTTCACTCCTAACTCACTTTTACCTGCCGCTCTCTGTGCAGGGGACTCAGTGATTTGTGGCCCTCTTACTGCCCTGCTGAGGTCTCTAATCCTGTCTTTCAAATCGTTATCTAAACTCCCTTATTTTCTGTCTGTTCTTTCTTCTTTCTCGTTTTGAGGAAAACTGATGATGTTAACCACACAAATAAAGAAATACATTTATTAAGGAAAATAAAGAAGACGTAAGCCTCTGCTGAGGCTCCTGAGCTATACCCTGTATCTACAACATTTTCCTGGAACAATCTTATTATAATTATCTATCTGTTATTTTTTTTTTTATTTGTTTCAAATTCTGATTCAAATTCCTTAGTATCCCCTAGGTATTGTTGTACTTTTGAACTGAATGCTGCAATGTACGGAAAGACTGCATTAAGTCTTACTTAGAGAGTATTACTTAACTTTTGAACAGCTGGGCTCCTTCCCAGCTGTTCAAAAGCCAAATTCTGGCTCCCCAGGAGCAGTAATGTGTACATTTCATTGTAAATCGATTTAAATAGATTGCCTTTGATAGAATAGCAATGTCTGAAATGGAAAGTTAACATCTAACAAGAATATCTATTGCCTTTAAGGAAAGAGTGAATCCTGGATACACATCAGCCTCAGTGAATGGATTTATTCACAGAAATAGCATGGCATAAAAATGAAAAATACAGGACTCATGACCTGGATATGTTCAGTAGAAGCTTGCCTGTGATGAGACCTTTTTTCATGCTTGACCGTTTAGCCCAAATTCCGTATATTCATAGGGAAATGTAAGATTGTTCGGTGAATTCACTGAAAGATGCAGGGGTCACATGAATTAAGTAAAAAGCGTCGGACTTATGTGTAAAGTTCTCAGTCAGATATCAAAAAAACTTTATTTTTCTGTCTGGGAGCTAAATTGGAGCATTTTGCTCCAGTGATTAATTCCAGTGAGTAGACACAAAGTTAGTTTCACCAGGCTTGGACTATTAGGTCCTGAAGGGAAGAGACAGAAGGGCTTGAAACCCTGCTGGATCTGTGGGAGATTAGATAATTATAAGACTACGGGGCTGCACACCAGGAATTTAATTGAATGCATCAACTTATCTCAGAGAGAATATTAGGAGTCTATAAGAAGATAACGCCTTTCAGATACACCTGTCAGAATTTCTAGAACAGTAAGATTGCCCCTGGCCATGATTTGCTCTTTATGGAAAAAGGTATATGTATGCTTTCTGCTGACTGTTTAAAGTGGTTTCAACATATCTGCCTTTTCTATCTTAGAAAATTCATCATAAGTGAAGCTATCAAAGTCAGAATCAAAAGCAATTAGCTGAGATACTGCATTTCAGCATGCTCATAAATCACCTCTGTCTGCTTTGCAGGATGTTGATGTTGATGTTGTAGGTCTTTTTTACCTCTTCTGCTTAGACTAACAGACTAACTAGACTAAGATAAGTTTTGTTTATTATTCAGTAGTTGTTATTAATGTATTTTTATATTCCCTGAAAGACTTGTTCCATATGTGATCACATTGAATAATTTGGTCAGAAATGTAAACAGGACAAAAAAAAGAGACAGAAGAGGAAGGTTGAACATGTGAAGGAAAGGCAAAGGAGGGATTGGAAGGGACACAAAGAGAAAGGGAGAAGGAAAGCTAAAACTGAAGAAAAGAAAGAGGTGAAGAAAAAGAACATATTCCTTAGTAAGAGAGAAAGAAAAAGTGGTCCAAGCAGAGTCAGTGGAATGAAATCAGAATGTCCTGGAAAAATACATGGGAAAAGTCTGAAAAGAAATGTAAAGGGACAGAAAATTACCAGATATCTTACTTGAAACAACTTTCATATGACAGATGTAATTGTAAGGTTTTGCACAAATTCAGCTGAGTGACTTCTAAAGCCAAAAAGGCTAGTTTGATAATCTTGATAATCTCTTTAGTATAAATTGCTGGTTTTCCTGAATGAGCTCCTGGTTTAATACCTTTATGGAAAAAACCCAAATATCTTAATTTAAAATGTTTGTAGTACAAGCTCCAACAAAAGTCTTGGCAATTTTTTCAGAGGGTTTTTTACACTTATTTTTAATCTATTTCAGTCTAAATTGATCTAACTTCAACTTTAGCTCAAAGCCCTATCAAGCAGATTGAAGAGCCCTCTGTCAGATTTCTATCCTTATGAGGTACTTAGGCTTAGATGAAGTAATTTCTATGATTAGAAAAATGGTTGAAGTTTTCTGAGTCTTGTTATAAGGCATGTTTTAAAACCAATTTCATGACTCCTTGCCCTTGCTTTCATTCTGCGCATTTATTAATGCCCTTCTTCAAATGGACACAGTAGTCTGGTAGCAGGCAGAGGTGACAGCCTCTTGGGGTTTTTACTCAGCACCCCTCAGCTTACACACCTAAAAACAATACTAACCTTTTGGCCAGTGATTTAGGGGCAGCTCAAATGCTGCTGAAGTCAGCACTGGCTCTAGGATTTGGGTGACAACCTTGAGTGACTGTGGCAATGGCCGCAAGGGTGGCTAATGATGGAGCAAGTTGAGGGAGTGGCAGTCCATGTTCATTTACACGTGCACTTGTATACAGCACTCCCTTCCCAAACCCTTTACCTAGACATTCATTTTGAAGTAGCATTGCTTGTCCTAGAAGTGTGGCATACAGACTTTATCCCTGAATAGATGTCTTTTCACTTGGGTGTTCCTTTTTGTTAGTGTCAGGCTGACAAGTAATCTACAGCACTGTACGGCATTGATGCTATTCTCTTTGTCAACAAACTTTTGATTTCAGAATCAATTAGTCAAATTAGTTTGACCATAACTTTTTTTTTCCATAAGTGTTGCAAATCTTTAACTATTATTTTCCTTTGATTTATTTAGCTGATACAGTTTCAACCATTCCATTTCTTTTGGTCAGAATTGACTGATACCAGTCTGAAAGATATACAGTTACTCACTCAGCCTAGCTAGCCTTTACAAGGGATGCTTCAAATGTTGCATATCTCCCGTGCTCTGGATGCTCCAGAAGGTTCAGAGACCTACGGCAGGTGCCTGTTCCTGGCTCAGAAAGCTCACAGGCTGTCACTTCAAAGCTCCTCATAAGGGCTCTCAGGCCCAGTCTTAGTCATCATTGTGTTTGTATCCTACTGAATTACTATTAACTGACTGTCTCTGACTTCTAGTATTTTTGTCAAATGGAGAACAGAAATATGGAATATTTCCATCTTTCATTTAACTGTCAGTTCTATAATTTCTATTTGTTGTGGCCATTAACATTGACAGAATTTATTTTCTTTCTCTCAAACATGAATGTATTTTATTCTCTTTAGCCCCATTTGCCTTTTGTCTTTTCTCCTTTTTTTTGTGTAAATTCACTACAGCTATGAGGCTTGAATAGTTCTAATTTTAATTCCCAGTTAAGTAGATTAAGCAAACTGTTATCCTGTAAAGTCTGCAATATGTTCACATCCTGATAGCCTCACCATCCTCTTCCTTCATTCTGAAATATAGCCTTCATGTAAGTATGTTTTTGCTGCAAAGAAGTGGTTGGTTTTTTTTTTTTTTTGTAGCAAGATTATTTTTATAACTCCTTTGTCATGCATTCCCTTTATGGAAGAACCAGAGCCAATCTTTCAGCCGCATTTCATAGGAAAGTAAGGATGGGAAGTTGCTCAGGTTTATGAGATGAACAGCAGAAAAAAAAAACAATGCCCATGAAAATAAAACTATGGATTAAGCATCCCTTTTCACAGCAAAAGCATGAAACAACTTTTAGGCCAGAATAAGGAGAAGAAGAAATATGGGACTTTTGTATGGAAACCTCTCTGACAGAGGTGCCCATGTCCTGGGAGGTGAACAAGGGTATGCCATTATTTCCTGGACTCATGACAGTGGTCTTAGGGATGTGCAGCCCTCAGGTGAACATGGTAGATAACCTTGTCCACCCTCCCTTGAAAACACTTGGCTTCACCAAGTCAGGCTTGGTGAAATGGGTGTTTCAAGGTTAGCATGGGAAGGGTGAGGGCAAGTGGGATAAGCTGCACTCCACTCATTGCTGCCAACTTGCTTCCCACCTCCAGGAGGGAAACGTTGCTATGTTGGTTGGTTTTGGCTGCAGGAAGAGTTGAAGGCAAGTCTTTTGGAGCACAAAGTGTCTGCTCATTCCCAGTCAGCAGAATAGGGAAAACTGTTCTTACTGGCATAAACAAAGCAAACCTGAAGCTATTCTTAACTTCTGCTGTGAGATACACAGGATAAGATTCACGAGAAACTTGGAATTTTTCTTCTCTTTCTTTCCAACATCAGCATCAGAATTTGTTAGTGTTTTAAACTATCATTTTATAAAGGAAACTTCTTGATGTTTCAAATAATTTTCTAGTTATTTTATTTGTGGCTTTTGGCCAAAAAAACACAAACCAACCCACAAATAAAGAGGTAGACTATAAATGTAGGGCTCCTGCTACCTGATACAGCTTAGCTACAGAGTAAGATTCCCACTAGTGAATCTCACAAGCTATTATAGAAGGTTATTACATGTGAAGATGAAGGAATCAAGTACCTAGTACACAGAGAGTGAAAAGTGCTATATGCCTTGCAGTTAAGAACTACCAGAGCTTAAGCTGTGTAAACTGTTCTTTTATAACAACTTATCATAAAAAAGCAATTAGCATAATTTCTTATTCTCTTTAAAATGGAAAGACCTGTGTGATATTTACAGTGTGCCCAGTCAAACAGCTGTACTATAATGACTCAGGAAGCGAAATAGGGATCTTTTTATTACTTTCTGTTAAGCGTGTCAATTTCAATTTGGGATGGAAATTGGCTGTAATCCACACATGATACTCATACATTTAGTGTTGTAGTAAATAAGTAGGTAGATTTGGGACACAATTTAGGATGCTAGAGAAAGTGATTTCCAGCAGATTTGGTATAAAATCAAATTAATTTAATATCTCATCATTCTTGCTGGAGTGCAGAAAAGTCTTCTCTTTTCCTCTGAAACACGAAGTAAGAGTGGATGAGATAAAAATTCCACTGACAGTGAGAAAGAAAGAGCTTTTTGGATGAGCAGAACTTTATTATTAGCAGTAGAGTATCTTATCTCAAATGAAGCAATGGGTAGTTTCCAAATGACAATGTACCATTTGTGGGGGGGGGGGTAGCATAATCTATCTGGGAGAGGTGACAGAAGGAAATGTAATTTGGGAAACAATGACATATGGCAAATGATCCCTGGAACACTGAAGGTCCACTCTGCAGGAAACATGAGATGGGCTTATGGACTTTGTCTCTTTCCTCAAAATCCAGAAGGTCTGTTGAGTGACAGACTGAGATGGACCGACCAGGCCTTCATGTTTGTGTAGCTCTCTTCTCCTGCACAAAGCAGCAGCTAAGTTCTCCCAGAATCAGAAGCACTGGTGCCAGTTAAGTATTTTGTCTTTACGTTTGTCTGCAAAGTGAGATCAATAGAATACAATGAGCAAGCTTCATAACTGAATGCATGTACAGCAAGCAACTTCCAAATATATACCACAGCAAGTGCCCGTGGACATTAAAAGACTGACAGAATAGATAGCATAACAGTGTAGATCATCCAGCATTGCTAAATAAGCAAAACATCTTTAAACAACAGTAGCTGTTGGCCAGGGAAAAGCAGTCAGTCAAGGTCTGACAGCTAGAAACACAGCAATCTGTCACTTGATGAGAAGGCCTTGATCACTCGATGAAGCTGATTAGGCAATCATCTGACAAGGTTATAAAAGAGCTTCCTCCTCCTTTAGTAAACCCATGGTCTGGAACAGCAGGAGAACAGCAAAGTTGATGAAGAGGCTGCAGGTAGGCTTCATCTGGCAAAGTGTCTCCAGAGCAGGTGGAAAAGACACAGGCAGAATGGTGACAGGTATAGTTAGCTTCTGTTTTACTATTTACCCTTTACTTTCTCTCTTGAGGAAAGAATAGCTTTTCAGAAACTCTGTGCAAAACATAATGTATGATGTGCTTTACCTCCTGTGTATCTCTGAGGAGGTAGTCTGTGAATCTGTAGCCCCTTGAGTCTCATACCATGAATTCCCAAGTGCTGGAGCTTAGACACCCCATGGGGCTTTGCAGATCAGGCAGAAAGGGCAAGCCACCTGTGCAAGATCAGACACTTCCATGTGGTTATAAGATCTGACTCCTCTAATTAAAAAAAAAAAAATAAAAAAGAAGCAAGGTCTAGCCTCTGAGAAGGTCCCTAGACTTTGAAAACTTTTCACCTTTTCATATGCAGTTCCAGCTGCTGCTTGCCTGCAGTTCAACTCCCACCAATGTCTTCAGTCTCATTAGATAAGGAGGATCCAGAAGGATCTCTGGCTTGGGATTTGGACTCATTTGGCTTTGTTGGGAGGATGTATTTGCTTTTTAATTGGAATGAGTGCTTGGTTCTGGCTCCCTTTCTGACAGTCAGCTGACTATAAATACAGAGCCCCTTTCAGCTGGAAACCAGGATGCATTTCCCTGAAATGAGGGTGGTTGTAGCAGTTTAAATCTTTTTGTGGAAAGTGAATTGTTTCAGCCCAGATTCCACTTCATATTAACAGCATTGAGAGCAAAATCGAAGTTTAGTACAGATCACTAAGAGAGAAGCACTTGTAACTATCCCTGAATAAAACACTGTGCTTAAACCATACCAGTAACTCGGCAGCCTTGAAAGAGCAAAGCCAAAAATACTGCAGCAGCTGTCCTGTTGATCAGCTTGTACTTATTCAAAACTGTGCAGATCTGACATTTAGCACAAAAATAACCATTTCCCAGTTCATTCACAATTACATGAGGGAGTTGGGTAAACTTTGCAATGTGTTCTTGTAAATAAACCTCCTTACCCCTGGAGTGAAGCATTCCTAATAAGTAATTAATTAATTGAATATTAAGTTATACGCCTTGAAAACATTACAGTTTTGCAGGAGCTGACCATAATCCATATCCTGGCTCATTTCCATGTTTGTCTCATTTGCTGAAGCAAATTCACCATTTTGAATCCAGATCACATTATGTGTTCCAGGATCAGTACCTTTTCTAACCTTAACATGCAATGGAAATTAGCTTCTTTACTGCCACACAAAGAAAGATAAGTTGCAGTTTTGAGCAGAGGCACTGAGCAAAAGTTGCAGCATCTTAGGACTGAAATATAGTCTTGTTATTACAAATAGACTTTTCATTAACTTTCCTTTGCTTTACTTTGCACAGGGGTATTTGTCAGTCACCAGCCATCCTTCTTGTTCTTTTTGCTTACTGTTCACAACTTTGCTTCTTGTATACTGCTTCTCTTTTGCAAATCTATTTCACTATTTCATTCTTTATCTCTAACACAATTGTTTTCTGTTACCTATTAGGCTGTAGCGTGTATTCTTCTCTCCTTTTTTTTCTGCTCTGTCTTTATTTCTCTTGAAGAACCAAGATGGTGCATAGTTGAAAGGTGAGGGTGGTGCTGCCAAATACAGTGTTTTCCCTTTCATTTATCTGGTCAGAATTCCCTCGTAAATGTTTCTCTCTGCCCTATAAGGATTTTGTACAAGAAAAGTTTAGGCTGTGTGATGATGAAGACTTGAACATGTGTACAGTGACTTCCAAGAGGTGACCAGGAATGTACTTCACTGGTGCTAAAGGAACAGCCCTTTCCTTATCAGTAATGTCTGTCTGCTAAGACTTGTGCACTTCTTCCAATTTTTTCAAAGTCCATGTTAAAAACAGGAAACTGCATGATCTAAGATCTGAGAATTCTGCTCCTTTTTTTTCAGGCAACTATTCCTCAACCCAAAATATGTTTCTGCATGAGGCTGTAAATCTATATCTGACAGCATAACCTGCAGCTGGTTAGTGCAAGTGGGGCAAGTCTCACTGAAGTCAATAGGGCTGTGGTATTCAGCATCCCAGTTTTTATGCACAAATAACTATAAGAACCCTAGTGTTATGTCCAAGCAGTATGACTTTGCTTAATCTTTTCTGTTTCAAAAGATTAAGCCTGTTCCCAGCTCAGCTGAAGTTCAAAACCATTGAGATACTCCTTTTACAACAGCCAAGGACCTGAAGGATACCTTTAACTTTTAGTTCCGATAACTCAGGGACAATAATCAGCAGTTCCAAAGACTTTGTGTGCATTTTTGTGTGTGTGACAGTGCAGAAAATATTTCTGTTCTGTTGATCCCAACACTATCTGCTTACCCAGAAAATAAAAATCAGCCCTCAAATGCATTAAGAAATGATGAAAATACTTTGGATAAAAATGGATAAATGATGGATTCAGAGTACAGTCAGATCAGAGTGTTTACTCTGAAGGGCTATCCTTGTGTCTGAAGTTGATGTTACAATTTGTGTCCAATATCAGTGCAATATATGCACTGCAATAATATATGAAATAAAAATATATGTGCAACAATATATGACAGATATTCCACTTTGCCCTTTATAAACAGGTAAGCTATAGGCATAGAGAACCTGTTCATGATATGTTCCAGGATGTATACACATTTCTTAGGTTTTTACCTGGAAGACTATGTTTTCTTGTGAAGGATTTGGAAGACTGAAGCATATGTATCACAATGGAAGGCAGCCATATAGAACGAGACAATATGATTAGATGACAGCAAAGATTAGTGTGTAATCAGGCCTGTTCTCCTTACTTACATGAAATATTTGTTTTGTGGAAAGCCACTTTGTTGACATAGCTTTTTCAGTCTTTCCAGACTAAATTGTGTTATCAGGTATTTACCTTTGCTCATCAAAGGCATTTTTCAAAACTAACTTTATTTCCCCTCTGCAAAACTCCTTCTGTCTTACCCTGAGTTAGCCCCTGATCCTGTTGTTAATTTGGAGATGTTTCTTGCTTTGCATTTTCATTTATCCCCCAAATCCATTTCCTTTTGTTTGTTGTTTGCTGGCTGTCTTTGTGCTGTTTCTTCAGTATTTCTGCCTTATTTCCACTTGCTTCACCTTTTTTGTTCTTTCCTGATGATTTCAGTGGCTAGTTCTTGAATCAGTCAAAACCTCTTTTGATATCTACCTAGATATTTCTTTTTCTTTTTCTTTGAAATTTCTTGAGCGTCTTTACTCTAAAGAAATGCACTTATGGCTCCCAGCTTCCTGCTTACCCCAAATGTATTTCTTTGATGTATCCTTGAGTCTCAGTTCAGCTAAAGCTTTCTACAACAGTGTAGAACTTATATGGTGAAATACGGAGTGTGAAGCATGGCAGTCCAGAGGAACCAGAAAACATTAAACTTGGGGTCTGTCTGAAACTGATGTTTCCAGCTTCACATGATGAATTCAGGGCTAGAGAAAGGTAGCACTCATACTATATGGCACAGGCCCACGTCCTGAGTCCTTTCTCTGCCTCTGCATAGTAAGTGTGCATTGGCATGTTCTTCAGAGTTATTGCTGAGGTCCAGAATAGCTGTGTGTACATGGACAACATGTCTGCTTGTGCTGAGTGTGCATGGAAGGGTTCCCTTGCATGTGCATTTGCTGACTGTGACCTCTTGATATGTCTTCTTCTGCATGGGATCCAGAGTCTGTGTAAGCCTCAAAAAGCAGCCTTTCTTTAAAGAAAGAAATGATGATGCCTGCAACTATTTCCTACAGAGTGCCATAAGAGTTGAAACATCTCAACACCCTCAGACACATGGTGTGAATTTCAGAGTTGTCCTGTGCAGGGACAGGAGTTGGACTCGACGATCCTTGTGGGTCCCTTCTAACTCAGGATGTTCTATGATTCTATGATCTCCCAGGAAGCAGAAGACCAAGTTAAAATATCTTTCTCCGACAAAGTCAAACACCATTTCTCTTGCACTCAGGACAGCCTATCTGCTGGCATGGATGAGGACAGAATCTGTTTTTCCTTTGAAAGGTCTTCTGGGAACATGACGTAGTTGAGGACAGAGGGAAGAGTGTAAAGGAAGACTGCATCACATTCCTCTGGGAGAGGAGGTTTCTGGGTGTTATTCTCTGCTCTCATTAAAATTTCTATCTTTTTATCCATTGACTGAGAAGAGAAATTCCCTTTGCCTGCCTTTTGATGATTAAAAGGCTTGGAGCCTTGGCTTTTGTTTAGGCTTTGCTTTTTACTGTTATGGCTAACTGCATAGGACTCTTCAATCAGTCGTCATTGTATTAGCTACAGCACCCAAAGGGAGCAATTGCAAGTACTTGAATCTGGTCAGTGAGTGTTTTTGGCACAGGGGTTGCCATAACCTAGCAAGCAGACTAAGCAGGAGACCTGCAGGATTCAGCATTTGCACAACAAAGGCAGAAGACAGAATTGAGCAACAGTGGCTAGCCTGAGGCTTGCATGTACTTCATAGGATACCCTTGGTGACAGTCCTCTGTGCGCAGACTGCAGATCTGTGGGACCATGGTGTAGTTTTCTCCTGGCCTGCTTTTTGTGGAAATGAGGCTACAGGAGGGAGAATTATTAGGAAGTGGGATTTTGCCCAAGCACAGGATGAGAGTGCATTCAGGGCATGTATCCAGACCCTGAAGCTGGGAAGCACTCAGTGGTCACAGCTAGAAATGAAGGAGTAAGATAGAGGCCTGCATTCAGTTTTAAAATCCTAATTTTAAATGCAATAGAATATAAATCCCAACACATTTTGGTACTCAACTTCTCATTATCTAATGGCAGGTGTTTGAAGAGACATCTTGTTCTGGTCTGCTTTGACCCACAGGCCCTGTCTATTTTCTCATGTAGGAGTTCAAAGCTGTTTGTTTGTGTCTGTGATGTTATGCTCCCTGCCTGCTCTGCACTTCCATTTTATAGACCATGCTGTAAATCATCATGCAGTTGGGCAGTTAGTGGAAGCCCTCTCTTCTGGGGCTTTCAATATGCTTAATGTCATAGGCAGTCAAGCAGCTGAGGTTTGGTAGTGTTGTCAGGGATTTTTCTCTCCCATCACAGCAGGGCAGTGGCAAGTTCAAAGGCCCAGTTCAGAGCCTGAGGGTCTTCTGAATAAAAGGCCTCATTAGTCCCACAGCTGATCGCTTTTTTTATATGACTGTCTGGTCTATAGTGGTCTGGTGAATTCTGCCACTTTCTATTGGCTTTGAGTGTGGATGTTGGAAACACAAAGGCTTACAGAAATTTCCAGATTCAAGTCAAGAGCAATAACCCTTCCATAAACCTGTTTACCATGCTAAAAGGAGCAGTGCATGTTTCCAAGCTATTGGGAAGCCGTGTGCTCTTTTTCTCTGTGGATGTGCAAAATGTTGCTCTGACCCTTACAGGCGGTTTGCTTCTCTTCCCACAAAATATTAGTACATGCCTAACCTTGTCTGCTTACTGTAAAGCTTGTGCTTGGTGTCTTACTGTCATCCCTCTCTCTCCATGTGAGAAGTGGAAACTTAAACAACTGCAGCTTAGTCCTTGTGCTCTGTTACCCTTAGCAGCCTAGAATATACGCTGTCATTCATAGCACTTCACTTTGCGCTTTATTTGTCAGGATACACATACAAACTGCACACTGACACGATTTTGGGAGAAGGAGAAATGGTAAACAAAAGAAATCAAACAGAGCTGCAAAAGCTGTTTTCATTATGTCACTAGCAAAAGTTTATGGGAACAAGGTGAAAGGAAGCGCATAACAGGTTTGTTTCCAAAATCCAATATTATTTTTTGAGCCTTAGAGAAAGAGCAGTCTAGCCTGTCCTTTGGTTGCAGCTGTATCCACAACTATAAACAACTGTTTAAAAATCAATTCCAGGAAAATCTCACATGTTTGGAGAGGGACAAAAAATGCTCTTTTGCTCTTCTAACTTGCATGGGAGCAAAAATGTGCTGCAAACAAGCAAGCAATATATAACACTTCAGCATGTTGATCTCAAAATGTCTGACTTCATGGGGATGCTGTGTCACCCAAAAGAAAGATCTGCTTCCACAAACAAGATAAATCAAAGAAATACAAAACTGAAGATAGGTAACAGAGCATTGTCACTAAGATCTCCAAGTGTCTGAGGGAGATGGATGCTCATAATGTACTATTCTCCACTAAGAATGAAAAAATCAAGGGTCATAAAGAGAGGAAGCAGGTGTTCTGCAATACCAAGGAAAACAAAAGAAACATGTATATAATGTGGCTTCTGAACCAAGTCAGGAAACAGCTCATGGCAATGGTGCATATCAATACTGATGAGAGAACTTCAGAGGATATCTTAAAGATCATAGCTCTTTTTGGAGAGGAAGAAAGGGTGACATTTTGAGGCATGTAATCTAGATTCATTGAGAAACCCATCCCTTTAATGTTTTCTCCTCTTAATAAATAGTATTTATTTATAAATAACATTGGGGCTGTGAGTTTCTGGTGCCTCTTAAATATTTATAAAGGAGAAAAACCATAAGAAAATATGTGTATGATACTCATTTCTGTAAATAACACATTGACAGGTGTAAAGACTGACATAAATTTACACAGGCTTCTATTTCGAGTGTTGTCTTTTAAGTGAAATGAAGTAGGGAAATCATGCATTGTAAACAAGATGAGGTTCCTATCTAACAGGCAATACAATGTGTATGGATTCATTTCTATAAATACTTTTCATAGCTATTTCATCTGGGTTGTTTATAAATTAAACAGATTTTAAATATAGACTCTAGGCTTCAGGTACGCAATGTTCCCTTCTGAAGAGGTTACAGTAAGAGCTCTGGATCTCAAAAAAAGAGAAATGAAGACCAGCTGAAGTTTCCTATCATAATCCAAGGAGAACTGCTTTTCTCCTCTATTTACTGGTCAACTTAACCTTCACTTCAGGTTGGCACCATACACAGGGACTATGGAAGAAGCCTTCTCTTTTTCAGTATTAGATATCTATCTTTGGGTTACCAACAATGAAGACAAAGCCAGACTCTAGGAGGTTTGTGTTCAAAGGACAAGAGGCACTGGATACAACCTGGGACATAGGATTTTTTCCTTCCTTTACCACGAGAGTGGGATGCTCCATCCTTGGGTCTATTCAAAATGTGACTGTAAAGCATCTTGTGCAGCTGCTTTTCCTAGACCCCCTATAAGCAGGAGGTTGGATTAACTGAGTAAAGGAGGTTCCCTTACAACCTGCATAGGTCTGTAATTCCTAACAAATAGTTAAAATATGAGAAAGTCACAATCATTTCCTGAATCAAGTGGTGGAAATGCTTGTTTGAATAATCTTTAACACCTGAAAACGTCCTCTTCGTTAATGTATTAAAACTTTCTTTTGGAAATAGCAAGTCATTAATTGCATTACAGTGTAACTTTATAGTGTAACAGAAGAGTCAATGACAGTTCCCTGTGACAGGGAACAGTAATTACAACATTTGTTTTTCTGGTTAAACAATCTGAGAGTCACTGTAATGACTCTGACAAAATGTCTGTCTAGCTCTGCGTTCTCATGCTGAAAGTGATAAATAACAAGAATATGAAACAGGACAAGTGCTTGCTGGAGGCTGGGAGGGTATCATTGGTGTATTCAGAAGCATTGTCTTAGAAGTTTATTTCTTACGTGTGTTCAGTCACTTTCTGAACTCATGTAAATTTTTAGCATTTGCAGTTTCCTAGGGTTAGAAGCTTAGGGCTTATTGCACATTATGTGAATAATTGCCTCCTTTTGGCTTAGATACGCTTTCTGAAATTTCACTTAATGGCCTCTAGTTTTGGTACTGGAAAACACAGGGAACTATTTACCTTTCCCATAGCATGTATGTTTTGACCGATCTCTGTTCTGTCTTCCTTATCAGTAGTCTTTGTTGCATGCTAAGGTGTTCTAGGCTATTCTTTATATAAATATGCATGTGTATGTGATGTCTTGGGAAAGATGGTGACCACAACTGTAGGATGGTATTGATGTCTACTCAACAAAAGAAAGGCTGATGTGAGTAAGCAGCGGCCAATACTTGTACACTTGTATTTATTTTCCGAAGCCTGGAAGGAGGTATCCCCCAGCCTATGAATCACCTAAACTTACTTAATTGAGAGAGTTCCTCTGTGTTAGTACAATCTACCATCTCTGAGGAACTGCTGAATCCTGCATTGCTGGTTTCACAGTAGTGGTTTTGCTTTACTGCACCAGACAGGCTTCCTGTAAACAGAACAAATACCAGTTTATCACAGAATTATTAAGGCTAGAAAAGACCTCAACCCAACACCACCATGCCTCCTAAACCATGCTCTGAAGTGCCACTTCTACATGTTTTTGAACACCCCCAGGGATGGTGACTCCACCACCTCTCTGGGCAGCCTGTTCCAACGACTGACCACTCCTTCAGTAAAGAAGTTTTTCCTAATATCCAATCTAAACCTCCCCTGATGCAACTTGAGGCCATTTCTTCTTGTTCTATCAGTAGTGACTTGGGAGAAGAGACCAACACCCACCTCGCTACAACCTCCTTTCAGGTAGTTGTAGAGAACAAGAAGGTCTCCCCTCAGCCTCCTCTTTTCCAGACTAAACAACCCCAGTTCCCTCAGCCGCTCCTCATAAGACTTGTTCTCCAGACACTTCACCACCTTCGTTGCCCTTCTCTGGACACAATCCAGCTACTCCATGTCCCTCTTGTAGTTGGGGACCCAAAAACAAACACCGTATTTGAGGTGCGGCCTCACCAGTGCCGAGTACAGGGGCACGATCACTTCCCTGCTCCTGCTGGCCACACTATTCCTGATACAAGCCAGGATGCTGTTGGCCTTGTTGGCCACCTGGGCACACTGCTGGCTCATGTTCAGCAGGCTGTCAACCAGCAGCCCCAGGGCCTTTTCCAGTGGGCCCCTTTCCAGCCACTCTTCCCCAAGCCTGTAGCGTTGCATGGGGTTGTTGTGACCCAAGTGCAGGACCCAGCACTTGGCCTTTTTAAACCTCATACAGTTGACTTTTGCCCATCGGTCCAGCCTGTCCAGATCCCTCTGCAGAGCCTTCCTACCCTCAAGTGGATCGACACACCAGCCCTGTTTGGTGTCATCTGCAGATTGCTGAAGGCACACTCAATCCCCTCACCCAGTGACAAAGATACCAAAAAAGACTGGTCCCAATGCTGAGTGCTGGGGAACACCACTTGTGACCAGCCACCAACTGGATTTAGCTCTGCTCACCACAACTCTCTGGGCTTGGTCATCAAGCCAGTTTTTTACCCAGCAGAGTACACCCATCTAAGCCATGAACCTCCACCTTCTCTAGGAGGGTGCTGTGGAAGACAGTGTCAAAGGCTTTGCTAAAGTCCAGGTAGACAACATCCACAGCCTTTCCCTCATCCACTATAGAGGGTGACCTGGTCATAGACGGAGATCAGGTTGGTCAGGCAGGACCTGCCTTTTATGAAGCCATGCTGGCTGAGTCTGATCCCCTGGTTATCCTGCACATGCCTGAAGAGCGAACTCAAGATGAACGTCTCCATAACCTCCCCTGGTACCAAGGTCAGGCTGACAGGTCTGTAGTTCCCCAGAACCTCCTTCCAGCTCTTCTTGTAGATGGGTGTCACATTGGCAAGCCTCCAGTCTTTGTGATGATTCATGTTATCATGAATTAAATCATCAGAGTGAGAATTTTAAGTGAGTTAGTAAAATCAAAAGTAAACATAAAATGAAGTGTTACTCTGTGCTTACAAAAAAGATGCCTTTCTAGTAATTCTAGTGTCTCCACCAAAGTCTTTGTCTCCTTTCCTCCTCCTTTCCATCTCTTTTCTTGTCCACTTTCCCCCTCTCTCCCTTCCACCTCCTGTGATGTGCCTTAACTTGTCTATCCCTCCACTCATGCGGTATGTAGTGAACACATCTGGACTAAATCTTGAATCTCTTACCCCCACCCCAGTACTGTCTCTTTTATTTGTTACAACAGAGACATTTTATTCTAAACATGGTTGTTTTGCAGCAGCCATAGTTAGGGACTGGGACTTCAGTTAAGATTTTTCTCTTTCTATCCCTGCATGATGAATGTGAGCAGCTAAAACACAATAATGAATTTTGTAAAAAAAGGGCATGCCAAGTCTATTGATCCATTAAAGCTTATACTGCAGTAAACAAAAATGTGAAGCAGTATGACTCCTGAAAGGAACAGAAGCTTTCTGAATCTTTTCTTGAAGCTTTTCTTCTTATAGCAAAGTATGATTAAGTCTGTAATAGTGGAGTACATCGAAAACATAAATGTGTGCTTTTCTCTGTAGAACATGATTTTTTATTTAGGATAAGATGCCTGATTAAAGAGCATGTCTTTTGCAGACAATGGTGAAATCTGGACTTTTTTTTTTTTTTTTGTCATTGAGCAAAAAACTGTGATGGTCTTTAGAAGCAAGGGAAATATAATTTCTTTTGCTGGCTCAAGCTCAACCAGGAAGTGCCACAGGAGAAGATGAATGAGGTGAGCAATAATGAGGTACATGGCTGTTTATTTCTAGGTCACTTACTTGAATCTGATCCAGGTCAATACTGCCTGAAATTTCTTGCAAATTGATAGCTGTTTAGTTAAACATGACGTGAATTGGCATTGCCCCTACTACATTATAATTTCTTTATCTTCCTTAATTTTTGAAGCTGAAATGACAGACATTGCACAAATAAAAGCAACTGCTGGTATAAGTTTTGCTGCAGTTGGATAGGTGCCACCATTTTATCACAGAAGTCATTGCTGCAGTAAGATTGACCCTATGGCCAGGTCCTAACATCCCTGCAAGGATGGGGGTTTTTTAATTGTCTGGGTAAACAACTCCTAACTGCAGGATGAGACGCCAGTTGACAAAGATCCCTGGCAGCTGCAAATGTATTCTTGGGGTAGGTGCCATCTGGACCACCATTTCATATGAACCCTCTTATGGGCACAAACCCTGTGAATTCAAAGCTGTGCATCCTGTTTTCATAGCACGAAGCCTAGTTATTCTCAGAGCCATCACTACAACCAGTGTTTTCAAGACTTCAAGGTATCCAGCTGTTCCTTCTACTGAGAGTCTGGGCAGGGTTTCCTTCAAACACTATTTGCATTCATCAAAGGTTACCAAGCTGGTGATGTTTCGAATGAAACTTTGTTTCACTGGAAAAATTTGTGACCAGCTGTTTTCCCAGCAACCTCTGTTTCTAATGCTGCCTGTATGAAGCTCTAATCTCTCTGGAACTGAAGATCCCAGATGATGGATGAATACAAAATAGTGGAACTAATATGGTGCATGTTAATCTTCTTGGCTCAAACACTTTAGTTTTTGATGCATCACTTCTTCTAGCCATCATCTGACAACTGTCTATTTTTGCTAGCTATTTCAATTGTGAGTTCTTTCAGGCATAGATGTCTGCCTCATTTTTCACGCTCAGCACTCTTTAAAACTCTATAAAATAATAATTGCCCTTGTTAATCCCTTCCATGGAAGCCTTGTGTCTAAAAGGAGAGAAGTTTCTGCTCTGGCTTTGTGCTCCAACTCTAGCAGCACTCTGTGCCTTTCACTCAGGCACATCTCATTTGCTCAGCCCTTATGTAGATTAGATTACAAGAGAGGTAAGAGAATATTTACAGCAAATAATTAATGTCTAATGTGGAATTTACTTTTTCCTTATCTGATATGGAATAACACTTTTTTAAGGCCTTATTCAGGTGCAATTTAGATTTGTTGAGTCCCTGAGAGTTAGTTTACTTTCCACTTGGATAGGAGTAGAGTCAATTTGCTGATGCCTTTGTGATAGATTTCTTTCGGTGTACCAAAAATAATAATAAAAAACCCCAAACAACCCAACAGAGGGGATTATCAGTTTAGAAGTGTTCTGCTCAGGTAGTATAGACAAAACAGTGCTGATCTCCTCTAAAGTACATCTAAAATAAAGATCCAGAATCTGACATCTGTTACAGCAGCCCTTCCGTGTTGATTTTATTATGTTTGCACATAATTTGCCAAATGTTTGTCCTTTCACAGGGCAAGCTATGTAAGCAAGCTCAGGCACTAGCTTTGTGCTCTTGTTTCTCCATTCACAGGTAACGCATAGTACTGAATCACAATTGATTCCCCAGAGAGAATCTAGGATGACTTAAATGTTTTTAGTACAGGGTTAACAGCAGAAGTCTTAATTATGAAAGAAGCCTGTAATACATTATAAATCTACGCCTTAAAAAAGTGGTTTATAGTTTGAAGAATATTTAGGAACTTCAAAAGCTGTGTACACAAAGTCCTGTGGGTCAGGGTCCCAGCTTCTAGAGGAATGTGCCTATATTGGGGACATCACTGGGCACATAGGCTGGTAAATACAGTTTATCTTCCCCAAGACAGTTCCAGGTCCCTGGAGCCAAACATAATTGAACTTCTAAGAAAGTGATCGCCAATGGTAGACGCTTATGATCTGACAGAAGGTATTACAATGTTACTGCAAATAGAGCATGCAGAGCAGTTTACAATACCCTGCAAGTCCCTTCTTTTCATAAAGAAATGGATCAGGCCATGAAGTGTGGGGGATGTTGGAGGGGTACATGTATCATTGTGAGGGCTCAGCAATGCTGTGAAAGATCTGATCCAAAATTCTTTTTTCCCCACTGACAGAGAACTTGAATAGGAATTTTCGTGCTTCAAAAACCAGTAACCTGGCACTGACTGAGAGCAAAAATGCTACAAAGTCCTGTCTTGTGTGCAAGGCTTGCTATTGAGAAGAAACCACTATTCTGGGCAGAGGAGGCCTGGTTTTGTCTTCCTTGCCAGATAAGATATACTTTATTGTAACTGCTGGGCTATTTGATCAACTTTATACAAATGAAAGAAGGAGAAAGGAGGGTGATGCCCTAGTTGTGATGAAGAGATCATGGCATTCTTCAAGGTCTTGATGTCTTTTTCAGGATAAAAGCTAGCTTAAAAACATGTGTGCTGGCCAGTGACCTGTTAGGGCACATCTCAGTCTCAACCATGGTATGGCCCGTCCTCACACAGTGAGGACCCTGTGGACTAAGCAACATATATAAGAAGTTGAAGCTGATCAAAGTTCAGAAATTCACATGTCACTTCTGCTCTGGAGTGACTTCCATAATTTCATTAAAAGATAGATCATTAAGAATCAAATTGCTGGAAATAAAGAGAGAAGTCAGAAGAGAGCAAACCAAGTGTTTTTAATCTTTTATTTTTCTGGAAACTATAAACTGCAAATTTTTCTACATTTTTATGCATGTCTTAAACAAATATCAGAATATTGTCCTGTGGAGTGCCAGACTAATTCATATGTAGGACAGAAATTTAATAACTTGTTCTCTTCCACCCTCTGTTGGTAATGCAGAATACTGATTTGAACTTGGTGTAAATCTGAACCTGCACGTACATTCAAACATTTATTGTCAACACTAAATTGTGTCCTTCTTATTGATAAACACTTTGTTTAATAGTCCCATTGAAGTGGAGGACTTCACAGTGTAGCTTTGACCAGTGTGCTTCTGAGTAATTCCAGTGAAATACAAGTCAGAAAAATAGACGTATTTAAGAAAAAAAATCCTGTATTCATCCTAATTTTCTGTCCTGGTTTTGGCTGGGATAATGTTAATTTTCCTCCTAGTAGCTGGTACAGTGCTGTGTTTTGGATTTAGTATGAGAATAATTTTGATAATGCGCTGATGTTTTAGTTGTTGCTAAGCAGTGCTTACTCTAGTCAAAGACTTTTCAGCTCCCCATGCTGTGCCAGGTGCACAAGAAGCCGGGAGGGGGCACAGCCGGAACGGCTGACCCAAACTGGACAAAGGGATATTCCACACCGTGTGACATCATGCTCAATATACAAGCTGGGTGGAGTTGTTGAGGGGGCAGCCATCACTGCTTGGGGACAGGCTGGGCATCCATTGACGGGTGGTGAGCAACTGTATCATGTATCACTTGCTTTGTATATTATTATTATTACTACTACTACTTCTATTTTAATATATTGTATTTCAATTATTAAACTCTTCTTATCTCAACCCATTAATTTTCTCACTTTTATTCTTCTGATTCCCTCCCCAGTCCCACTGGGCAGGGAGTGAGCAAGCAGCTGTGTGGTGCTGAGTTGCTGGCTAGGGTTAAACCACGACACTTTCTCATTAACAACTGACCATAATTTACTGTAATATCATATTTTGTTATCTTCCATAAGAAAATGTGTGTATTCTCTAAAGTATAAAGAAGGGCAATTAATAGGTTTTGCAGAAGTATGTTGTTGAAGTCAAAGACAAATGCTTCAAATTATTAGGCCTCAATTCTTTTAACTTAATGAATTAAACATGAAAACAAGATGAGAAAGAATAACTCAATCTGCTGAAAATTGGGTCCTTGAAAACAAAAGGAAAGGACGCCATAGTGCAATAGGCACTGCTCTTCAAATATGAGTTGTTGCGTTTATTAAACTAGCAATGACATACCAGAGCATAAGGAAGATCCAATTCGCATCATATTAGTAATGGGTGTAGCGTAAGTTATGAATAGCTTCCTGCAAAAGAAATGCAGCAATTTTTTTAATGAGTTCCTGAAAATTTATTAACTGCATGTAGCTACTGTGTGCCTTTTCTGTTGCCGCTGCTCTGCTACCCTGAGGCATTCACCTTCACAAGAAAAACAGTAGGGAAACTTCAAACAGCCAGCCCATTATCATTTTCAGGAGAAGCTGTTCCCCATTTCGCAGCCAAATCCCAGAGGAAATAGCAGGGAGCTGATGAATATATGGACGCGCTGGTGGGATACACAGATGCTCAGGATGGTGAGTGAACACCAAGGAGGGGGAAGGGGGTGAGAGGGGAAAAAAAAAGTCTTGTTACTAGGAATAAAAGAGAAAAGAGAGTTACTGTGTGGAAAGGAGACCAAATTTGATTGTGCCTTTTTAATACAGTGAAACTTCATATCTTTTCCTTATGAAAAGAAAGAACAAAACCTCATTCTAGTAATGATTCACAGTGCATTAAAAAGAATATCGGATTATACATCTCCAAGACAGTGAGCAGCTGTGCTCTTGGAATTACTTAGAAGCTGAAAGGTATATCCAAATGGCCCTCTGTACCCGAGTAATGGTGCTATTTGTATTAAACACAATGTTCCATTGATATATGCTATTTAATTTTAGCATAAGTTTTGTACAGTCATGATGAAGAGCCTAGGCATTTGTCTAGAGGAGGAAGAAAGAGCCCTATAGCACGTGAAAAGACAATTGTAGCAATGTGCACATTACAGCTCTAAGAATAATTGATTGTTCTGTTGCTGATAAAGTGGAAGTAGAAATCTTAAAATACTTCCCACTGCAGTAAAAAAAAATAATCTTCTTACCAGAATAGCAATCCTGAAAGATTTTGTTCTGATTGAATTTTTCATCCTCTTGTTTTAGATGAAAGTATTCAGCCATCACTAGCAACAGTAGAAGGTGTCCCAGTGGAGGTGGGACACCTTGGAGAATACAGTAAGGCCAAGAGATCACATCAAAAGACAGGTGGGGTGGTCAGTGGTGATTTATGGGGATGAGGGACCTTCGGATAACCAGCAGGGAGATGGGACCTAAGGGTATGGAAAGGAAGTCACTAAGCTGTTTTCAGGGAAATTGCAAGGAGTTGGGTGCAGGTTTTGTTCTCATTGCTGCTTTTCCTTGGCAGACTGTTACCCACCCTTGGTACCTGCCCAACCTTACCTGTGGTGAGAAGCCCACCATACATTTTTCAGTGTCTGCTACCCAGGAAGTAAAGCAGGGAAAGAGCCAAGGATGCAGCTGGGTGAGGCTGCCGCTGCCAGGGAGAGGGCAGTGAGGCCAGGGGTGCCCTGGGGCCCAGCTGCCCTTGCTGGGAAGAACAGCATGTGGGAAGGTCCCTGCAGACCTCCAGCCCTCCCTGGGGCAGGAGTCCCTGCAAGCACGCCTCATGCAGGGTGTACAGCAATGATGTCCGCTGCTCCCATCGGCCCGCCAGCCTGCTCCCTGCCCCTGGGGCCATCCCAGTGCTTCCTGTGGAGCTGCCCCAGTGCCCAGCCAGCAACTGTCTCTGCATCTGTTGAATTTTCACCCTTTTATTTTTTTTTTTTTTAAGATTGAGTAATCACTGTCCAAACACTACATTGACCAAAATGCCCATTCACAATTTGTCAATCTGGCTGCTGAACTTGATATTTTGCATTGGTTCTTATGGCTCTGACGGGTTCTCAGTGTAAGGACAGATCTGTTTGGTTTCTGGAGATAACATGCTGACTATTATTTCAACCTGTTCAGTGCATCATCTTAATTAATTTAAAGAGCATCAACATTTATTTGCTTTGTCTTGTAAAGCTAGAAGGTATTGTAAACTTTCCAGTTTGCTATTTTGCCCCTCTCAGAGAAGACCAGGAAAGAAACTCCTAAAGAGTTTTACCTTTATGTTGACTTTTGTCCCTGCTGCCTATCTGCTGCTCACCATTAGTTTAAGAAAATTAATATAATTTTGCTTGTATGGGATTGTTTTTACTCAGGTTCTTCCAATATTTACCAAAATTAATAGACAACTTCCTGTTTACTTTTCTTTTAAATAGGAGGGAATATCCATCTTTTATAGCCATGGAAAATGAGAACCAGTGAGATTAAATATCCCTGGAGAAGTATATGGCAGGGGAAAAGAGCACTTAAGTTTCCTGTTTTTCACTGTTGTGTTTTTATGTACCAGCACTCCAGCTTGCTTAAATCAGATTTTTCTTATTTTCTGACATGTTAATGCTCTACGTTGTCTATGCTATTGAAAATGGAAACACTGTCTTAGGGGTCAAAGTGAAGAGGAAGGGCATAGCTCCACTAACTTTTGAGCTGGGATTTCACTCCCAGAGATTATTAGATTTATAGCTACAATTGCTTTTGAACAACAGGTAAGCTAAAAAAAGCTCTCTGCTGTGGAGTTGGGAAGCAGGGAGGTAAACAAACTTGGTGAGCTTTGATTAAGGTCTGTGACAATGAACACAATAAACTATGTGAATAGGAGGCTGGTAATATTATTTGATGATATGTTGTCACAAATTCAGTGTTACAGTCTTGAAACAGTGTGCCTGCCCTAAAGGATGCCCAGAATAAGGACAAAAGGAGGTTCCAGTAGTTAAGTACAGCTCATCCTTGAAGGAAACAGAGATGACCAGCTGGATTTTGTGAAGAGACTTGAATTACCATTTAGGAAAAGAGCTTACTAAATACGGTTTGGCAGATACTAATGAGTAAAGTAGCTGTGAAGAAAATGTGAATTCTACCCTGAAGGCTGAATTTCCCTGAATTATACAGAATCCAAAAGGTGCTTCTGTAAGTTTCTATAATGAGATTGCAGAACTGAATCTAAATTACAAACTTTTCATTGCATAAGCCAATAATGTACAAGGTACATCAGCAGATTCTAAGGTCTAAGACTCTGTGTTATTGTATATTGGAAAACCCTTGATTTCTGTGTGTACTGCAAAATGCATGGTGAGCACGGTTATGATAGTATCTTAAAAAGACTTTGCATACAGTTAATGTTATTAACGTCAATAATTTACTGTTCGTACTTACCCAGCTGAATACAAAAGTAAAGTAATATGAAGGAAAGTTCTTTAAATCTATACAGCTCCATTTTTAAGATTTTATAAGATTATATAAAGAATCAAATTAACTGGTGATTGAGTTAAATGGAATGCTTTGTTTGGATTCCTTGTATTCTTCCGCTGTGAAAGTCTGTGAATTTTAATTAGCTTATGATTTTTTTTTCTTTGATTAAAAGCAGTTATTAGGGTGAGAATTTAATTTTGTGAGCGTCATTTCCATTACTCATTAATAATTACTATAAGAATACTTAAGGTCAGGATAATTATGTTTTTAAGACATTATTTATTGCCTTGATTATATTTTCTTATGGCTAATAAAGAATTTTGTAAGTTGAATTTTTAAACATTTTAATTTCTGTAGCTGAATCTATTGACTAAACAATTTATAGTAGAATTATGTTGGCTACAAATTAAAAAATACCTGGAGGTACTTTTCCACAGCTCAGCTATTTATGACTCCTTTTATTCATTGCAAAAATATTGATCATGAACAGAGAGAAATAGTTTTCTCTATATCAGATATGAGGCTTATATTATCCCAGTAGTTTCTTTTTCATGGTAATTTTCAGTAATTTACAGTCTTTGAATGTCTTTGGGGAAAGGCTAATTTGTAAATATTCAGATTTGGATAAGTTAAGCAGAGCCAAAATTTGCAAATACTGAGCCCTTACTCTCAAAAAAGCCATCTTCTTTCAGGTGCCTCAGAATGATAGCACCCAAAATCACCAAGAAAAATAATTTTTTTGCTTTTTCAGAGTTATGAAGATAGGAACTTATTTACCTAGCAATGAATAAACTTTTGAAGTTTGAGAATTTTTGGTTTAACCTGAACAAAGAAGAACTTTGTTGGTAGCTGAGACCAAGATCAGTTCCAAGAGTCAGGTGGGTGAATATTGGGAAGACTGTAGATCAGAGGTACTGCCCTACAAATTTATAGGAGCCTCAAATTTTCTGTGTCTGTTTTTAAGTCAGGATTTTTTTTTTTTTAGAGGAAATAGCTTTTAGAGAGTTGTAGATCCTAGGTGTATTAATTCTACCATCTTTTCCTTTGGGAGAAAAATAACACAATTGTAGCCTTGGAAAAAAATCAAGGAATAACTTTCAGAAGTTTCCGATGGACTTTTCGTGTTACTTCATTTTGCTTGCATAAGCTTCTTATATTGCAGCATGATTTGTGTTACATATTTGTGCTGTAATTGTAAAAATAACATGCAAGTATTACGTTTAGCAAACACTAATTCGTGTACATGAATGTTGAGGTTAACACATGAACCTAGTGGCTGTGCTAGAAAACTGGTCTGCAGCTTGCACTACCATCATTGCAGTGGGTGACTTCTGTTTTAATATGTATTTATATGTATAGCTCTAGTTGTTCAGATGTGAAGGCATAAGTAACTATCAGTGAGATTGTCCTGGAAAAATTATGTAGAAGACTACAGTATGTACTATTGAAAGGCATTTAAAGAATAATGCAATCATCGGACACAGTCAACATGGGTTCACAATTCTTGTGTAAATAATTTGAAATCCTTCTATGATAAGGTCTCCTGCCTGCTGGGTGAAAGGAAGGTGGTGGATGTAGTTTTTCTGGATTTTAGTAAGGCTTTTGATACTGTCCCTCACAGCATCTTTCTGGACAAGTTGTCCAACTGTGGGATGAGTGGGTTCACAGTGTGCTGAGTGAAGTACCTGCTGAAGAGCAGAGCTCAAAGGGTTGTAGTGAATGAGGCTACAGCTGGCTGGCAACCAGTCACCAGCAGTGTTCCTCAGGGTTCAATTCTAGGGCCAGTTCTGTTGAATATATTTATCAACAATCTGGGTGCAGGAGTTGAATGCACCATTAGCAAGTCTGATGATGATACCAAACTGGGAGGTGCTGTTGACTCTCTTGACGGACAACAGGCCTTAGTGAAGGATCTGGATATATTGGAGCACCGGGCAATGATTGATGGAATGAAATTAAACAAGTTGAAATGCTGGATTCTGCACATAGGACGGAGTAATGCCGGGCACAAGTATAAATTGGGAGAGGAGTGGCTGGAGAGCAGCCCTGCAGAAAGGGATCTGGGGGCTCTGGTCGACAGCAGGCTCAGTATGAGCCAGCCATGTGCCCTGGCAGCCAAGAGGGCAAACCACATCCTGGGGGGCATCAAACACAGCACAGCCAGCCAGTCAAGAGAGGTGATTATCCCGCTGTATTCAGCATTGGTGCGGCCTCACCTCGAGTGCTGTCTGCAGATTTGAGCCCCACAAATTAAGGATGTGGAGGTCCTCGAATGCATCCAGAGGAGGGCAACAAAGCTGGTGACAGGGCCGGAAGGAATGTCCTATGAGGACTGGCCTAGGCCTTTGGACTTGTCTAGTTTGGAGAAGAGGAGGCTGAGGGGGGACCTCATGGCTCTCCACAGCTTTCTGAGGAGGGAAAGTGGAGAGGGAGGTGCTGAGCTCTTCTCCCTGGTATACACAGCGATAGGACGCGTGGGAGTGGTTCAAAGCTGCACCAGGGGATGTTTAGACCAGTCATTAGGAAGCAGGTGGTCAGTGCCCCAAGCCTGTCAGAGTTTAAGAGGCATTTGGACAATGCCCTTAATGACATGCTTAGCTTTTGTTCAGCCCTGAAGTGGTCAGGCAGTTGGAGTAGATGATCGTTGTAGGTTCCTTCCAAAGGAAAATATTCTATTCTATTAAAGGTAAGCAGAAAGGTGTAATACCTGGAATTCAGCTAAATGATCCCACCTTTTTTTGGGGGTGCTTTCATAGCAGCAAGGACTTTGCTTTTATGTCCATCTGGGTTGTTCGATCAAATTTTTAAGAATGGAATCTTAAGATCTATGTAGAAAATTTTATGTATGGAAGTGCAAATGTCCATACTACACAATATGTATAGACGTCATACCTACATTCACAAATTTCATAAAAGAATACAAAAAATTATATTTTTGGTGGCTCATACACAGGGTTATCTGGTTTGCACTGAAATCACAATTACTATTCTGTACAGACAGGCTTTTTACCTTTCTCAGGTGACATGGTTCTCCATAACTTCCATCTTTTTTTTTTTTTGAGCTACATTTTTCCTTTTCTTTTATGTGATGAATCTTCCAGGGGCAAAAGAAAATATGTCATCATTTCTTCTTACACTGTTAGAGTGTATTGATCCTTTCTGAAAGACATCACAGGTGGCAGTGCTGGATGTGTTGTCTTTTATTGCTTTCTTACTCCAGCCTTATCTTCAGTCTGTCCTAATAAAATTGTACCAGGTACTTCTGCAGTGATTATTTTACCATATAACAGAGTAAATAATTACAGGCTTTCCTGCAGAATTTACTTCGTAAGGAAATTACTACTACAGCCTGGCCTGCTGCTAGATGAATCAACGTAATAAACTTTATCCACTGTTCTTTTCAGAAATCTTTCTTATTTTAGCTGTCAACAGTTTTTAATCTGAGAATATTTCATAAAAGGTAGATTAAGTGGGCTCTCTTCACCCTTACTAAATGAATATGGCATAAAGCAGGCCTGGGTTGCAAGCTGGAATTCAGCAACACCACCCTGAAAACCCAGCTAAAAGGAAGCAATTTTGCAAATAAATGCTTGGTGATTGCAGGTATTGAGTTCACACTCAAAGGTTTCAGTAAGACTTCGATATTGCTTCCACTCTTGGGTGTAATTGCATATTTGGTGTTTTCCATTTTATTCTCTCAGGGGCATGCACCCAAGAGAAACTCTGCTAACCCGATTTTAATACCATCAGAGTGTTTCTCGCTGTAGGAAGCACTGTCTGGTCATTGCAGCGGAGCTGCAGGGGAAGAGCAGGAGAGGAGCTCAAATTCAGCTGTGTTTGGCGCTTGCTTTGCTTTGCTTTTCTACTGACCAAGGAGGCTGACTGTCTCTGTGTCTTCAGACCTCTCCTTTGCAAGGGACCGAAACGCGAAGATCTTTGAGTGCACTGGCGTGTATGCACAACGTACTGCAGTGCTGTATGAAACCTTCTGTCCACCCCAAAACCACAGTGGTGCACCCGGTGAGGATGGGAGCCCTGCCTCTTGGCAGGACTGGCTGGCTAAGGGCCATGGGGATGCCCCAACTCTCCTGCTTATTCCAGAGCTATCTTGGCTCATGCTGCATGGGGCATTCTGCACTTCATTAAATCTTCACATGATAGGTTACACCTGGAGAGAGTTGAAATAGAGAGTAACACTGGGCAGACTGAGTTTTGCAAAGTAGTTAATATTGCACTGTTTGACTGAGTTCAGATACATTGTACATGTAATTAAACTTCCAAGTTATGTTTTATTTGCTTTTTTTGCAAGTCAGCTAAGCCAGAACAAAAATGGAAGAGAAATGTGATCTCCATGAATAATGAAATATTTACATTTTTTCCCCTCAACAAAAATAAATGAAGCATCTACTGCTAATGAAATAGAAAACCACTCTTAGAGCAAATAAAATTAATAAATCGGAAAAAGTTGTGCAATTCTGAAAATTTACACTGTGATAGCAGAAAAATGCCAACAAACTAGAAATGCCCAAATCCATTAACAGCTGTTCAAACATAATATCATGCACAATTTTCTTTCCTTGAGTGTTTAAGCAAATTATTTTAGGTGCCCATGAGACATGGTAGTCATGCATGGAACCAGCCTGTGGCACATGGAAAACCTTTAACTGAAAGGTAATCCATCACATAAACTAGAATAAGATTTATATTTATATTGTTTATATTTGATGGTTTTCTAGCCAGTTGCCTTGCTAAAGTGATGCAATGGCACAAGCTAATCACTTTTTGAAATAGTTCTTGAAATGTTTTTTGGATCCATTTCTTTAGCTGGAAGTTTTGCTTTTTGGGAAAGGGACAAAGAATCATAAAACTTATCCAAATGAATCCTACTCATGTGGAACATGGTTCAAAGGACTAGAATCTTAACACTCAAACATATAACTGGATAGATTATGTATGGGGACAAGAAAGAAAATTCAAAATTTCAGAGTGAGATTGCAAAACTGATCACTTTCAAAGGACAGATAGATCCATGAGGAGCCTACTGTTTCCCAATCCTGTTTATCACAAACCTAATGTGAAGGGGAGATTTCTCAAAAAAGAAAAAATAATACAGCTCTCCTGTTTGGTTTTGTGGTTTTTTTTTGTTTTGTTTTGCTGTTTATGTTGAAATCAGGAACCCAGTTAAGTCTGGATGTAATGGTTGGATCCAGGTACAATGAGGCTGGAGAGAATACTGACTGAACAGAAAAGCACAGTGGAAGACACTTTGCCTGAGAGGTCCACAGTTGCCTGAATAATGCGTGGGCTGAATACTCATGAAAATAAATGTGAATTTCTAATCCAAAGCTCTGAACTGTCATTTTAAAAAAATACCTCAAAATGTGCTTCTACAGACCCTTTATAGCCAACGGAGAGCTGCCTTTACTACCTGCTGGTAGCTGATGGTGGGCCTGAGGTTGGTTAGGCCTACTCTGTAGGTCAATCACAGTATTTTAAAAGAGAAGCACAGGTCTCAGAAGAATACACCAACCTGCATTCACCACAGCAGGGTACAGTTTTAGCAAGCTAACTGTCACTGTTCAGGAATACGACAAAAAAATGGAGCCACTTTTGTCATGCGGTGCCGTTCAGTGGGAATTAAAATATAGCTTTTGAGAATGTCAACACTTGTTTAGAGACCATTTGTTATTTTGCAGAACTATGATTACAGGAAGTTACATAAACCCTACTTCTTGAAGACATGCACCCTCATCTGGGTAACAGTTTCTGAAATGTCCATGTCCCAGTAGCTTTTAACAGGGCTTTTGCTCTTAAATAATCCATGTGTTTTTGAAAATATGACCATATGGTGCCTAAATATAACTGTACAATTTTAAATTTAGCTCTCTGTTTTTAAATGTTTGCCTTCACTCTTTTAAGTCTTGACTGAGGCTATGTTCTTTAGCTAGAAATTATAGACCCCTAGGATGAGGAGGTTCATCCCCCAGATAAGCCCCCCAGGTTCACAGCGATCATTGTGCATTTGTTTGTACTCAGCAGTTTCTGTCGAATAGGTTGAGATCATGGCGTGCTTTTTCCATTTCTATTTAAATGCTTTACTGTGAGTTAATTGGTGAATTAATCTACTCTCCCAGCTCTTACATGTATATTCTCAGTGGCTCTTCCAGTCATTTAAAAAGCCAGGGGCCATGTTGCTGGTAGCCTGCTGTGCAGAAGCAGCATAGAAATGGAGGATGAGAAGGACCTCTGGGTCAGTAGCTCCAGACACCTGCCAACCCCTCCTAAAATTTCCCTAGAAAATTTTCATAGAGGCTGGATAGGTTTCCTTGCCCTTATTCCTTCTATTGGGAAGCTGTTACAAAATGTTGTTTGAAAAGTTATGCTTTTAATTGCCAGTTCAAAATTATTTATGACCAGTTGCTCAGCTGCCAATATAGTAAATACACATTTGCAGTTGTATTGATTACTGTTTTAAACCACTTTTTCCCTGTCTGGTTTGTACCTGGACATGTTTCCAGAGTAAATTTTTATTTTTTTTACTAGACTGAACAAGGTTGTCCTCCAGCTATTCTGTGACTTATTCCTGGGCCTATTGATTGACTATAGACCTGTTCTTGGGATGGATAAGCTATGGTTTTGAATACTTATGGCTGTAGATGGCTTAGGACTAGAGCTGTCTGGCCAGCTGTGGTGCTGCCTAACTTTTGGGCTATCATGGGAAGATGGGAAGCAGCCACTGCTTTTCTGAAGAGAGAAAGGGACCAGTTGTTTGGACCAAAAAAAACCCCAAGACCCCAAACAAACAAAAAACCAACCAGCAATATATAAAAGAATGGGTTTGAATACTGATTTCTCATAGACATCTGGCCATAGACAGCTACATGGAGAGGAGATCACAGGGGTGAATTTCAGGTGCATTCTTCCATTCCTAATTTTCTGTTGACTAATGGAGGTATTCCACAGTTTAGCTGGTTGGATCTCAGAATCACATCCAGCTCCCTAATTTCAATGTAGAGGGTTCAGGCATTTAATGCAACCTCGTGAAGTCGATTTATGGAGGTGGGTATCCAATTTTGCCATTGTATTGAATATTGAAATACATTAATTCCTGTTTGGATATTATCTTAGTGTGTGTGGGCCCATGCTAGGTTATTTAATCTATCTTTGGTGAAGGCTAGTCCCACATCTTATTCTCTTTTCATTTGTATCTGAAGAACCTTTTGACGTTTTGTTTCATTTTTTATTTTTCTCTCATTGCTTTTCTATTTCTCATCTACTTGGCATAATTGGTGATCAACAATGTTTATTATTTTTAAATATTTCTGTTACTCTTTTATTTCCCAGAATGTTTCCTCAGGGGACAACTCATTTAGTTCAATCTGTAACCTTGCTTACAGACTGAAAGTGGAAAATGATAAATTAATTTGAACAGAGGCAATGAGGTCAAGCTTTTTGAACTTTATTATTTGATTGTATGTCCCTGCACAACTTGTTCTGTTTCATGAGAAAATTCTCTCTCTCTCTAAACTGGTGATAGAGATATTTGGGAAATAAGGGGAGTCATGGGACGGAATTAATGACTATCCAAAAACTGGCTGAGAATTTGCAAATGCAAAGGACTATACAAAATTACCAAAGGTTATTTCTGTGAGATAATTATGGCTAAAATTTGGTTTGCTTGTAAAAGAATTTGTTCATATACTTGTTGGAATTCTTTCTTAGTGTTCTGTGCCTTACTTTTGATGACATTTCCATGGGATTTTTGTGGTTAATCCTGTTTAGAAAAACCCAGACTAATTTCTACCATGGTAGAAAGCACTGCAGCAGTCTCCTGGAAGGCTGCCCCTCCTAATTATGCAGTGCTTATAATTCCGTGATTAAACAAATATCAGTTACAACATAAAGCAGTTTATTCTAGAACTTTTGAAGTTTCTCTTTCTCCTGTAATGTCTGTTTAATACTGTGGATTGAAATGACATTAAGAAAAGGCTTGCATGGAAAACACATACTAGAGCACATGAAAAAGCTTGGAAGAAAGGGTCTATCACGACTGAGTTACAGGCTTTGTGCATTTATAGGTCAAACACAATTACCCTGCATTAACACCATGGTTGTTCGGTGCAGGATCCATCTCACGACTGCTTTGAGACCAAGTACAAATTTATGTACCATTCACAAGGCACTGCAGTGAAGGAGAAGTTAATTAAATGACAATGAGACAGTTGTATGGAAAGATGAGAAAACTTGATTGCTCTTTGTTGCTGGTTATAACATTCAGTTGTCTATCATTGCTTCATGTAATAATTATGAATTTTTATTTCAAAATCATTGATTTTTGAATGACTAAAAAATTCAAAGAATAGTTGAAAATACACATTTCAAAGTAATAAAAATAGCAAACGATTACCGTAAAAATGGACATCATTGGGTCAGTGCTGCTGATGGAGACAAATGATCTTTGTACTAACAAACTTCAGCAAAGCCTGAAACAGATCAGAACAGGAGAATCGACCTGCAGGCAGAAAAAATTTAATTCACTTCCACTAGAACTACAGAGTTCCTATTCAGTGTGTAAAGGTTCAGTAGTTGCTCTTCAACAGCACTTTGCAATGGCAAAGCAGTTCCTTTCCTACAGCAATTTAAAACATCATTGTGCCTCACCCATGTTCAAGCTGAGAGGCCTTACTTGAACCAAAGAAGATTCAGTGATTCTAACCTGAACGAGAGCATCTGGTCCGGGCCTAACCCCACCGAGAGAGTAATTCACAGGCATATCTACTCTCTGCGGGGAAATGAGATGGTTTTCGCTGGTTTGTCTTGTTCTTTTCACCGAGACAACCAGGAACATCCCTGGATGAGACTTTTTACGGCACATGAACATAACGATGCTGCTTCCAGACTGTCGCCAGTGTTCCTGCGTGGCACTGCATTGTACTGTGGTGGGTACTTTAGCTCAGTCCATTTCTTGCTCTGTTTTCTCCATTGGTGCTGATCTTTGTGACACAGTTTGGATGCTCTTCATGTTCATTCCTGGTATTTTTCTGCCTTCTGCAGTCAGCAGTAAAATGATGAAGAAAACAGCAAAAATGACATTTTTTTTTAGTCCATATAAAACCTGCAAATTAAATATTTCCTAGAAAAGTAGGAATTTGTGATAAACTAGGTTCACTGTAGAGTCTTAAACTGTACTGGAGACTGAGATCACTCATGCTTAAGATTATTTCAATATAATGATTTTAAGCACCAGAGTACTACACTATCTAATATAATTCTTCAACTAAGATGCATTGTATTTAGATTTATTTGCCACTGATGAGATAAATTGCTTGCTCCTAACATGGTTTTCGCTGTATTAGGGATAATGTGGCTGTTTATTGAGACAGTGCAATGGTGAAAAATATTAGGATCTGTTTCATCATTGCCTAGTCCTCTTTAGAATTTCTGCCTCTGACTAAAATATGGTTGGTATATCTGTACTTGTAAAGACAGACATTAAATGTGAAATATTTGTTTGTGGCTGGTCCCATGTTTTGGTGAAATCCTCTTGACCACTGGACTTTGCAAAGAATTGAGCACTGACACCTCCTCTGGCTTTGGTTCAGAAAGTGCTTGGCTGGAGTGTCAGGAAGTCAGATCTACAGACCAGTTCAATCACTGAGTGAATATTAATGAATTATGTTTTGTGGAGTTCATTTATTCTAGAAATGAATGCACCGGAAAGAAATTATTAATGAAGAATCAATGCAAATATAATTAATAGACTATTATCTTACTATTATAAAATAGTGACATATTTTTAAAACAAATATAAAAATATACAACTATGTATTTGACAATCATGTAGGACTGGGCAAAGCCAAGTATGTCCTTGGAGAGTGGGGATTAAAAAGAGACTTTGGAGCAGACAATGGCAGCATTAAATGAGCAATGCACATAGAAAGACAGTAGCAGTCCAGATTGCTCCTGCCCCATGGGAGGGGGTGGTCAGTGACCATTTGGAGAAGGCGATCCCAGAAAAAGCAGCCAAAAACCCTGAGGTAAAAGATGCTGGATTTCAACTATATGTGCTATGAAAAAATATTTTCTTTTGAATTACTTAAGGTTACTGCCTGTTAATCTTATTGGATGTCCTTTGTGCCTTGTGGCATGAAAAACAGTGAATAACCATGGCTTATTTATGCTTTGTCCCCATGTCATTCATGTTTTTATAGCTTTCTGTCATGCCCCCCACCAGTTCTCTGTAGGCTGTAGAAGATCTCTACTCATCTGAGCAGTATCTCTGTTTTTTTCTGAGCTGCAGAAAACGATATATGTAATAATTTATACAGTGGCAAAATGCTGTTTTCCTTTGTTCCTTCCTTAACAAATTCTAACATTTTTTTTTGCCTAGAGGCACTTCACACAACACTGGCACTTTCAGAGAACAGCCGACATCCTGCAGGATTTCTCTCTATGTGCAACAGCTGATTTGGAGCAATATAACATTGGTTTCTCACAGTTGTGTTTCTTTCAGTTATTGATGATGAATTTATTCTGTCATTGCAGTGCTCATATCAGAAGATCTTTTGATGAACCTTCACAGTCAGCTTTCATTTTCACTACCCTGGACAGTTTTGATATCATCGATAAGCTTTGCCACCTCACTATTCACTTCTAAAACGTCTTTGAATGTGTTGAATGATACCAGTGCTGACACAGAACTCTTGTTGGACGTGGCCACTGGCTTTTGTGCAGTGTGGAAACTGTTTATGTGCCTGCTTTTGGACCCCTTTCAGCAGAGGTGTAGCACTACAGTAGTGCCTTCACAGATCCAGCCCACCTCTGGAGCTGCTGCCAGGAGCTAGAACAGCAGGCATGGCTCGAGGATGCAGGCAAAGTGGAAGTGGCTAATACTTTAAAAAATATACTGTTACTATATGAGACAATTAGTCATGGTTATTTTGTAGGAAAAGCATTAAGGAAATGGTAGTGTGGGCATGGGAAAGGAGCATCGGGAAAGGTAGCAGTGACGTGGGGAAACCTGTTAGCATCTGTGGAAGATTTCAGAAGAGGTTGGTCTAGCTGAACCCCTGAGCTTCCTTCCAGCCTGAATTATCCTATGACCCTGGAGACCTAGCAATGATCTCTTGTCCAGATTTGCCATTTAATCCAAATGCTTCTTCCTCCTGTGACATGCTGACATGAAACAATGCAGGATCTAGCAGAAAGCTCCACGGTATAGAGAAGTGGAAAACCTTTTACTTGGCTAAGAAATTCTAAATGTCTCTGTGTTGTGTTGTTGCAAGCTCTCTGCTTGCTTCCTGAGCCCAAGATCAATTTCTAATCTTTTTCTCTTAGCATTAACAGAGACTCATGTATTAGAGTTAGGTGGTCTGACCTTTCCAAACTGGTTGGGTTTTTTTTAATCAAAATTGTATTCATCTCCCCATGTTCAGCATTTCCAGTTTATTAATCTTTTCTGCTTCTTCTGGAGCCTGGTAGCTCTTTGTTATGCATTTGAGAGCACAAAATACTTGACGTGAATACAGTAGTGCTCTGGTGGAAATCAACCATTTCAAAAATCACCTCTTAGCATAACTTGATTTCATGCTCCTTTAACTCCCTACTATCAAACCTGCTTAATACCTGTACTTTAATTTTGCTCACATTTTTCTCCTAAATACGTTTCTGCCAAATGTACGCTTGCCATTAAGTTGATAACATATGGTGTAGTCATTGCTTCTGAGAATCAGTAAGAAAGATTGGCTTCCTGAAAGGGGTTATTATTTCCATATGGTTTGGATACATTAACATATATAGCAAATTAATATAAATTTAAAAGAACCATGGAATATAAATTTCACTGAATTTCACATGAACTTTACTTTTTAAAAATAATTTTATTATTGTTTTATCCTGGCCATTGGGTATTTTGGACCTGAAGCTCATGGCAACATTGAAATAGTTAGATTTGTCCAGATAAAGGCTTATCTAGCTCTATATGCTGGCTTAGTGGCCCACAGCAGGTTCTTAGGGAAGAGCAAAAGACTAGGGCCAGTGTTTCACTAGGTTTCCTAGACATAAAATTCCAGTTTCAAGAGACCTTCGGTTTAAAGGTTGTTGGGTTTGGGGTTTTTGTTTTTTTGTTTGTTTGTTTTGGGGTGGTTTTTTTGAACCAGAGCTGGTATTTATACCTTTAATTTCCCCTACATTTTTCTGTGATACCCTCATCGCAGAAAAAGCATACCCTTTTTGGCATCTGTGCAACCTATGGCAATGTTTTACAGAGCTTACCATCCCATGGTGTGAAAAACTCTCTTGATTGTTTTCAACTGCTTCTTGATCACTGAAGTGGCCCCTAATTCCTGCCCTTGGACTATGAACAGTCATTTTCTATTTACCTTCTCCAAGCTGTAATTTCATAAGCTTCTGTCAGATTTCTTTCCCTCCTGTTTTCAGTGACTTAGGACTGCTGTAAGTTCATTGTTTTTAATGGAAAAAGGTAGTAGTTTTCTTCGGAAGGATGCAGAGGAGTGGCAGACTTCAGATGTAACTTGTACCTTTCCAATATCACAGCGGTCAAGTCAGATCAAACGACGAGTTAAATTCTGTTATTTACAGGCTTGCTGATATCAGGGTCTCTTGTGGGCTATGAGAAATAGTACAGTGGTCATTGCTTTTGTAATCCGCATGTTGATGAATACCATTTCATTTAACAAGTTAATAGTGACATTAGATAAATGATTCCGAGAAACAATGGTTAGTCATTTATGAGATGTCTGCTGGAATTTCTTTCGAAGCTTTACAGAAATTTTTAAATATATTGAGTGTTTGCACAAGAGTTACCTATGTGTTTGGGTTTAGATAGAAAAATATCATGTAACTAGCAGTATGACTATGTACGTGCACTTTTCAATTTAATGGAGTGAATGTGTGCTTCAGTAGATACAGGGTCATCCTCTGGAAAATGCACTTTTGAACTTTTAGTTTTTAAGTTATAGTTAAAATTGGCCTGATTAGAAGTGATAAAAATTTACTTCAGTAAAATGGGCTTTCATTCACTGCTTTAATTAGCAAAAAGTGTTTTGTTGTGGGTATGGCTTTTGATGTCAGCTTTCACTTGTGATAACAGTACCAAAGTTGGAAGAGCACACCAAGCAGCCAACTTGCTTCCATCCAGACCAGTACACCACATCTGCGGTACAACACCTCCTACTGAAAAACGGAATGGAAATGTGTTAATTTACTGCTGGTTTGCTTCATACAGCAATCTACTGGCTGAGTAAAACAATAACAACTTAAGAGCACACTAAAGTAAAGAAAATCTTTACAGCCTCATCCTTCCAACAGCTTTGCCTCAGGCAAGGCATATGTCCCCCCAGGAAAGAAAGTGCTGGCAAGGTTCTGCAGTGCCGCTGTGTTTCTCATTTATTAACTTTCCCTGAAAAATTAGTTGTTCTGCAGCTTTTTTGAGCTTTCTCTTTCACGCAGATTTTTCAGTCTTCCAGTACCCTGCAACTTATGTAACCAATCCTAATTAACCACCACAGCTTGAATTTCAAATATCAAATTGTCACTATTTGTCCTAAAATATTTATGAGATACCTTGCTGCAGAATGGTAAACCCATTTGTGAAATGCTGTTGGCTGCAGCGATTCTGGAGGCAGTTTTCCAACCCATTTTTCCAATCAGAGAAGAGCCCTGCACCACCACAAGAAACAAAAATAACCTGGAAGAAAATGTTGTATGCCCAGGTAGCACCTACAAACAGATGAGAGGCAATGTTAAGTTAATATATATCTTGCTGTGAGTTATTAACTTAGTTTTACTATAAAAAATCACGGACAGTCTATAAAATTCCACACTGGCAAGGAAAAGAGACAGCAAAAGCACAAATTTAATCACCAGCTAAGTATTTGTTCAATCCCTGTCAAACCAAATGATTTGGCCTGTTTTAATTAGGCACCAAGGGAGTAAGGTTAAATCATTAGCTGGTTTTGGCTCATCACAGTGCTGTTCGAAAATTGGTTTTTAAAGTCTGTGTGCTCTGTGGATAGAGGGAAAACGTTCCACGCATTTTTATGATATATTATTGCTTGGATTCTGAAATTCAAGGTAATATTTCATATTTATTGTAACAAATGTTGCCACAATGAAGCAGTTATTGAAACTGTAATAGACAATACAGTTCAGAAGTATTTAAAATTGTTTATATTAACAGATGTTAATGCATATGCTGTTTATTTGAATAAAAAGAAAAACAGTATAACAGTTCTAGTGCTTTATTTATATTAGTTTTCAAGGTAGTGAATCTGAAGTGGTTATAAGTACACACAGACAAACGTAGAGATGGTAAATGAACCATCATGCTTAATTCATTCATAGGTATAACCACTGGGATTCCCTTCTGAGACTGCCTGTACCTCTCTGGCTTTAAACAGAGCCTAGGGTAAGAGACTCCATTCTAGATGTGTCCCTGTAGGTATCTGCATCCCTAGCATCTGTTCAGTGTATTCATTAGTGTCTCTCCTCCCTGAAGATTATTACCGTTGAAAGTTAAAGCTGCCCAACACCTGTGGTTGTTTTCCCAATAAGTTCAACTCTTTGTTCTGCACCCCAGAAGGAACTATCCTAATACTAGGATATTTTTCATTCTCCCTGCCCAAGCTAACAATTCCTCAATGCTTCACATTTAATTGGGAAATTTTTTTTAGAGATCTATATATGGTCAGTGAGCTATCTGATCTTGGGACAATCACACCAGTTATGGGTTTCATTACTGGCAAATAATATTTTGTCTAGTACTTTCTGGATACAATTGTAGAGGAATTTTAAATCTAACAGTTTCTTGTTGAGGCATGGCTTTATAATGGTAGATAGGAATGATAGAGTTGTTCCTTAGGAACAAATACCCAAATTCCTGAATAACATCAAGTGCAGAGTGTTTTGATTTTTTTTTTTTCTTTTTCATTTGTATTGAAATACCTACTTCGCTGTCTTTCTTGGTAGTTCAAACACTGGTTGCTCTTGCAGCATGATTTTTTTAAATTAATTTGATTAATTTGCTTTGCATATCTGTGTCCAGCTTAGTAGGCCTCTTAATTTATTAGGTGTATCTTCTGAACCCTTGACAAAAGCTACAGTAGTGCTGGTATGTTAGTACTGCCTGAAAATTTCTGGTTTTTTTATAGTAGGTTAATGTAAATGCTTAACATGGGCCTTCTGGAGTTTTGTTGGGCGAGGTCCCTAGACTATGAGTATTTTCCAGATACTTGCAGCTTCTGCTGCAGAGCCCTGTGACTTTTGGTTTTTTCTTCCTCTTTTTTTCCTGATTAGGTCTAACATAACACTCTGCAGTTGGCCATTTTAATAGCTCATTCAGTGAAAATCTATTGATTCCTCTGGAACTTTAAAGGCACAGCCACACATGTAGAAAAGTTGATTATAGTGGTATTAACCTTTCTTTAAAAAGGATTATTCATACTCTGAATGCTTGGTCATGCTGCCCTCTCAGCCTGCCATCCACAGGTTTTTAATATCTAGAAAGCAACGTGTCTTTCTCTGTGAGACTTGTAAAGATTAAGATCTCTAAGGACTGTAATATGGGGGAATACCTTAATTATATCAACTATTGTAAGGACTGGCATTTGAAAGCCACTCCTGTTTAACATAGAATACAATGTTACCAGAAACTGTAGATATTGGTATCCCTTGGTTTTTTTTTTCCTTTCTTTTTTCTGTCCTGTCAGCTATCTCCATAACAACCTGCATTATGGGTGCTGATATTACCTGAGCTGAAGTGCTGTCCTTGGCTCCCTGCACACAGGCCACAGAAGTGGCTGACAGGTTCAGGATGTCTTTACCAGGTCAGTGCAGTGACCAACCTCCCCAAAAAGCCAGCCATCAGTTTCTCATGAGCTAACATCAAAAGATCCTATCAGAACAGTTTGGTTGTTGTGTTGCTCGTAATTTATAACATCTTGCACCTTCTTCACAGTCTTCCCCATTTCACACCAGAATGATTTTCATACTAATTGAGGCCTCAGTACTCCTGCTATCCATGTGTACCAACTTCTTTTAAAACAACCAACCAACCAACCAATCAATCAATCAATCAATCAATCAATCAATCAAACAAACAAACAAACAAACAAACAAACAAAAAGAGTTGGAATGCTTACTTCTGAGATGACTGAGACCATCTCACTCAAGAGTGAGATGCCAAACTACAGCTACTTGCTTAATTTTTCTAGCCTAAACCTTGTCTCTGTTGTGCTTCTCAGTCTGGTCTCTTTGAATTGTCTGGATGTTACCTTCTAAGGTTTTTGCTTTATGGTTTGACTTGCAAATACATTTTCACTCCCTGAGCAGGTGCATATGCCTGGCTTCTTAATCCCACTCTACAAACAATTTGGGTTTGGCTGTTTCCAACAAGTTCAGACTGTCCCTTGTGAGCAGAGTTTAAGCAGTTAAGTGGTCTGCTAGACCCAGAAATACTTCTTACAGCTATTTCCCCACTTTCTTACTTCCCACAACTTGACCCAAAAATGCTGGCATACCTGTGTATTTACCAATACCTTTTTTTGTTGAAATCTGTCTTTTGTGGTCATCCTTTCTTAGCTTTACCCTCTGTCTTTGATCCTAATGAGAGCTACTAGTCAAGATCTCTCCACTGCAAAGCTTTCCCCAGAGCAGTGATAACAGAAAGGCTCCTCTCTGGTGCCTTAATTTTTTGAAAAAGAAAAGCCTCACCAAAGGCAAAACAGTGTTGTTCTTTAAAGTCAGAAGTCTTTAACCCCTATTGCAGGTATTAATATTGCTGCCATATCTACATATACCCAGGGACAGGACTACTAGGAAGAAAATAGCTTGCTGAGGCACCCACCAATTTGAGTGGGTGCAAGTATTAGCTGGCTCCAGCTGTTTGCAGTGCAGCTGGAAATGGGCTTGAAAACACCCAGTGGGAAAGATTTGTTTTTCCATGGTGGAGGTAGCATCTGTAAGTATGGTACTATCCGGATATTACTGTGTGACATTTACAGAATATGTGTTACTGCTGATTAATAAAAATTCAGTCTCTTGCTTTCAAGTCAATGAAGAATTACCTGAAGATTTATTTTAATGGTCTCTCCTTACTTGGAAGCTGAACAAGGCACAGGAAGAAGTATTTCAAATTCCAAAATTATATACCTAAATCTAAAACTGAATAGGTGTTTTAGATATTAGAAAGACATCAGCATGTAAATACAGCTACTCAAGTCCAATTCAAACTGATTAAATATTATTGGCATCTCTAGGTGGCAGTCCTGTGTTCTTAACTCTTCACTTAACCGTTCACTCCTCTATGAGATACATATGCCTCCTTTTTCTATATTTCTGAGGCAGTAGAAGTGCTAATCAAATGTCTGAGGCAGTTAAGAAGTTGACTCCGTTTCCCACAACTGCTCTGTTTGCAGAAGGAGCAGACGTAGCAAGTGGTGGCGTTAGGTCTCTTGCTTGAAAGAATGCTGTTCCCAACATGCTGGTCCAGGTGACACCATCGGCTGGATGGCCCCTGCTTGTCTTCCCCATGCCACCCTGCTTGTGAACGGCAGTTGTGCTCAAAGCTCACCTTCACTAATGCTGTGGTATATTCATTGTCAAAGTGCATGCTCTTGTGGGTAGGGGTCATCTGTACATTAATATCCTCTTTGAGGTAAAGTGACTAATTGCTGAAATAAACTGGAAAATAAAAATTACAAGACTAATCTCCTGGAAAAAAATCATTCACAAGTAGTCTATCAGACTGTTGACTCCTACCTATAGTCAGTTCTGTCCTGCTTGTTCACCAGTATGCTTGCATTGTGCCAGAGGGTTTTTTCTTTGTTGAACACAAGCAGTCAGGATATCTTCCCTTTCCATTTCTCTCATTGACAGTCCCAGAGTCTTAAACACTGAGCTTTTGAAAAATGGAGTTTATAAATGTTCATGGGAGGTGAACATTAGAAAAAGGAAACACTTTTTATTTCAGTTTTAAAGCTCTTTATATGACTGCTCTCTTCATTTAGTAATAGTACCTTTATGCTAGCCAGGAGCTATGAAACTATCTGTGGTTTAGTTCAAATAAATATCAAGTATTTATCAGCAATCTTTCTTGTGGTCCTGCACCAGCTGCCTTGGAATAAGCTAAGCATTTATTTTTACACAACTCTATTTATATTCCACTTGTCACTTTGATTTTTCTACCTAATAAAATTTTGAAATTTTGAAATTTTGAAACAATGATGCAAGTCCACATGTTATGCGTATGGTCACTTGCAGGCTACTGAGGTTTTAAATTATTATTGCTTCTTGAGAAGAGGGAAGGGAAATTAAGAGAAAGCAATATGATATGTTTGAGGCTGTTTGCTGATTCAGTTCCTCCAGAACCCCTTTGAATATTTTGAGGACAAAGAGAACAACTACAGTATATAGATATTATATCTTTTTCAGTGGAAATATGCTACATTTGTCTTTCTTGTTAGAAAATGTAAAGAAAAATTCTGGGAGTGTAAGTCTTAAAATATGTGGTACATTTTTAATAAATGCAAAACATGGGCAGCTCTTATGTTTTCTGCGTCTGAAAAAAGGTAGTAAAATTCATGGCATCCTCTGGAGCCTCAAAGGCCAATTGCTCTGCGTGCAACAGAATGCAGATATTATTGTCATTATGACTGTAATAATATTGTTGATGGGAACTTAATGTAAGCCAGGATCAAAGCAGAGTTTTAGCTTGAGAAATATTTTGGCAGGAATTTTAATAATGAAAGTAAAGCAATTACATCTCCAGATGCACTCTCTGTTCTTACCCCTACAACCTGTGGTTTATCTCCCCCTCCTCTTTCACTCACAGTAAATCTCCTTTCTTTGCTTCTACCAGAATTTAAGATAATTTTTACTGAATTTTTGTTCATCGTTAGGAGAGAAAAGACTGTCAAAAGTGAATTGTGGCAAGATCTAGGAAGCAAAACCAAAAGCAGCTTGGTGCCAGCTTTTATAAACAACTTTTTTAGCCAACGCTTATTAGCTTTCTCTTCCCCAATATCTTTCTGTGCCAAGGGAGCAAGAAAGTTTTATATAAAGATACAGTAATGCCACTTCTGTGCTATTCAGGAGTATCACTGCATCAGATGAAAAGTCAAGGTGGCCTCTGGGTCTCTTGAGTCTTTGTAGAAGGGAAGATTTCCAAATCTTTAATCTTGCTCCATGTTGTTGGGCCAAATAGCAGAGTTAAAAGGGATTCATCAACAGTGATGCAGCTGAAGCAATGGGAAAATGTACTGCAGAAGACATAGCTTGGTATATGGTTTTTTGTGCATACAAGGATACAGTTTAGGGGAGTAACTTATCTATTTTTAATAAATACTTTTCATTCCTTCTCCCACTAACATTTATGAGCACACAGGTGAGTAATAACAACATAAAATCCTGAAGTGTTCTCCCCAGGATGAGTTACCAAGTTCAATTCTTGCTTCCAGTCACTTGCTGCTCAATGGTGTAACTTTATTACTTCTCAGGATCCTTCAAACAGGAAGCAATTCTTTCAAAGCACTGAGGAAATTTGTGGTGAGTTAAATATATAGGGATATTTTTTCACATTACTCCAAATTCTGCATATGATCTGATTTGTAACATCCGTCACAGGCTGCAGTGTTTGAATGGTGCAATCAATGAAACCCCAAAATAAATAGTTGAAATAATCAGTCCTGGAAATAACAAAGACCTTAATCTGCAGCATCCATAGGACTTATTTGCTGACCACAGTTCTTGAACTGGCATCATTTCAGGAAGACAAAAGACAGCTCTTATGACATTTTCGAAGTGTTTGTTAAATAATAAATCCAAATGACAGCCTGCCAGATTTTTAGACTTGACAATGGTTTAATAATAGTATTGTAACATGAATGTCAAAGCAGACGTACGCTGAATGTGCCCATCAGCTTACCACCGTGGCAGGGTGGTGCCTATTTCTGTTAATGAATATTTAGATTTTTGTGAAAAACAAAGTTGGCATATAAAGCATCTGAGGTTTCAATAGCTTGTGAATAGTCAGGGATCCTGTTCTTTACTGTTTTCAGAGGCTCTGGGACAAAATCCTGTCAGAGTTTTTCACAATGCCAAATGCATGTATGTCCACAGCAGCAGTGATCCGTATCAGTTTCCTATACTTCTGTCTGCATCCAGCTGACACTTATTATTTCCTCTTCCTTCCCCATTTGTCAGTTCTTCTTCCTGCCTTGTTTATATTCTGGGATGGCAGGACTAGGTAAGCACTGAAATTAAATAGCTAATTTGTGAAGTTATATAATCACTGTGGTTTATTTCTTATTCTGAGAGCAATTAACTCTCAGTGCTCCATGGAGGCAACAACATCCTATTGGCTTCTACAGGAATGGCAGTCACGTGTCCATTACTGAGGTGTGACTTCCAGGTGGGGGCTGCCCAGCTGGAGAGCAGCTTTGCAGAAAAGGGCCTGGGAGTCCTGGTGGACACCACGTTGAACATGAGCCAGCAATGTACCATTGTGGGTAATGGTATCCTGGGCTGCCTTAGGAGAATTGCCAGCAGGTCAAGGGAGGTGATACTTCCCCTCTACTCAGCACTGGTGAGGCCTCACCTGGAGTGCTGTGTCCGGTTCTGGGCTCTGCAGTACAAGAGAGACCTGGGCATACTGGAGAGAGTCCAACGAAGGGACACAAAGATGACGAAGGAACTGGAGCACCTCTTGGATGAGGAAAGGCTGAGAGAGCTGGGACTGTTTAGCTTAGAGGAGGGAAGGTGATCTCAAGGTGATCTCATCAATGTATAAAAATACCTGAAGGGATGGTGCAAAGAAGAGGGAGCCACATGCTTTTTCAGTGGTGCCCAGTGGCAGGACCAGAGGCAATCGGCACAACCTGAAGCAGGAGGTTCCCTCTGAATGTCAGGAAACGCTTTTTCACTGTGTGGGTGACTGAGCACTGACACAGGTTGCCCAGGGATGTTGTGGAGTCTCCATCCTTGGACATACTCAGAAGTCATCTGGATGCGGTTCTGGGCAACCAGCTGTAGGTGTCCCTACTTGAGCAGTGGGGTTGGACCAGATGACCTTCAGAGGTCCCTTCCAGCTCAGCCATTCTGTGATTCTGTGACTTTCACAGACATTGCGACAGACCCACTATTGCCAGCAAGGAGCCACCTCTGTGACTTTTTTGAAAGATCCTGCATTTACCTGCTTGTTTTGCTGAGCAAATCTTGACTATTCGTCCATTTTGAGGTGTGGTAATGGAGAGTATAAGCATTTTTTTAAAGAAGCTATGCTGGTACAACCAGCTTTCCTGCAGTTTTGCTAGAATTTTTTAAAACCTGTAAAAATTGTCATATAATTATGTTCCCAAGGAAGAAAATATGCTAAAAGAATTGGTAAGTTAACTAACTTTCACAGGTTATGTATATAGAACAGCCAGGTGAAAAATTTGCTGGAGCAGGGAGTGTGCTTAGTAATGTAACAAATTTATGACATCAGGACCCAAAATCTACTCTTACACTGGCGAAAATGAAATGTTGAGAAAGAAAATGTTCATGATCCCCATTCTAAAACAGGCGGTCAGCATCATGCTTGCTTTTATTTTGTGTGTACATAGACAAGAATGGGATATAAGATAAGATAATCTATTTTGCTGATGCAGATGATGGTCAGTTCTTAACTCATGGTTGAGCCTCCCTTGCCATTACTGGACGAATGTATGGTGTAGCACCTTGAGATGGCTTTGCCTAATGAAAAACTGTGAGCTGACTAGGTATTTTTCAACATCCTGTGTGTAATGAAGTCATTAACCACTACTGCCAAAGATAAGCAGGATCAGCACAGCTTGGGGCATCTGCGGCTCCTGGAACTCTTATCTGCTGATAAGTAGTAAGTAATTATAAACAAGAAAGCCCTGAGAAATAAAATTAAGTTGTTCATTCATGGAGAAATTTGTCCTTGTACAGCATTTTACTGAAAATTCATATGCAAATTACAATGTATCTGAGCAGCTTTCATACTGATCCAGAATTTTGCGAGTTGATTGAATATTTTTTAAAGCAGTTATGGTTCTTTAATGTGTTCTTTAGCTTTCCAGAATTTTTTAAAAACCTTGTTGGTTCCATCTCTGTTGCATTTCACAGGACATCTGTACAAGAACAGAAGCCACTTGTTAAAGACCTAAGAGGTGTTTAATTACTTTGAACTTTTATATGCAAGATGTTTGCATTAAAGTGCAAAGTCCTCTGAAGTCCTCAAATGTATAACGTCACTTACTTTACTGTAACTGCCTGTGATTGCACCCATATTTTTATTCCATGCTACTTCTTCGTGCTGAAGGTGCTCTTTGTCTTGCTAATGTAGCTCTTTTTCTTGCTAAACACAACCTTTGGAGCATACACTAATAACCTGAACAGAATAAATCAGGGTTCCTCTCCAGCCTTACAGCTTCTAACACTAGGGTGAAAAATAAAATCCCTACCATAATGTCATCTGGATGTAGTGGAACAGCATGCAGTCGGTCACTAGGTCTGTGCATTAGTCCTGCACATACTCCTTCCTATCTTCTAGTAAATCCTTTTCTTAAATGTGAATATTTTGGAGAAACCTCACATGAGAATACTTTCCCGTTTTTAACAAATAATTCACTTGATGGATTTCTGATTCCCACTTTAGATCCTGAGTCCCTCTTTTTCAAATACTCTAATCCAGTAACATATTCTTTACCAACATAGTGTTTAGCCTTCTGAAGTTAATAGGTTTCTTTTCATTATATTCCACTAGGATTTTCATAGATGCCTTAAAAAGGCCTGATAAAGTATGTTACAAGGTTGGTTCTTTTTTTCATGACTTTCTAAAAAATGTTTCCTTTGTTTACATAGAAACTTTATGAACCTTATAAAAATAGTTTCTCTCAACAAGGATGACACTTGAAGTAGATATATTTACCTCTTTTCTAAGCATCCTCACTAGTTTGATCAGTGAACTAATTCTTTCTCATTTGAAAAAAATTTTGTTTTCACACTTTTCAAGGGAAGAATGAGAAAGGGAAGCTTCCTTTGAAATCTCAGGTTGGTTCTCAAATTTCAATGTATTCTGAAGCCTTACACGTGATTCACATAAGTCAAAGGGGTTAAAACAACAAAAAGGTATTCATATGAAATTAAACTACAGATTTCAAAAAAGTCTGTTAAATGACTGGCCAAAAGCCTCATCACATATAATATTTTTTTTCTATAAAGTTGTCCATTTGCACCTGTCCTATTTAAAATCATGTATGCTTCTATCACAGTAGAAAATAATAAATCGTTACTTGGTGGAAAATTTACCTTATAAATGTCAACTTCATATTTCAGCCACATTTGAATTTTATTTTACTTTCTGGAAAATATATTAGGAAAATTCAGGTCTTTACTCAGTTTTAACCTGTATGCATTTTCTACATGATAAGTAAGTGGAGTGTGGTTTTCAGCAAGGCTATTCAGAAGATGATAACTTACAGAACTAGGCAAAGAAAAAATGGATTTGAAGTGTGGGGGATGCAGAAGAAGAGCTACGACCTCTTTTCATTTTCTGACAAGTGAAAAGATAATTCCAATAGAAATGGTATTTCCTTTATTCAACCCTTTGTCTGTCAAGGTTGACCTGAAATGCAAAGTCACTGTATTCTACATCTCCATATTTGTCCCCTTCTGTAATCTCAGGCTATAGCTGAGCTTTGAAAAAAGTGTGGAAAAAAACAATGCATATTTCCTGTACTGTTTCCTGAATTTTTCTGGTTTTGTTCAATGACAATTTTGATTCCTGTATATGTCAAATGGCCGCTGTTCCTTCCTTGGGTTTCAATCATTGTCTGAAGTGAAAAACATATTTTAAACAATTTTTCTAATTAAAGTATGATGATGTATGGTAAATAATTACAAGAACATAATTTACACTATTATATATTTGGATATATAAGTTATTGTAGCATGATACCAAAATGTGATACTGAAAAAGAAACATCTTAGTTCATTATCTTCATCTAAGTAGCTTCATTATTAGGTATTCTACTTTACAAATAAGTTGGGTCTTTCTGGTTTTGTTGCTTCCAGTTCTGCCAGCTCAGACAAGATTCTGAAGGCAAGCAGGACCTGTGTGTGCATCAGCAAGAAGTTTTCAGCAAGAGCTACTGAACCAGTGTCAGGAAAACGACACAGCATTTCACAGTGGAATCTAGTTGATTTTCTTTTTTGTGCCATTTATGTAGTGGTACTGCAAGATAGTAAAATACAGAAAAAAATACATTATTTTAAATATTAAAATCAGCAGATCAGATACTGACTGCATTCTGTGAGTATGTCTGTGAGTCAAAAAGTATCATGTCCAGTTCTGTACCATAAATGCTTGAAATCTGTATTGTAAAATTTCACCTTTCCTTTTTGTGCTACCACCAGAGTTAATCTAAAAAAAGAAAGAAAGGGTGAGTTGTAAATAAAAAAATGAACAGATCTTTTCTGAGCATCCTGCCAGAGTTACCTTCTGCAAACCAATATATATTGGTTATCACATATTTATATCTAACAAATAACTGTTGCATTAGAAGTACATGACAAATAGGAAAAAAAAATTTTAAAAATCAAAGAAAAGAATGGTGTGTAAGTTTAATTAAAGCCAGGGGGACTACCTACTTAGGAGGACTGCCAGTACATTTTGAGAAGGAAAAACATTGGCATGAAGAAAGACCTTTCAATCAAGAAAAAAAAAATAATAAAAAAAAAGAGACAAGGCGAAACTACTTTTTTGCAAGTCATTAGAGCTGTCTTTAAGCTAAAAAATACTTCTGGGTTCTTTGATGCTTCAAGTGATATATAAAATACAATAGTCAGATTAACCCTGCAACTTCGGTTTTTACATTGTCATATAGATTTTGAACATCAGAAATTAATTATGATGGATATCTTGCCTTCTTAGAATGTGTACACCTTAACAAAGCAAGATTTTGTAGTCAAAAAGGCTTTGATATTTGAAAATACATTTAACTGAGAGTCCTGATCATGCTGTGTTGCTGTCAAGACTAGCAGTCTCCCAAGCCCATGAATATATTAGACATTTTGACATTGAATATTCACTTGTGGATATTGAATCAAGAATATGAAGAACAGTAGATAAAAAGTATTTTATATAGTTATCAAAGTCAGAACAGCATAATTCAGCTTCAGTAGCTGTGTTAGAAGTTGACAAACTGAATGTTTTCTCTTCCAGCAACAAAGCATTTGAGAGCAGAGTGAAAGCAGTGCTTTCCAGACCTACCATTAATATTCTGCATTCTTATACCTCCAAGGGATAATGACAACTTCAGTTATTTGTCTGGATCAAAATCAGATGAGTGAAAGCAACTGCAAAGCTTTTATACTAAGGTGGTCTATTAAGGAACACATTCTACTTTCTGTTGCTATGAGAATGTCAGCAAAACTCGTGGCATACTGCAAATAAATCTTTTAATCTCTTTCCCCACCCTGTTATCATAAAGCCTGCCATAGCATTTACAAAAGAGAACAAAAGTTTATAGAGGGTAAATAGTAGGTAAAGATATAAGCATATGTAAAATGAGAAATAATTGTTTCTTTCACAGTTTGTGCATAGAGTCTTCTCTTGTGCTTGTATTTTCTCTGCGGCTCGTCTTCCTGTTCCTAATGAGGCTGGGGTTTGTTGTACAAAAAACGGTTTTATGGGTTTTGGACCATCGCTAATAGATTTCAATAAGAAAATACACTATGTTATCTCAAATACGTTCCCTTTCTTTTTACCTTCTAGAAGTGTGCCTCTACCTTTGTAATATGAAATACCTCCTTGATCCATATCGGAAAAGCTAATTTTTGAGGAAAGCTATGATGGCACTTGTATTTCAGACAAATCCTGATTATTTTTAGTCATTCCAGCTGTTAAGCTTAATGGAAAATCTACTACATAAAAGCCTCAAAAAATAACAGAATCTTCCTGGAGGTATTGGACAAGTGGTGCGTTTGATAAACACAAAAATATTATTTATTTCCTTACTGTTGGAAGTGAATAGGGATTTGTTTTGATCATTGAGGTGTAGTACGGATAGTATTATTAAATTTCATTAATACAACAGTTTGCATGACAATAACTCTGCAAGTATTAAAAAGCTGCTGTCAACTGCTCTAAAAAAAAAGGTTAAGATTCATTCTCCTGGGAGAAAACAATTGTCTTACCATGCTAGAGGTGGCAGACAAGCAGTTAAAGGCAGTAACCCTGATTACTAGGATCCTCATAGTCCATTTTTTTTCTGACTTGTTTCTTGGGGAAATTTCTAGCTTTCTACGGGGAAAAAATAGTGTTCTCTTTAAGAGCAAACTGCTGATGCTCAGATCAAGAAGTAGATGTTAAAATGACACTTGGAGCAGCAAATGATTTCACAGACTGGATCACTGTCTTTTCAACAAACTGCATCAGGCTGATCTACAGTGATTTTATAGACAATAATGGCCAATATTTTAACACTGGCTGAGGTAAATTGAGAAATTTTTTCAAGCTAAATTAAAATCAAGGCGGCATTTTATTGCATTGTTTTTAAGTTTATAACTGTTTCAATTCAAAGAGAGAAGATTAATTTTTATGTACATATTATATAGAAAGCATGGCCTTTCAAGGAGAGAATACTTTTATGTGAAAGCAATGATCTAGGAACTAGCATTTTCTCATTATTAGAACAGTGACTCAGAAAAAGTTAGAAAAGATTATGGATTTCTTTCTTTTTTAACGTGAGAATTTCAGCCATGACTGGAAGAAACAGAAAATTTACAGTGTTGATACTTGACAGTGCCTGCATGTATAGTGTAGAGAAAAAGACAAGGAATTAAAGATGGAATAAATTTAGACAAAGGCCTTAGAAAGGGTTCTGGGATGACTCAGCCTCCTGTTTTTGCCAAAAACTTTTAGCGATGTTTTCCCTAAAGCATCCAGAATTGATTGTCTTGTTCCTTATAACCCCATTCTTGCACTAGTAAATTTGACTGTCAGACGTGACGATGAGGCAGACCCTGCCTTTGAGCGGTTAGACAATGCCAGAACGGTCCCTGCAAGGTGAGGCACTCATGGAGGTCCAGCAGGGTGCTCTCAAAAGAGCTTTCCAGCAACCAGATTCAACCTGTCTTTTATAGCCTCATGCTGTTAAATGCCACGCATAATTTTTTTTTAATAATTTTTACCAAAAGCAAATGAAGGAACACCCAGGTGGGAAACCAGTGGCTGTAAAGTGAGGATCAATTAAGGGTTAGTGGGATGTATCCCTACTGTTGGCTCAGGGACAGTAACCACTGCAACCATTCACCATTTTGTTAATTTGCTGAAATGTTCCCAGCATGTTTGTCATTGCTGAGCAGAGGAAAGATAGACTATAATTAAAGCAGCATCATTTCTATAATATTTCTGTGACTGGCTGTTTCATATGGAAGTCCATTGGGGTCATTTGTACTTTGAACACTCACTTGAAACTCCTTGTGAGTTTACCTTTCAAAAAGCTGTCTTCATGTTATAACGCACAAGAGTAAAATATCAAAGGAAACTTAAGGAAAGGAGAAGGGAATCGACTGAACCGTGTTTGACATGGTGTAAGCTAAAGGCTGCCGACATGCATTTGAGACACATGAAAGACATTAGGACAGCTCTGGTGCGATAGTCATGATGCAGCTGCTTTGAACACGTGTATCCCTGGGCAGTGGGGGATCACTGAGGGGCAGATCTGTTAATAAGGATGTCTGGATGGTCCATGAGGACATTTGTTTCACTATCTGGCAGAGTTGTATAAGCATCTGTGGAGCTATAAATACCTCAATTGCTTGCTCCAGGATTTGAACTCTGTCATTTCCTACAAAAATTGAGCTGGAAAGCATTGCTACTGGGTAGCACCTTTTCAAATAACTTTAAATTGGAGACAAAGAGGTAGCTAATCAAGAATAAAAAAGGAGATACTGGAAATCTGCATGTTATTAAGAGAAAGGGAGACTTTGACAAAATAGAAGGAAATTTGGAAAATAAATGTTCTTTAAAAAAACCCTGAGAGGTCACCTGGCAGGCCTTGTGGCTCTGTGGAGGAATCAATGTCATGTATTTCAATCTGAGAGAAGTTCCTCTAATCTAGCCTTAGAGGCATCCAGTGCTGGAGCCTTCACAGCCACCCACATGATCTATTCTGATACTTCACAAATCTTTACGATAAAATCACAGTAATTTTCCTGACTGCAATTCATGCTCATTATCTCATGGAGAACAGATTATTCCCTCCTTCTTTGTAAAAACCTTTTATGTTTTTGAATATCAGTACCGTGCCATATTATCCCCCTAAAATTTTCTTCTTTAAGCTAAATAACCTAGGCTGACCAAACTCTCCTCATGTGCACCTATTTCCCCATTACTTTCCTCTTCACTGTCCTAGCTGTGCTATATTTTGGTAAAGCATCCAGTAACTCAGCTGTGAAATTGCAACTGAGACTTTCCAGTGCTGTATAGTGGAGAATTATTTAATTTGTCTTGTGTACACAAGTAAATCTACTTCCTGGAATGAGTTTGCCTTTTTCGCAATGGCATGACATTTTTCACTTCTGTACAGTTTATAATTCATCTTAGTTATCAGATTTTGTTACTTTTTACTACCTAATCTCCATTAACCCACCCTTATTTTGATAGTTTATTACTCCTGCTCAATTTGTAAATTAAATATTCTACAATAACTTTCTCCTTGCTCCTATTGAATCACATATTTCTTCCATGTGCTTTTTTCCCATTTGAATTTTAATTACATTGCCCAGGAAGCCTACTGTACTCTTCATCTCCATGTAATTTACAAGTTTTATATGTATACCTAAATAACTTCTATGTATATATAAAAGTTTATATATATATAACACACACATATATATATGCTCTATTCCTACATCTTGATTTTAGTGAAAGTGCTGAACAAAATTGGGTCCATAATAGAGTCTTCAGAGCCCCACTCAGCATCATTTTGCTTGAAAGAGAACCACTGATTAATATTTTATTTGGTACAATTATTCAGCCACTTTGTCACTCACCTTTCATCTAGGCCATATTTCACTAGACTGCTTGTAAGAGTTAAGAATGTCATCTCCAACTGTATTAAAAGTCAAGGTGAATGACAGTTACTATTTCTTCTCTATTCACAAGGAATGCTACCCCATGACAGAACCAACTTGTTTTGAAGAAAGCTTATTTTTCAGAGATTCATACTAATTGCCACTGATTTGTTTTCTTCTGTACACTCTTTTTTCCTCATTTCATATATGGGCACCATCTTGTCGAATTCTCTGGTACCTCTATTTGCTCCATGAATTCACACATATGTAATGGCCCTAAGAGTCATTTAAACAATTTTTCAACTACTTATAATGAAATTAATCAATGAAATGTATATTTCTTTCAAATTCTCCCTGAAAAGTTATTTCCCAATTGTGCTATAAGACTTTATGCCTTTGACACTGATACTAAACTGCCCTGCTCCACGAAATTGAAACTCGCCTGTTAAAGACAGGTAGAAAAATGGTCTAAATGCTTTGGTCCACCATCATCTGTAGTTAGTTTTCCATCCCCGCTGTACAATGGACTAACTTTTTTTTTTTTTTTTTTACTATTAACACACTATGTCTCATTTTCATTATTTTCTTTTGCAGGTCATGGTTTAGCTTTTCTGACTTTCTGTCTATACAATCTACTCGTTTGTACAAGCATTTTATAATCTAACCTGATCCACTTCTTAATACTTCCCATTCTGTAGCTGAGGTCATGGTTCAGCCATGGTGTCCATGCTTTTCTCTGCACTGGGACAGCTTGTACCTGCTGTGTTATTTCCTTGAGGAAATGTCAGCTTTCCTCTAAGACTTTTTCCTCTTAGACTTTTCTCCCATGACATCTTACATACCAAATTTCTAAATTCAATCCTTAAAATAATTGGGTTTATTTTCCTGTTCTCGTTCATTCCCTTCCTCTTAGCCAGGCACTTTTTCAGTCTGTGGTCACTCTTACTGAAGATGTTTCCTGTGCTGACTTTTTCCCCAGCTCATAAGGCTCAAACCCACAAGAACAGCCCTCCTAGCTGCTTTCTCCATTTTTCTATCAAACAACTATCATGAGTGCATCCCAACAATTAGGCAGACATTCTGGGTCTGCTGTTTGCCTTTTTAATAAATTTTTTAATGTCTAGTCCTGTGCTTTAGATGATTCCTTGAGATATTCAGGAAACAAATCATCCAAATGATGCTTGTGGGCTGTATATAACTCTACCTGAATAGTGTTCTTTCCCCACTTTTCACCATGCAGCAGGTTTAGCTTTTAGCTTTCATTCCTCATATAAAGCATTTGCATCTTTAATATGTGAGAGAATGCCACCTCCTTTATTCATTCCCTAGCCAACCCTTCTTGAACAATCTATTAATATTCCAAAAACTGCCATGTACCCCATCAAGTCTGTGTTATGCCAATTAAATCAGAGTTTTCCTCTGCTTGTTTGTTCCCCACGCTCCTTGCAATGTTACACAGACAGCTAAGATGTTTGGCAAATAAATTACTGCTCTTGAGTGACATATTGCTCCAGTCCAATCCACCAGATGCCATTATTACATAAGATATAATTATACATAGCATGGGAGAATTGCAGCATTGCAGGCATGAAGATAACTTCATAAGGGAGGAAGTGCTGCTGCTGCTATTTTCAGGCTTTGCTATTGTTGTTAGGCTTTTTATGTACTGAAGTTTCTACAGATTGACTTCTCTCTGTTTTCTTGGAAAGGTAGCCCAAGGTGACGAGTCCACCTGAAGTACTGTGGTGATTTGCTGGAATCAAGAATCTAGAGGTTTGCTCCATCCCTGTCCCTTGAAATCACTGAAGAGCCTTCAGCTTATCACTGAACTGCACACAGATGTCCTGTCTCTCTTCCTGAAGTACCTCCCATACTCAAGCTGTTTGTTCTGGTTCAGTTCACCACTCGATTCCTCTTTAGTAACATACTTCAGCTTGTGTTCATGTCCTGTTTACTTCAGTAGGAGTCGAGCATACGCTTAGAGTTAATCAGGTAGCCAGATATCTATCTGAATAAAAAGTGATTGCAGCCTTGTTTCAAAAGTGTGTTATTCTGAGACCTCTCTGGAAATGCTTTAAATTATTCATTTCGTTTTCCAATATTTCTCTGAAAGCTCTGTCTGTGAGGGAAACAGTCTGTTTCATAACCTGCACACAGTGGCCTCTTTTTACTAAAGCTGCACCAAATTTCTAACTATTTACTTGCCAGGCCACAGTGTGCGCACCCACAGTGACCAGAAGCTTGCGATATGCAGAACACACACACCTGGTGAAGCATGACAGTGCTTCACTCAATAGTACATACTCATTCTCCCAGACCTTTATTTCTCTCTGGTAATACACAGCTGAATGGTGACTGCTGTCTGTAAGCATAATACCAAGCCACCAGCACAATCTACTGCATACGTATCTTACAATTTTGCAGTTTGTATTTTTACATTTTGGTGCTGTTGCTCAGGGTACAGATAGTTAAAGATGACCTGTTTAGATGGTGGGTAAACCACTGAAAATCTGTGTTGATTTGGGAACAACAAAATCCCCAAAAGAGCATACTTGTTCTGAGATTACTCTCCAATAGAAATCAATTTCCATAACAACACGCAGGCAATGTAGATCAAGAGTATATTTTTACCTAAGCTCCAAATGAATCAAATCCCCTAAGTCAAGAGTCTTAACTAGAGCTGTAAATCAACGCAGTTAGGTGAATTTACTAACTTCAATCTCCATGGAATGGCAGATACACAAAATGAAACAACTTTTTTCAAACTTTTGCAATGCTACTTGTTAAGATAGTCTTACGTAAGGGAAAGTTGCTGCAAATAAACTAAATGTTTGTTTATGTAAAAAGCCACAAAATTTCAGCCAGGCTATGTATTGTAAGGCTTGGGGCACAGTTAGGAATTCAGCATTGATTCAGCGGATGTAAAGAAACCAAAGGATATGTCCCCACAACACAAAAGTTATATTATTTTTCTTTTTTCTTTTTTTTTTTCTTTTTTTTGTTGCTATGAGACTGATGTACTGTACTACACAATACAGAATTAAAATTCAGCAGTATCCATGCATGTGGAGGCTTTCTAACTGTAACAAGATTTATCTTGGACTAATTAGACACCTGAAAAATGAAAAATGCACTATTTGTGAATGTTTTTGAATGAGCTGTCCTTTCAGATAGCCACAGTATGGGCCTATGCCAAAACTGTATTGCAAATGTGTTATGGCATACATTGTTTCTCACTTTGTCCTCAATGACATGTTACTTAGTCAGTGTGAACAGAGTGGTGGTTGAAGAAGTGATAAGGACTTGGTGTTCATTCAAGAGTGGATGACTTCTTCAAGACTACTGTGCAAAGTGACAGGAAGGAACAAAGGGCTGGTCTGTATTTGGAAGCACATCAGAGACTGCTGTCTTTCCATACATGATAGAAAATATCTAATATCATCCACTGAACTTTATTGTATTCAAAGTATTATGTACTGAAGAAACTCCAAGAACATGTTGCTCTTTTGCAAATAAGTCATTCTGTACATCAGTTCTTCAGTTTTGAATTTTTCTTTCTTTTGTGTAGCATATTTGTATGCTTGAAAAACAACTAGATCAACAAAACTTGTTCATAATTAAATGCTCGCATCCTTTTTTTCTGTGCTATTTAATTGTTTTCAGTGTGATTCCAGAACTGCAGCTTGAGATGAAATTTTAAGACAGTGGAGTGAAAGAGAAATAACTGAAGATAGGACACTCCTGGGACAACACTGAATCATAATCAGAAATTTTTTTTTTTCCTAGGTTGAATTTGAATCCTTGAAATAGGAGCAAATATTTTCATTTATAGAAGTGAAAATTTCATCTATATATCAATTTGCCAGTTTTATAGACTATAATTTCATTATCCTTAGGACATGATGGCTGAGAAACTAAGATATGGTCTCAGTTTAGTGATTTCACTGCAGCAACTTTCATATCATTTTCCCTGAAAAAGTCCGGGCCAGTATTTGATGTATCACATCAAATGGCTGAATACACAACGCATTGCCTTTAGTTTTTAATGGAACTTCCAACATCAAAAAAAGATAATGACCAGTGTAAGACTGATAAATTGGTACTGTGTGTGCTGAACAAAAATACCACCGCTGTTAAGTCTGTCCTCCACACTCTCTGTGGCATGCATGTAATTGCTGTTCAGACTGACAAGAATGACATCCAAACACTTCTGATTAGACTGCAGAACACATTTTACTTGGCGGCCAGGTTTTTACACTACCCTCTTCCATGGGATTCAGTGGAAGTCTGTATTTCTGTGGTTTCGTGATTCTGGGTTTTTTAGCTGTGGTGTCACAAACAGCAAACTTTGGGTTATATATCTTTACGTGTTTAAAAACATTTAAGATGAAACATACATTATCAAAACAAACAAACAATATTCTCTGTTAGCATGTTGAGAAATTTTCAGTGAATGGCCACATGAAGTTTCCCAGCTTGTGCTCTGCCAAAAAGAGTATAAGCTGCAAGCAGCATTTCTTCTCCCACACAGTGTGTAATTACAGTAGCAGCTACAGATACACATTCATGTACATAGCACATATTGTGCATTGTAGAAGAATTAAGAATTTCTATGAAGACTTCCGACTTTTTTCTCTGTTGATGTTAAGCTTGTAAGAAATGTGAAAAAACTACTTCTAATTTCTATTTTCATTATAGAATGTTTTCAGTGCTGTTATGTGTAATGCTGCACTGCACAAATATAACACAATAACAAACATTCATATAGAAAGTTTCCTGGTGGAATACATAATACAAATGCAAAATAAAGAAACATTTTCTGGTTTAATCTTGTTTAAGTGAAGGTAACAAAGAAGTAGAGTTAAGGGGAGAAGTTACATTTCTGGTAAAACAAGAATGTCAGCAAATCTTTGAGAATGTTGGTTCAAGATTGCTGCAAAAATCTAATTCCTGGCTGCAAATTTGGTAGTGTGATGAAAAATTAAAATTTTAGTTTTTTTTTTCATGAAACAAAAATATCAGTAAATCTTCTGGAAAGAAAAAATATTTTCCTCCTTCCCTACAAGGAGGATTAGCTCAACAAGGAGAATAAATATAAAAGTTACTATAATTTATATTCCTTTTTACCCTATGTTCCTAACTAGGTTCAGCTAGAAAATGTACTTTCTTTTTCTGGCAGTTCTGGTATATTTTGATATATACTGACATGTGAAGGAAAGAAGAGCTGAGGAACACTGACAACCCTTTGTAAGAACTCTCAGTCTTGGTCCCTAAGGTTGCAAATTTGTTTTCCAAATTTGTGACACTTTCCACTCCTGTACACACGTACAAACACACACAGAGGAAGGATCATGTCTGATAAAATTATAACATCCTCTTCCCTTTCCCATTGTCTGTTGCTGTACCATTACAGGTTTTCATCCAGATCCTTCTTTTTTCTCCCATGGGGTCCATGACTGTTTTCCAGCAAATTCCTGCTTTGGCTCACCTGTCTTTAGTTTCCCCTCCCCCAGATCAGCCTGCTTGTATAAGCCGTTTCTGTTCAATTAGCCCAGATTCCTTTGAATTGTGTTTTTGTGGTAAAGAATAAAAATATAGTCATAGGTAGGATGTGATCGTTTAATTTATGGGAGCAATTTAATTAAGGGTTTTGTACTATTTCCAACACCAGCTTGGACCGACACGGTTAGTATGCAGGAATTATGAGTATAAATCATGATTTCCACTGTTTAAAGGAGCTTTCAAATTGGGTACTTAAAAAAAGGAGACAAACTCCCTGGTTATATTTTAAACTGCCAGTGTATTTGCAGACAGTGTCGTTGTTTCCAGAAAGCTTTCCTTCTCCCTCATGGAGCTGTCAAAGTCACAATCTATTTTGACTTCAAAGTGCATGCAAGATGCCACACGACCTTGACCTGTTTTTCTGGGAGCTCAGCAAGTGTGTTAGTTATTTATGTCTGTACAAAACACTCATTAAAACTTCCACGCACTTCTCATATCTTTTTATCATCTTGTGATACAGTGGACACTGCAAATCCATTTTTCATCAGTAACTTAGCTCAGGTATCAAAATGTTCCACTTAATCACAGTGATAGTTTGTCTTTGCTGAGTAACATTACTGCCACATCCTCAGTTTACTTCAATTGGTGAAAAATGATTTGAATCTTATATGTTTGGGTGAGCGCAGAAACAAATTTACAGCTATATATGTGATATATTGAGCGATGAGAAAGTGAAGTGTTATTTGGCTGGAAAGTTAAATGCACACATTTAAGAGTGAGACAATATCATAGTTAAGGTTTGTGTTATGTCCCACTTGATGGCAAAAAGAAAAAATACAAGCCCTTAATTTAGTTGTAAACTCACAGCTTTTTGATATATTGGATAGATCAAAAGAAGCAAGAAATGGCTAACAAAAAATCATTTAAACATCTGAAATGGCTAGCATTTCAGACAAACAATATGAGAGGGTTCATCTTCCTCTTTGTGTCTTCAGTGCTCCATATTACATATATTCAAGAAATCATAGAATATTTGTTCAGAAAGAAATTTTGGAGTTTCAAATACTCTTTTTCTCCAGTCACAAGGCAGCATTAACTTTACCTTTTATTGCTGATAGCTTTTTGCCTAAGCAACTTTTAAAGATTTGCATTGCTTATGACTCCACATCATCCATGGCTTATGTACTCACATGCTCTATCACTGACACCATTAGAAAGACTTCTCTTGTGTCTCTTTCTGCGACTTCAGGTTACTGTTTTTTCCTACAGTCACATTGCACAGTGAAACAGAAAATGTTCTTCCGATTTGCAGCAGCTTTTTACCTTTACTGGTATTTTGTATCACTTAGGGAATCTCCTTCTCTTGTTTATATTTACCTGCTCCTTGATTCAGTCAGTCTTTCCCCACAGGTCATGTTTTTTAAGCTTCTGATCATTCTCATTTTTCAATTCTGGTCAGTCTCCAATTGGTGAATGCTCTTAAAGTGCAGAACATGAGTCTTAAGCTGAGACCTTATCACTACTAACCCAAGGCAAGGGTATCGCTTCTTGTAATCGTAGATTTCACTTCTGCTTGCACTGAAATGATATTTGCCTTTCTTGCTATGTCATTACTGATGTGTTTAACTTGTGGTCAAAAATTACCAAGATCTTTTGCCTTTGAATTGCTTGCCTCCTTATTTATTATTCATCTTTTGTGTCACTGACCATACCTGCAAAGATACTTTACTTGCACCTATCAAATCGCGTAGTATTTAGGTTATATTTTTCCCTTTCTTGTGAGCAAATTATCCTCTAATATAACTTCCATGCTCTCCAGGACCATGTCATCTGCTAAATCAATAAGCATAGTATTTATTCTATTCTTTAGGACGTTAATGAAAGTCTTGAAGATAATGGAGTGAAGAGACCCCTTGTACACACTCACTTGATCTGTCCTTCCATTTTGCTAAAGACTTATCTTTGACACTTTTTTCAACATGATTATGAAACCTCTTTTGCATTCTTCCTGTAGTTATGGGAGCTAGTGCATGTTATCCTAGCTTGATATCGGAATAATAAAGGTATGTCAAAGGTATTACAGACAAAATATATAACATTCCTGTTACTCCTTCCACAAAGACAGTTTTCCTGTTAGTGAAAATTCAGGTTTGTCAAGTGATTTCTTTTTGACATCTGTCTTGATTTTTAGTCCTCCAGTTTTATTATAGTTAGTCACAGTCATTTTTTCATTATCTGTATTATTCCATGAGTTGAAGTAAATTGACTGATCTGTAATTCTTCAGCTCCTCTTGCCCTATCCTTTGAAAGATGGGCATTCCAAAGCCCCCTTTGTCAGCTGCTTGTTACCTCACCTTTCTTCCATTATTTCTTGAGGGTAACTTTGAACAGCCTTGAGATGATTTCACTCATCCTGTAATATTCCTAATATTGCACCCAGCCAGTCTGAAACATTTTGCTTCCATTTGAATTCGCCAACCTATGTTTATTGCCAAGAATTCTTTTACGGAACTGTCTAAAAATTATTTTGAAGACTCCAGTTTGCACGACACTATTTTTTGATAGGTCTTCTTCTCTGATGGGTGACCTTTTCCTTAGTTTATGTAATTATTTCTTGATATCCCAGATACCACCTGTGAGGTGTGCTTCAGTTTGTACACTGGCCTATTTGATTTGTCTCTGTATGCATACAGTTTTAATCTATAGGTTTTATGTAATCTACTCTATTTTCCACTTTCTGTATACTTCCGTGAGGTTGAAATCATGGAACAAGACAATCAGATCTGATTCTGACTACACATCCCAATTCTTTCCTGCAGTAGGATAGGTTATCTTTCATCTCTGGTTTGTTGCTTGGAGGAACTGCCAGCTTTCCTTAATCCCTTTTGTCATTAGACTTGCCTAACAACTCTCTGAGTTTATAGATACTTATTCTGCAATAAATGCTCTGTTTCCTTTATAAGTAAGGACTAGAAGCTCTGCCATTTTTTGGTCACTCCTCCTAAAATTGCTTCAATTTTAATACTGTAATTCATGGAGAGGACTCCATATGAAAGAGTGTCCCATCTACTTGCTTTCTTCATTTCTGTACGAAAGGGCATCCTAGGACCTCAAGGGACACACTGTTTCTGGCTCTGGCTACTCCACGAGTACAGCTAAAAATTCTCTCTCGTTGGTATGTCCTCTTTGTAGGGTAATTCTTCTGGTTATTCATACATATTTCTTTTTATATAAACTTGTAACCATGGCAGCACTTATGCCTTTCTCATACATTCTCAGTACTCTTAAATTCCTGCACTCTGTAATTGAACATAGACTTTTTCTTGTTATATATTTCCTCCCTTATTAACCTCTCTGTCTCTTGTGGAGATTTCATGATCTTTTGTGTTACAACATGTGAATAATCTCATGAAGTTGCTGCTATGCCAATCAGATATAATTTTCAGAATCTGTTATTCTTCCTAGTCCCTCTCATTTACCTTCTATTTATTTTAAAATATTTGCAAATTTATAAGATCTTTGGCAGATTGACACACTATCCTATGATTGTGCTATGAAACTTTTACAAATAATCTAAAATCTCACTCATACTTTCAATAATCTGTGCTAGATCAGCATCAACAACGATAATATCTCTGTGAAATATGGCATGATGGAAATTAATTCAGGCTTGTTAGCCTGGTCAATAAAATGAAAACCCTGTGATACTCTGATATGAAGTTATAGCATCACTTTATGTGACACACTTTTCTAAAAATAAATTTAGGGCGAAGTCACCAAACTCAGTTTACTATGTTCTTGTGGGCCAGGCATGGGCTTGAAGCATTTTAAATGTAGAATCAGCCTGGAATTTCAAAAAGTCAGTGGGCAAGATAATAAACACCAGACACCTTAACTTCTTAGCACTTTTAAGTAAAAGAAAGAACAGAATTTATTTCCTGAGAAGTAAACACAGAGAAGCATCTTTTAAAAGGTCCTTGAACACCAAATACCATAGCTATCTGTGAATAAAAACTAATTACTTTTATAACTGTCTGTTTGATTAAGAACAATGTCACTTTTTCCAAGGAGCTTCTGTATTTTTGTTTTTCTCTAAGCCTAACAGTGTTAATGCTGTACTTATTGTTTCTTAATTTTACTCTCATCTTTGTGACACTGACTAATCATCCAAACACTATCTGCTACTGTGCCAGAGCCTCTTGGGTAATAACAGTGCCAATGTTTGGTAAGTGGTTGGCAGATAAAATGCATGTTGGTTCAGGAGAAGCTGTGCCAACTGTAATGCAAAAAGCAATGAATAAAGACAGCAAAAGACTATAAAAATTACTTTAACTTTTGTTATTGAAGTTGTGCATATTTATGTAAATTAAATGTTTCAAGAGGCAACGGAGCCTAATTTTATTTCCCATCAAATGAGACAGCAACCGAAAGAATGCTATTTTTCTATCAAGCACTCTGTTGGGACTTGTAGTGATTAAGTCTTTGCTGTATATGGCTATTTTACTATTTATAAAAGATGAATTGGTCATAGAAGCCCATTTCTGAGTGAAAGAATATATACATAATCTTAAAACTTAACAAAAATCCAATAAAGAAAGAAAGATGTGGAGACAGAACTGCAATGTCTACGTATTCTCGATCAGAGTGTGGTGGTTAATCAGAAAGAACTGTGCTGCAGTAAGAACATTAGAGTACTTTTTTAAAATAATGTGCTTTGGAGGGAGGAGAGATATGAAGGGGGGCAACGAATTGGATTCTGTACATGAGCAGAAGATAACTTCATCTGCAGAAGCTTATGAATCTGAAAAGCTTCATAAAATATGAAAGCTTTGACAGCTTTGCATGGACTTAATGAAGAATAAAAAGCTTCAGAATACTTTCTAATTCAATATATTTGCCTTTGTTAGAGAAGACCTGTGAACTCAAGGCACATTGATCATTCTGTGCACGAAAGCCACTTAGTTCAGGACATCCATACAGGGCATGTATAAAATGTCTCCTGTTTTGACAGACTTGTCTAGGCCAGGAAAAGAACCATCCTAGCTTCCTTGAATATTTAAATTACTGGGTAGTTTAGTAAATGAAATAGTAGCATGTACTGCAGGTTGTTCTGGCCATCAGAACTGTGCTCAGATGGATTGCAGCAGAAATCTTTTGAGAACAGGTAGCAAAGTGAAGGAATGGGGAATGATAGCTGTGAAGAGAAAGTTGCTTTTGAAGGGTTTACGTTAGACTTTTACATCCCTCTTCAAACATATCAGGGCAGACTGGTCAAGACTAATCAATGTCCTTTTAATAGCTGCTCTGCTGCCCTATCAGTAAAGAAGAGGAACAGAGAAGGAAGTTTCTGCTATAAGCAGTGTTACAATTCCTTCACAGAAAGACAAAAGTAGTTCAAGACCAGAAAAGTTTACTATGGAAAGGCTGTGTGGTCTTTGAATGAGGGTTTATGTGGAGTCTATCTATGTTTTCAGCCAGAGGAAACTAGCTACATTTGTTTTGAAAATGTGTTCTAATATTTTCATAAGAATTTAAAATTTTTCATAATAATTTAAAAATTCAAATAATTGAATCTTTAAATCATTTAAGTTTTTAAATCAGATGAAGCTGATGCACTGCGGTGGATCAGATCCACTTCTACCTTTTTAAGATCATGGAAAAGTTCCAGAGGCAGCATCTGCATAACTTTTCCCATTGCTTTTGGGGAAAAGGATGATTTTTTGCATAACTCAATCCACTGGGTATTATATGTGTTATAAATTTAGGTCTCCTAATCCTACTTTTCTACAAATCAGGGACTTCGATATGTATATTACTAGGTAGCTGGGGTAATTGTTATGTTGGACAAACCAGTAAAATGCAGTGAAGCATGCAACAATAGACACAGCTGTCCATCATTAGGTGTTTTATAACTGTACTGAAGCATTTAACTGGTTTTCCTGCAGGGATAGAATCTTCTCTAGGCTTAGTAGAGTTTTAATTTAAATGCCTCTGGGGTCAAGTGTATGTCATGATAAAGTTCAGCAGCTCTATGAAGTCATCTAGTTTCCATCAATCAGTTTGCCAGAATGTAGCTCCCTCCACTTCCACTTTTCCCTTACAGTCTCTGCACATATATTATTAAATGTTCTCTTTCATTTTCTCTCCCCCGTTAATGACTTTTTTTTGTCTCATCAAAACTGTAGCGTGTTGAATTTTGTATCTGCCTTCTCTTGTACTGAGTTTCCCAAGAACAAATCCTGTTAAAAGTGCAGGATGAAGGGGACTATCAAATACATAACTTCTTCTCTTGTGGATCTTGTTATTACAATTATGGAAACTTTCATAAGTCGTATACCTGTAATACCACTGAACCCTACTGTCCTTGTGCTGCACATCCTTTGTACTAGCCAGGCTAACTTAAGGATGGCAAAAGGGGCCCTGAGGGAATATCTTTGCTTAGTGAGGCCCCCTTTGTGTTCTTTTATGATTGTGAAAAAATATCTTTAAAGCCTTTGGAACTAAGGTACAAATTGAAGTCAACATCAGGCTATCTTCTATTCTAGCCATCTCATTATAGACAGTTTTCACAGTGGTGGGAGGTTACCAGCAGGAGTCCCCAAAATCAATATTAAATCTAATTATAAATATATTTTTAAATTTTCTTGAAAAGCAGAAGAAGGGTGGAATGACCTCATTTGTAGATAACACATTTCAGATAGTCTATCTAAAGCAGATAATGAAGAGAGGAGCAATTTTCTTAGAACACTGTCTGATACAATGGTGGGTGATGTGCAATGATGAAAAATGCAAAGATAATGTAACACATCCTATAGTGGCATCTCTATGTATGAATATACACCCACATTACATCCACAGCATGGGATCCTAATTTTGCTTTCACTGTAATCACTATTCTGTGGTGGTATTGTGGCTGTCAGGAACAATATCAAATTGTTCTTATTTTTTAAAACAATAATAGCTTTTGAAATAACCCCCAGCCCAATCCTTTCAGAGACTGTTTATATTTAACTGTTAAAACCAGAACATGAAAATTATTTTATTTTGCTTGTGTGGGAAGACCAACATTATTTACTTTGACAAATAAAATTTTTTTTTCATTTTTTGCCTTAGAGACAGAATAAAACTGATGCTATCTAATTTAGTGCTAACTAGTCCTGCTGTAATGTTATGCGTCTCTTTATATTGATTATTTCTGTAAAGTTTTCAGGACTCTGAAAGTTACATTTCTTCTCTTGTTCTAGACTGTTAGAACAGATTGAAATATTTTATTTAGATGAAAATTAACAAAGATCAGGTTTTTTTTTCTCTCTGCTGCATTCTTTCAAAAGCAACTAAAGTCACTGAGTGTGAATACTCTCTCGACTCAGGCCAACTGAAATGAAGTTGTTTATTTGCTTTTAGCAGAACCTGCATAAACTGTAACTGAAGTTCAGTTTCAGCAGATTCACTACTGCTCTGCTGTCTACTTTGGGCCATACTTTTTAAAGAAAACTACTGAATATGCTTCTCAAATTGGAGAAGGTCTATGTTATGCAAAACATCATGCCATAATGAGTTTTCAAAGTAATTTCAGCGGTTATACTCTTTGCTCTGAACAAGATCTAGCCACTGTAGCCACACAGGTGCAATCTGCTCTCCACAATGTCCAGAGGTACCAGATGGAAAGCTGAATATCAGGAATTTGGTGGTGCAGCTCTGATGTGTTTTCCCAGTGGCATCTATCCTTGCTGCTCTTAACATACAATTTTTTACTGCATTTGTTTTATAATACATAATAAAGTTTATTCTGCTGACAAGTAAATGTATTTGAATGATTTGTATTTAGGATGAAATCTCTCCTGTTTGTATCAGAGCACATAAGACAGGATCTTCAGAGTCTGATAAACTGACACTTGACAATTTGCTACTGAATGTCATAAAGTTATATTTTGCTGATTAATCCTTCTACCTGTCAGCACAGAATCATTCCTGGGTTTATATCTAATTGTGTGTTAATAATCCAAGCAGATTTTCATGATATCTTTTAGGTCACTTCAATAATTTGTACCTGATGGTACCAATCTCCCCTAATATTCTACCAAAGTTTGGCATTGCTCTTTCCCAGTCTCTCACTTTTTTCTCAGTCAGTTGCACTTCCTTTGTGCAACTTTCTTGATTAATCTTCTAAATGTACCGTGTGCTGTGCTGTTTCTTTAAAACTACAGCAGCACTCAAAGAGGAATCATGAGAGGAAAAGAGAAAAAAGCTCTAGAGATAAGGGGAGCCAGGTAAGTAGATAGTGGCTTTTCAAAATATTTTCTAAATTCATAAAAGTATCTAGTTTGTGAGAGCAAAAAAAGATTTCTTTCTGCTCTTCTATGTTTTAACAGTGGTTATACTGATAATACTGGTTAAGCATCTCTTAAAAGGTAGGAAATAGGCATTGGAAAATGAACTGGGTAAGCTGGTCTATAGATTTGTGGTGTCAGAGCAACAGTGTTATAGATTTGTGGTACCTATGGTGCCTTCTCAAAGGAGGTGAAATGCTGTAAGCTCATTTTTATTCAGTCCCAGGAACTGAGAAAATTATCAATATATATTAAAAAAAAGTTTAAAACAGGACTGAATGAAATCTTAATTTAAAATGGCCACAGATAAGACTATCAAAGGAATGGTTTCCAACCAATTAGTTGCTAGGAAGCAAAAAAACCTCACTGCAAATCTCTGTGGCAAATCAGTGTTCGCCCATGGTCAGCAATACCTCTGATAATCTTGAATGCAATGATTAATGTACAACTGAGGAGGTGACATTTTATGTCAAGCGATAAGAGTAGCTTTAGTATATCAGCGCCTTTTCAGCTCAGATGATGGTGATGGATTCCATTCTCCAAGAATACTTCGAGCTATTACAAGTGAATGCCCAGCTCTTTCAGGAGAAATGCTGAAATAAATCTAAATAAAGTATCTAGCTGAAAAGAGGGAAAATGGGTTAGCTTTATTTCAGGTGGGTCAATCATAGTGTCTTTAAAGAAAAAGAGGTGATCTTGCCCACTAATTACCTGTGCCATGAGCTACATAGCCAGAAATTAAAATGTGGCTCATTGACATTACATTATTTTACAAGTGTCAAGTCTAATAATCTGAGGGTGTAGCAGTATGTAAAAGAATATGGCCGTGTAAAAGAACATGGCCATATTCTGCCTTAGTGAGACCACATTTGGAGTACTGTGTCCAGTTTTGGGCCCCCCAGTTTAAGAAGAATGTGGAACAGCTTGAGCAAGTCCAGTGGAGAGTTATGAAGATGATCAGGGGACTGGAGCATCTCCCTTATGAGGAAAGGCTGAGAGACATGGGTTTATTCAGCCTGGAGAAGAGAAGACTGAGGGGGGATTTCATAAACACCTATAAATACCTAAAGCGTGGGTGTCAGGATGATGGGACTAGGCTCTTTTCAAGAGTGCCCAGTGACAGGACAAGGGCAATGGGCACAAGTTGGAACACGGGAAATTCCACTTCAATATGATAAAAAACTTCTTTCCTGTGAGGGTGCCAGAGCAGCGGCACAGGCTGCCCAGGGAGGTTGTGGAGTCTCCTTCCCTGGAGACATTCAAAACCCTCCTGGACACAGTCCTGTGCCCCCTGCTCTGGGTGTGCCTGCTCAAGCAGTGGGGTTGGACAAGATGATCTCCAGAGGTCCCTTCCAGCCCCTGCCATTCTGTGATTCTGTGATTCTATGTGTATGCAATGTCAAATGTAAAAAGTAGAAATTAGAAAGTAAAAAAAAAGGTTGCCATAACTGCATAGAAAGTAAGTTGTGATTGTCTGTGCTAGGCTCTGATAAGAAAATGTCCTTTCTAGGAAAATGACCTATCCAAAGCAGGTAGGTGATGCTATAATTAAACAAACACACAAAAAAGTGCATAACACCAGTTCATGATGATGCTATTAACACTACTGCCCTAGAAGCTGCAACATAACATCTAAGAGATAGAATGAAGGATGTTGGTGAGATCTACAACAAATATTGCATAACATTGGGCATGTGAATGAATTTTCAGATATGGTAAGAAGACTGTGTATTTGTCCTAAAGGTCATTAATGTATGGAAGTATGCTGTTTTATTACCAGAACCACACCACAGCCAGCAGGCATTTCTGTGGCATTAGTCAGAGACTGTGCTGTAATAAAATCTACACTAAGTCAACTGAGAACAAGGTCTTCACAATATGATTTAAGTTTGATGATGAAATGCAATGATTCCTTGGATTTGACCAAAGGCACCAAATAGCTATACTAGGCAGAATTCAAGCTTCTAAGATAGAAAAAATTAATTTGCTGGAGAAGGAAGATGAGTTTGATAATGAGTTGAGCTTCCTGTATAAATTTACATCACTTATCAGTCCTATGTGCGTTGTATAACCCCATGTCTGCTACCAAATACATTTCAGTATCTGTGTTAGGAGATTGTGCTGTCTATTGTAGACTGGAGGATGTAAGAAGAGTGATTTGCTTGAATGTGCTGAATGACTGTGGTGTTGTCCACAAGTATTTGTGTATCCATCTTTCTTATTCAGAACTAGCTAAAAAACACGTCGCCTAGAAAATTATAAGAAAAAGAGGAATATAAAGTATAAGAATTTTCACATATTTAGTTACCAGTATACTGTAAGAAATGGTGTTACATGCAAAAATGGCAACAAATATAACTAATATAACATACAATATGTCCAGTCCAGCTGGTTGTCTGTGTCTTATATGAATGTTTATATCAAGTGTTGAAAATACATGCATGTGTATACTAGGGTTCATCTTCAAATGAACGGTTGATGTAGCTTACAAAGAAACAGAATCAATAGAAAAGCAGTGCTGTAGAAATGTGTGGACATCCGTAAGGGCTGTGCTTGCAGTATGAGCCCAAATTACAGGGGCTTCTTGCAAAATGCTACTATGAAAAGGAAAAAATACTTTCTAGCAATTTGGAAGGATGGATTCTGGGCTTAAAAGTCAAAGGAGGTGGAATAAGATATATGACATTCTTTACAAATGTAGTCACCCAATCCCCACCCTGTTCCTCAGCCCATTGCCTAGTGTTTTTCCAAAATCAGGTCATAAAAGACTTACTGAATGTTGCAAAAATCTCTGGTCACTTCCATGTGTGAGAGTTTCATTTTGTCTTCCTTCCTTCTTCTTCACACTCCAGACCAGCAGCATCTCAATAGACAACACACTGGCTCTGTCAGAAGGGAAGAAATAGATCTCAATCACAGGGAACATCAGGAAGAAGGAGAAGTAGACCCAAAGCACAATCCTGTGAAGTTTTTTGGGTAGCACACAGGCCAGTGTGTGTGTGGGAGGTCTGGTGAAATACAGGGAGGGAGAAAATGTGTTGAAAAATGTATCAAGAAACACTAAACATTTTCACAATAGGAGATCTTACAAATAAAATCTGGTAGGAAATTCTGACCATAGGGACCACCTGTTCCCTAAAGTCTGGTGTGGGGTTATGTCTTAACAAGCAAACATAGTGAAGACAGGGAAGAAGTATAGTGGCTTATCAGTAAGTGCAGCTGAGGATTTCCCTAGGGCTGTTTTAACATTAAGTTTTAACATTAAGTGTTACCATCTTGGCTGCATTTCCTGCAGTTAGGTTTGGCTGGTAGAGTAAGTTTCAAAGTCCACCACCTACATGAGTATACCCTAGGCTGAAAGACAATCTGTAGGTTTCTATGGACTGTAGAGACTACAGAAGGCCTTGATATACATATGGTATTGGGACAGCTGGGGAGACACCTTTATCTTTATGTCTCCATCTTTTAAAACATAGAGTTAACGCTAATGTAAATAAAGAGGCCCTTATAAGCCACACTGATAAGCAAAGTATGTATGAGCCAAGTGTCTGAGCCCGTCTTACCTAAATCCCCATGAAGAATGAGCTTTGATATGCTTTCCTGCCCTGGTGCTTGCTGACTTCTTTGTTTTCAATTTTACTTTGATGTGAGTTGGATGTCACTAAGGGTCACTAAGATGATGTATGCTTTCTGGCAGGGATGTGTCAGCGTGGCATGGTCAGTGCAGCAGTAGGCAACGCGCCTGACTGCTATGCTGCCTTCTGCAGCAAGGCATCCAACTTGCTGCTTACCATTCCAGGCACTAAATCTTCATGCTGTAGTTCAGTGGCACTTAATGAGAGGTCAGTGTTACAGAACACTTAGAACAAACTGGAATTTAATGAGGAAATGGGTAAGCTAACAGATATTACAGGAAAAAGCCTATGACACAGCAGGAAAGACTTTAACATTCTCTCCAGTTGCTAATCACAGAAATGACTAGCTGTCTAAAATGTTTCACCAAGAACACTTTAAAATGTCTACTTTCAGCATTACATGGCTGAATGTATTTTTCTTCAGATGGCATTTTCTAGAAGGCTGTAGATACCCTGAACCCCAAATAATTATGGTCTATGAAATCCCAACAGTACACTTCCAGCTGAATTCTGTCCATCATGACACTCATCTGGGAAAGTGCTTCATGGCACTTAATAAACAGAATATGGCTGCCTGCAAAAAGAGCTTCTTCAGCTCCATCTGTGGCTTTGTGCCCTCTAGTGCCCATGTTACTCTTCAAGGTGCATTTTTTCAAGTAGGAAATGAAGGTTATCAGTGTATATAATCTGAACTTCAGAAAATATCCTCCCAATGTTTTACTGTGATTATTTCCACCTCTCCTCCAAATCGCATTGTGCCAATACACAAAGTGGTTTGCAACCCTGATTTTCACAGTCATTCTAAGGTAATGTCTCCTTAGTACAAAATCCTTCATTTCTTCATTCCTGCTGTATTTTTGTTGACTTATTATATAGAATTGAAAGTATTGTTTGAGTAACTCCAGCAGCTAGAGCAAAGCAGTGATTAATTTCTCAGTCAGATCCACAAACCTGACCAAAATCAATCTTTCAATTAGGTATTTGCATGAAGTATGTTAGGTTTTAGAAGTGCTCATCCATCACATCTAAATGGGGGAGTACTCAGTTCCATTGTGAAAAGTACTAGACAAAGATATGGTTTTATTAGAAGTTTGTGAAGGTGAACCTATTTCACATTCCAGCAGTAGAGAGACTTCTGAGTGTTTCATTTCTCAGCTGCTGATGTTGAAAGTGCAAGGGAAGATAAAAGTTGCAGTGGAAAAACTCCTTCCTAATAGAGGGTATTTTGTGGTTTGAAACATCATAATGCTTGGAATGTTTTGCTAAGCTGTCATTATTTAGCCAGGATCCAGTCTAAAATACCAGCTGTGCAAACTTATTAGCACATCCTTTTGTTTATGGTGACTCATTACACAGGGGCAATGTATGAACAATTACCCTTGTTAAAGAAAGTGCTATTCTGTTCAGTTTAATTATGTGAGATTTGATGTAGACTGATTATTGTTGCAAATGAGGACACAGGGACAGCAGGAATCTAAAAACATGAAAGAAATGCATGCACATCCATATAACTTCTAAAAATCACTTTGCTGAATGGTAAGAACATTTCCATATTGTTTTGCATATGTATTGCCTACTCTACCTAAATGACAATGTAATTTCTGCTAGCATTCTATTGGAGCCAATTGACTGTAATGTACAGCATGCACTTTTGTGGTAAACTTGCATTAAAAAATAGCTTAAATTGTGGATTGTCAAGGTAACCACAAGAGATACAGTGATTTCTTTTTAAGATATGACTAACAGGGTAGGCAAGCTATCCTTACAGTGTCAGTAAGCCTAACTACAAGAACCCCCTGGAGGTTTTGCCATGCCAGAGTTGAACAATTAAGTCTCCCATCATGCTTTCATCAATGGATAATGCCTAATACTCCAGTTGGAGACAAAATTTTCCTTATTCTACCTGATCGGTTCAGCAATGGTATACAAATACTCTGACAGAAATATCGGGAAGGCTTAGTACTTCCTGAACAAAATTCAGAATGAGTGTCTACTTCTGAATCTTTTTTAGCTGAGATTTTCACAAGATCACCCAAAGTTACTTGTTGACCAGGTTACCTTTGGCTGCTGGCTAAGTGAAAATTCAATAGGCTCTTCTAATGGCATGTTGTAAAGGTTAGGAGGGATCAGGCTTCATTCTTTACTGCCTAGCACTCTTTATTCACACCTGTGTAAAAGCTTTGGTAAGCACTCTTCTCAAGGTATCAGTGGTTTATCCCCTATTTTCACGTACGCTATGCTATATATTAAGACACATGTTGGTTCTTATGTACAGGTATTTTATTGATAAGGAATAGGTAATTTTTACTGCAGAAATTTTCTTTACATGAGTAAGCATTCAGATGAAATCTTTATTAACTTGTAATAATAAATGAATATAAACTGAGTTGCATTTTTATTTTGTTTTTCTAACTTTTTAAAAAGCTGGGCATCAGGAGATTAAAGTTTATTGCTACAATCAGCCCAAGAATGAATAAATCTATATAGGATGTCTTTGGCCTTCCAACCAAAGTTTCTTTTGAATTACTTTGAGGAATCTCTATTAGTAAGAGAACTGCACATGGATGACTAATCAGACAGCACATCAGAAAGAACTGAGGTCTTCAGCATGTCTTTTCCTCCATAACTCAAATTGGAAAGCAAAATGGGAAAAAGATCAAATATAATATTCAAGTATATGGAGATAAAACAAAAGAATCTGAGCAACGCTTTGTAATGAAAATCTCTGTAGGTACTTTAGATCCCACTGTTACCTCTGCTCACTGCATTCCTTCTCCTCTATACATCATCCTATTTTTAGACTTTGTAAAAGCTTGTTCTCAATTAGGGTGTATAAGGCTATATAAGCCCTTTGTCCATACTAAGTCAGTTTGTTCCCTTAATTATATCTGATCCAACACTACTACACTCAAAGCTGAACTGTTGCATGTAGGATATTGCAAAGTTCCTGAGCCTAAGGAAATCTTTATATTACATACAGTTACTTACCACTATACAAACTTGACACCATATTAGTGGGATAATCCAATTAAAGCTTTCTGTCTGACACCTCCTTAAGTTCCACTATAAGCAGAAGTATGTATCTATTTTGGCTCAAAATTCAGGAAATGGTTGCTGCGATACTTGAGGCAACCCATTTAGTAAGAAGGCTTACATAAGTCAGCCTTTCAGGCATTAAGGCTGTCTGTCCTTTCATTTAGGGTCAATTAAATCCCATTAAATTGTTAATTGGCCACTCTAAACAGCTGTGATAAAATCCTTGCGCTACTGCGAAAGAAACTACAGTCACAAAGCCATCTGAAAATATGTCAACGCTAGTTAGTGGGCAAGTTGTTTTCCACTGGAGTAAAATGGTGTGTCAAAGCATGTCGTTAAACACAGCACCATAATGCACAGACAGTAAAAGATAATTTCACAGACAGTATCATTCTGGCATTTTCTAACTTCTGTGATTCTCTTAGAAATTAATCTCTACAGTGTTTGTTTATTCCCCTAGACCTGCTAGAGGTGGTCCCATTGGAATATCTGTTTCGTATGCAGAGCAAAGACAACATGAAGGTACTTCATAAAGTATACAAGGACTTGGCTGTGTTATATAGGAATAAAACAAACAAACAAACAAACAAAAATTAAAAACCCAGCAGAAACATTAAGGGATTAATTAATTCTCATTTGCACAGAATTTACCTATAAAGTAAGTTAGAGTGCCTAGTGCTTCCTCTGCCAAGCAAGGAAATGATTTGCAGTAGCCATAAAAACAAGTATGAGAGAACCAGTTAGACATGGTAGAATTGTTTCCACAAGATTTTGGAAGTGTCAGCTACTAACATGCTTAATACTCTTTTCATAGGATATCTATGAGTACTTGTGAAAATTTCTCTCACTTCAGGTACAAGTGTTACTATACATTTCTCACATTATTTTTCGTTATTTTTATTTCAGATTTCTGCCTTGAATAGATAAGAATAAAAATGTGAGTCTTTCCTTGCCCCTACAGACTTTGGTTTTGCATTTAGAACTTTTGCTTCGCTTTAAGTTTTCTCTTTCTTGTTTCTTATACCATGTCCGACTTCCATGCCACCTGGGTGGCACATGCTAATGGAGATGGCTGTGGAAGTGTGATAACAAGTGTGATAACTCTGTGAGCAGCGGAACTGATGTGGCTTGGCTTCCTCTGGGTGGACTTTTTGCTGTTCATGGAGCTGCTAACTCCACATGAAGTTTTTCATGCTGCTGGAGTGTTCATACTATCTCTCTCTTACATGGCTCTTCAATGCCTATAATAAAATTCATGTCATGCCCTTTTTCCTGTCAGGGCACTAATAGGGTCATTCATCCAGCCTATTTCCATGACACTTGTAGATTGTTAATGCCTCTGAAGCCACTGTCCATCTGTCAAATTGGTTGAAATTGTTTGAAAGGTGTTAAATGGAAAATGTGGATAGACAGAGATGTATGTTTGTGTAGAAAAACCCATGAAAAATGCAATTTAATGAGCCTCATTCCTTTTTATAGCTGGACTAAAAATACAATCTAAGGTAAGATACAGGGCACATCTTCCAGAGGAAACATTGAAACAGGAAACATTGAAAAACGGGTAAGGGAGGGCAGCAGGATGGATCAGCTGCCTAAATATAAGAATCAGATGCTATGTTAGGAATCCAGGCATACCCTACCTGGTCTCCAGCAGTGTATCCTGAAGTGTCTTAAGTAGGTTCTGCTAATAACGGCCCTCACAGCTGTGTTTGATAGCCAGATAATCTGAAATAATAATAAATGCAATTTTAGGCAATTGAATCACTCCCTTAGAATTCTGGTTCTTCAAGACAGTGAATATCTTCATAGACATAACTGCAAAGGGCCTGTCTAACTGTTACTGTCATGGAAATGATAGCATTAGTAGTCAAACATAAATTTGTCCCCTATCATCCCAATAGTGATGTTGCATTTGTGTCTTCTGAAAACAAGGATTTACAGATTTTATAAAGCCAGGCAGTATAAACAGCTGATTCCGTTAACAGCAATTTTCTGCCTCCTTGGGCAGCTCTCAATTTCTTCCCTTACTGTGAAGGTTTTCCTCCAAAACTAAGAGCTCTTAAGTACAGGAAAAACTGCAAATCCTGTCCCTCAGGCTGAAAGTGGAAGGTGCCATCTGTATAGGGTATTTCCTTATTCATTATCTCTCTGGATTTCAAGTAACATGACTGGAGAGAATGGGCATTAATTAAGTTGTCATCCTCCACTTTTCCCTCAGTTCTGTAAATCACACCAGCATTATGCATTTTCTTTTTCTAGGCTAAGAATTTGCTAACTCTGCTTCTATTTAAATTTCACCTTTAAAAAAAAATTTAAATCTGAGTCTTCAGGTGAAAATGGAAGCATCTTTTCCAGAAACAAAACAAACCCAACACACACACAAAAAAAAGAAGCCTCGCTTCTTGCTGAAATAGTTCTTATTTGGGGAAGAAGATCTCTGAAGATCACTGAGAGAGAGAAAGGAAGAATAAACGAATGAGCATGACTTTCCAGGCTAAGAGAGCCTTTGTGATAGTTACTATAGATATGCATAACCAGAATGCTCTGGATAAAATTTTTAATCCATTAAATTTGTAAAAGAAGGGTTGGAACCCAGGACTTCTCCTCACCCTCCCAGCTAAGTGCCCTAGCACTGCTAACTTGACCCACCCAATTCTTGATTTAGATTTGTGGATTCCATAACAAGAATCAGACAACCAAAAGTTACATGTTATTGCACCTATATATGAGCCTATGCACTATCTGAGACCAAAATCTTCTTTAAAATATTCTCATTCAGAATACAGTCTTGCAAATCATGGCTGGGGGATCACATTCTTCAGACAGTGATAGTCCTCCTTCACATGACATGTTTTTGAGAAAATACAAGCTATGTCTATGAGTCCTTCTGAAAGAAGTAAACCTGCAGCCTGTTCTCCCTTTATTTGTGGAATAGAGACTTTTTGATAAATGAGGTCTACAAATGCAAGACCATGCTAGTATACCCACATACTAATGAGAGAAATGAAAAGTTAATTCTCTAAGCTATCTTATCTTTGCATTTAAGTCAGTAAGAAGATGTATTCTAATAATCAAAAGGTATTAAGTCTGTAGGTCACTGATAAGTGACCCCTGCTTCTCACCCAGACAGGATATATACATGTATTCTATAGCTTGAAAGCATCTCCAGCAATTTATGTATTCAGCTGGGGAGGGCCACAGGCCTGTCTACAGTGGGTCAGTGAAGAGGCAGTTATTGTACAGACTTTTTTGAAGCAAAGTCAGACTTACCACTTCCAACCACTTTTGACGTTGTTTTCACAGCAGTGATACCTAGTGACGTCCTTTGGTGCTCCCATCCCCATTTATATTTAAGCTTTACTACAGGGCTTTTTTCTTCCTGAAAACCACTGCAATTATATATTTGCAAGCTGTAATCCTCACAACCATTTTCTCATATTAAAGTGCTTTCATGCAGTCTTTCAGGTTTGCTCATTGTTTCATAATTAGGCCATACGCTTTCCTTTCTTCTTCAGAAGTCTCATTCTTTTTTTCAGACTTGTTCTATCCCAACTACTCTGAAAGGTTTTAATTCTGTGTAGCGCTATTGTCTTCTCTAAGACTCAGGTCTGGCTTTAAAATCTATTCTGCTGATATTTGATCATATTGCATTATTATTCTTTACTGATGCTTAAAGCATACTCAGATGTCACTCTCAACCAATGGGACTTCCAATGTTTTATTGTAGGCCCTAACAAGAGGCTGAAAGTTTATGACTCTGTGCTTATATATAAGGATCACTTGAACTTAAAACTATGTTTAGTCATTCAGTATTGTCTTGAGCTTACACCACTTGAATAATTCAACATTTTGGCCAAAACCCCACCTGACTAAACAATATGCTCACTGCTCAACTAAAGTGCGAGAAGGTGGCCTACAAGTCATGGAAACAAGAAGAGAAAATGAAGGAGAAGTATAAAAATACTGTTTGGACAGTTGTGGCTGAAATCATGAAGGCCAAAGCCTTTTAGCAGAAGAAGGAAATTGTGAGGGACAGAAAGAGTAGCAGAAAGTTATTATATAGTCAGTCTGTACAGTCCAGTGCAGAAAGACCTTAAGCACTGGACACCTTGGCCAGCAGAAATCACATTAATTTCAAGAAGTCCAAATGTCTGTACCTGAGACAGAGTAACCCCATGCATCAGTGCATGCTGGGAAGGGAATGGCTGAGTTGCAGCCTTGCTGAAAGGGGCCTGATGTTTACAGTGGATGCTAAGATGAGCATGATCCAACACTGTGCTCTTGATACAAAAAAAGCAAACTGCACACTGGTCTACCATAGGAGGTGTATGGCCAGCATATTGAAGGAAGCTATTATTTCCCTCTGTACAGTGCTGGAGAGGCCATGTCTGGATCCTGGGTCCAGTTATAGGCTCTCCAGTTCAAGAAAGATATCAACAAATTGAAGAAGGTTCTGCAGAGGGCTACAAAGATGGTCAGATATGACTTTCTGTGGAGGGCATGAGGGTGTGGGCCCGTTTATTCTTGCAGAGAGGAGGCTAAAAGATGATAGAATCATAGAATGTCTCAAGCTGGAAGGGACCCATAAGGATCCTCAAGTCCAACACCCTGCCCCTTGCAAGACTACCTAAAACTAAACCTAAGACACTGAACTGAGAGGCTTGGTGCTGTGACCACTTCCCTGGGGAGTATGTTCCAGTGACCAACCACCCTCTCAGTGAAGAACTTTTTCTTAATGTCCAATCCAAACTTCCCCTGATGCAGTGATGGGAGATGTAATAACCTACGCTTACTATAATGCACTAGATTGCGAAGATGATGGATCGAATCTCTTCTGAATCATGCCAAATGATGTAACAAGGAACATGGGCCACAAATTGCAGCTTGAGAGGTTGCATATCCTTCATCCTTGAAAGATTTTGATATCTGGCTAGACAAAGCTTAGGCTGACTCGACAGCCTTAGCAATACTTCTGCTTTGAGTGGGAGACTGGCATAGATGACCTTCAGCATTCCGTTACAGCCAGCATTTCCATGTGCTGTACTGCTATATATTGTTTTTCTCTGTGGTATGCTGAACCAAGGTAATGGATTTGATGTGTTTTATTCTGACTGTGGAGTTTTTTAAATTGCCCTTTTCATTACCAGAAAAAATGTTATTTAATGAAAGAAATACACTATGCACAATTCAAGAATTCCTTTTTTTTTTTTTAATTAACATAACAAAGCCAGTGCAATGAAGCTGCATACTTTTGTCAAACCCTGAGTGTTGAGTCATGTCCACTATTTAACACATGATATTGAATAGATTCTGTCACCTTAGAAGTAGTTACCTGATGTGATTGTCAGGAAGACATATCAGGTCACTTCTTGGTAGTGGAAATATAATTACAAGTGTTCTCTTCTCTAGCTGAGACAATGAGGTATTTGCATATTATTATTTTCTTGGAAATGAGCACAATTGGATGCCTCTTTGAAGTGCGTGTACGCTAATGCATGCAGCGTAGGGAACAAACAGGAGGAATTAGAGATCTGTGTGCAGTTACATGGCTACAATATCACTGAGGTCATAGAAGTGTGGTGGGATAGCTCACACAACTGGAGCATAGCAATGGCTGGATACTTGCTTTTTAGGAAGGACTGTTTGGGATGGCGAGGGGTAAGCCTGTTTGTGAGACAGCAGTGGGAATGCGTGGAACAGTGCCTTGGGACAGATGGAGAACCAGTTGAGGGCTTATGGGTCAGGATTAGTGGGCAGATCAATATGGTGGGTGTCTGATATGGACTCCATGTTGAGGAAGAAGAAACAAATAAAGCCTTCCTCAGGCAACTGGAAGAAGCGTCACCTTTGCAAGCCCTGGTCTTCAAGGAGTACTTACTTCAACCACTGTAATATCTATTGGAGAGGCAACACAAGAGGGTATGAGCAATCCAGGATATTTCTGGAGTGCATCTATGATAACTTCCTGACAAACATGATCAAGGAGCCAATGAAAGAAGGTGCTCTGTTGGACCTCACACTTACAAACAAGGAAGAACTGGCTAGAGATGTGAAGACTGAGGGCAGCCTTGGCTGCAGTGACCATAAGATAGAGAAGTTCAGCTTCTATTTAGGGACCTGTTTGGAAAAATTGCACGGGAGATGGAAAATAGTTGATTTTTAAGGATCACATCCTCCAGGTTCAAAAAATTGTCCATATGGACATGCAGGAAGTCAAGTAAAGGTGGTAGGATGCCTGCATGGATGAATAAGTCCCTCCTGACAAAACTCAAATGTAATTGGGAAGCACAGAAGATGTGAAAGGGACACATGACCTTGGAGTAATATAGAGAGACTGGCAAGGCATGTGGTGGGCAACAAGAAGGGCTGCTACAGGTAAATTGACAGCAAAAGGAACACTAGGACAAATAAGGGGAATGGGACAGGAGACCTGGTGACAAAAGGCATGGAGAAGGCGGAGGTACTCAGTGCCTCCTTTGCCTTGACCTGTTCTGGTAAGATTTGTTTTCAGCAGACCCAGGCCCCTGAGCCCCTTGGGAAAAGTCTGGAGCAAGGAAAACTTACCCTTGGTGGAGGAGGATCAGGTTAGGGAACATTTAAATGAACTGGACACACAAAATCCATGGGACCTGATAGGACACACCCAGGAGTGCTGTCGGAGCTGGCTGGTCTCACTGTGAGGATACTCTCGATTATCTTTGAAATATTGTGGTGACCAGGAAAGATTCCTGAGGACTGGAAGAAAGGAAACATTGCCTCTGTCTTCAGGAAGGGCAAGAAGGAGGATCTGGGAAAATACAAGGCGGTCAGTTACACCTTGACCCCCAGGAAGGTGATGAAGCAACTAATCCTGGCAACCATTTGCAAATACATGAAAATCAGGAACACAAATGAGAGTAGTCAGCATGGATTGACAAAGAGGAAAGTATGTTTAACGAACCTGAAAAAACTCTACGATGAGACGAATGGCTTGATGGATGAGAGGAGAGAAGCGGATATTGTTTATCTTGACTTTACTAAGGCTTTCAGCACTGTCTCCCATAATATCCTCACAGACAAACTAATAAAGTATTGACTGAATATGTGGACAGTGAGGTGGATTGAAAAGTGCAGTTGTACTCAGATGGTTGTGATCAGTGACACAAAGTCCAGCTGGAGACAAGGCACTACTGGTGTGCCCCAGGTCTTGATACTGGAGCTAATACTGGTTAACATCTTTGTTAATGGCCTGGACAATGGGGCAGAGAGCACTCTCAAGAAGTTTGCAGATGATGCAAAACTGGGAGGAGTGGTTGGTTTTGCTGCCATTTGGAGGGACCTTCAACAGGCTGGAGAAATGTGCACAGAGGAACTTCATGAAGTTCAGCAAAGGGAAATGCCAAGTCCTGCCACTGGGGAGGAATAGTCACATGCACCAGTACAGGCTGGGGGCTGAGTGGCTGGAAAGCAGCTTGGCAGAGAAGGCCCTGTGCATCCTGGTGAAAAGCAAGCTGACCATGGGCCAGCAATGTGTTCTTGCAGCAAAGAAGGTCAACAACCTCCTGGGACACATTAGAAGAGCAGGTTGTTAAGGACCCTATCAATGTGCATGAATACCTGAGTGAGGGTGGGGGATGCAAATAAGATGGAGTCAGACTCTTCTCAGTGGTATCTGGTGACACAACAAGAGGCAATGAGCACAAATGGAAATACAGGAGGCTATGTTTAAACATAAGGAAAATATTTTTTTACTGCGAGGGTGGTCAAACACTGAAACAAGTTACTCAGAGAGGCTGTGGAGTCTCCATCCTTGGGGATATTTAAACCCCGACTGGACACAGTCATGAACAAGCGGCTGTAGGTGACTGTGGTGTGTAGCGGATTGGATTGGGTGGTCTCCAGGGGTTCCTCCCATCTTAGCGACTCTGTGATATCTGTGATTACAGGAAGTGAGAGTCTCTCAGGGAAAGCAAAAAAGATTACTGGCAATTTTTCATTGATTCAAACCCAGTACAGAACACTACTGCAGTGTCAGTTTTGATAGTCACAGCACTGCCATATATTGTGCCATATTCACCAGAAATAAGTGAAAAACAGAACATTAAGCCATTGGTTTTGGAGGTATTATACATGAATAAGTGACTGAAATGCAAGTTGTCTAAATTGGCAGCATATCTGAGACTCTGCAGTAACAGGCAGGCCATATTTTCTCTGTAGCAGACATACAATTGGTTGCACATTTTTAATAAGGGGTATGCATATAGTCAACAGCCAAAGAAAAAAACAATATAAGTCCAAACCCTTGCTTGTCTTATGGTCACTTCATCAATAGTTGAAGAATTTTACTGTTGGTATTGCCAATTTGAGCTCAAGGGCTACCACTGAGAGGCCCTAAGGACAGAATTACATCCTGTAATGTTTATATGTAATTGATACAGAGGCATTTTGGACTAAATGTCTGGAATATTTAAGATTCAAAAAGAATATTTTTGTAAGTCATTTGCATGTATTTGACTGCATCAAAAATGGTTCTTAAAACTGGAGTGAGCAGGTTGTCTAAGCCAATTTTCTCAATGCCTCTTGAAAGTGCTCCTGGGGAGACAACAGGGAAAATATATTTCAGAGCCAATCACAAATTCAGCAATAGCTGCACACACGCTGAGCATCAACCCTTTACTCAAATAGTCGCGCTTGCGATTTCAGTAAACACAGAAAAGGAAAATAGAAATTAGGCTGTTATGAGAAAAGCTGATTTCCATTTGCAGTCTAGATAGTCCTGCTGTTTTCAAATAGTCATTTTAACTAAGTAGTTGTTTTGTACTAGGAGATACTGGTCTGTTATGATCCCAATAAGAAAGACACTCAGGCTCTGTAAAGTGTCCTTTAAAATGCTACTTTTAGAGCTAACACTGTAAAGAAAGAAATAAGACTACAGATAATCTTATATCCCTTTTTTAAAGGCTGGGAACCTGAGTTGTGCGGCTTTGAACAGGCCTCCGATCCATGGGTAGCACACCATGCAGACCCCGACTCCATTTTGGTGTTTTGAGTTACTATAGGTTTTTCTTATGTGAGAACAACTCTGTTCATCATTTCTAGTGTCAGACAGAAAGGATGCTCACATAACAACTTCTTGCTGCACTTTTGGATAAAGGCAAGAAGAGGAAGGCATTGCAATCATTGGTACCCAGTGGGAGCAGCCTGTAGGCTCCCCTGTTGCAATAAGCCATCTGGCATGATCCTGGAGCCACTGGATTTGTGCAGCCCAACACAGGCATGAAGGTCACACTGGATATGCAGCACAGCACAGCACAGGACTGAGTATACTCAGATTAACTTCTTTTGCTGGTTACTGACTCCTTGATGTATGAGGGTCATGATAACCACAGCACTAGCTTCTAAATATTCACCATAAATTGTTTAGAAAACATTTAGAAAACTTCTTATCTTGATTTTACACAGGAAATGTCTATTTCACTTTGCTGGCACAGTGTTACTAGGTTGTGTTTTATGGCATATAAACTTCCTGAGCAACTCTTTTTTTCTTCAAAAAGATTAGCTGTTCTTTTCTGATAAATCATGTTTATGAACATAGATTTACATTCACTAGTTTTAAATTGAATTTTGAGAATGTGTTCTTTTCTAAATAAATAGGTAGAAGAAGTAAAATAGCTAATCCTCCAAAATGTACTTGATTTCAGGATTAGAGTGACATAACATGGAAAGTTATGTTAATTGTAGGCCACCTCAAACACTTTTATTTTTCAAGTTGTGCCATTCATTTAATTTTAGTGGTTCTAAAGTAAGATGTTTTTCTGATATTGTAAGTATGTGAAGTCCCACACTAAGTTATTGAGCCATTATTGAAAAATGAAGAAACAAAAATTACTGATAGAAAAAAAATATGTGCATTCTGTGAAACATTAAAACTTCTCAGTGATTTGAAGCCTGGTAATGAAGTACTTCTGAGATAAACTTTCACAGATGTTTTCTACTCCTATATGAAATATGTATGAAAGAAAAAACAAAACACCTCAGCTAAGCTTTATTAGCTTGTCACTATTAATTGCAATGGACATGGTTGTTCTTTGATGAACTAAGAAAATCACTCCAGTGTAAGGACAGATGCTTCCAATGGAAGGAAGTCAGTTCAGGGAACTTCATTTTAGCCCTTTTTGAAGACTTTTCTTAAAAGCTGAAAAGAGTAACAAACAAAAGAAGAGATCTAAACAGTCAACAGAGAGACTAGAGGGAGGAGTGAAGGAAGTATGATATTCCCCATGTAAAGAACGAACCCTGGGCAATCACTGAAGATAACTTTTACAGAACTTCTCATTTCCAAACACAGGACAAAACAAAGAAAACCTGTGCAAGGCAGCAGCCAAGCTAGAGACACTAAAAGTGAGGCAAATCAGTATGTCGATTGTCACAGTTGGACTTTTTTGCCACTGTGAAAGGAAGCTACAAAACCCGAACTGTGTTTTATTGCTGGTTTAAAATAGGGACCTTTCAGAAGCTAGGGGAACATGACAGTTGCTACAGAAATGGAAGTGTTCAAGCTGTGTTAAGCAGGATGAAAGCACAAGATTTTATTTGCTATGAAGGTGATGGCAGAAGGGGTGAAAACAGATATAAAGTAAAAGCTCTAAGGGGTGGAGCTGTTGGTATGTATTATACAGGAATGGGTACTGGTGATTTACAGATAGAAGTCACTATGGAGAGTTGAGAGTTAATTTCAGGCCGACTTATAGATTTGTGGAGCAGTTGTCACTTCTGAGGCTGCAACTGGCCTCAGAAAAAAACCAAAAACAAAAAAACCCACCCTATCCTGTGCAGGAGGTAGCAGTGGAAATAGCTGTGTTTGGCTTATTATTTGGCCTTTTCATGTTGCCTGAAGCTGAGCAAAAGAACTGGATGGTACAATATTGAAAGCCTTAACTCTACTATTGTGCTTTGGTATTTTTTTCCCTTCCTCGCTGTCCTGGTCTGTAAGAGCTGAGAGGTGCTTGACTGTGGAGATACTGTCATGACTGAAGTAGTAAATCTGTTCTACAGCATCCAGCACCCAAATAGGAAAGGTATGAGAAGATGCTAGCGACTAAGTTTAATCAAACATTTCATAGTGGATACCTTAGCTCCGAGGGCAGTCCACGGCCACAGGTGCCATTTCTGCTTCATTATGTACATGAACAAACTCCTTGAGTGAATTGCCCTGCCCATCTTTCAACAGTTGCTTTAATGACAGGCAGATGGTAATGTATCATTGTTCCTTAACACAGCAAAGAAAAGAGCATCATGGAGTGGTGCAAGAGTTATGCATTTTACTTCTGTTAAGAAAATTGAGTGTCCACTCTCACTGGGGTTGTGCACTGTGTTTCTTAATCCAGGGACCAGATCTCCTTCAGAAAGACAGAGATCATGAAAGAGTATTATATTGCCATAGTTAAAGGTGATGGCTTACAAAGTTATTCAATTAACACAAGGCTTACACAGGAACGTGGCTCAAAGAAAAGACAATCATAAGAATATTATTTCAGGCTTCTGCAGTTGCTATGCTTTAAACAAGCCATTTCTTGTACCTACAGGAAGCCTGAAGATGTGCAGCACATCAACATTAAAAAAAAAAAAAAGCAAACAGATTGTTTGTGAAGGTAAAATAAGCTGCTGTTCGACAGTCTTTGGATTCTCAGTAAGATCATCCATTCTTCACTTTAAAAGATGAACGTCATGGCCAACAAGAAAAACACCCTTGAAACTGATCTGTTTGTCATCTGAAGCATATTTTTTCATTGACAAATCACAACAGCAAGCACAAGAGAAAGTGCCATGGTTAGGTGATCATGCCTTTGTCATATTTAACCAAGGAACAAAACCAAGGTACTGATCCTTTTGTCTTTCTCCCAAACCAGAACTTCCTATCTTCAGTATAGTATGCAGAAATAAAGCTGTTTCTTTCAGGTTTCAAAACAGAGGGCTTTGGTATATGAACCCAAATAAAAAACCACTGGTATCTAAATTTCTCCTAGCAGAGTAATAACTGTGCGGAAAGACCTCATTATTAATCCTCAAAAAGAGTTTGAAAGAATGGCTAGTGGGGAAACCAAACAGCAACTTCAGAGACCTGAGGAAACTTCAAGTCCGACATTTTTTGGTCTATGGCTGTGTCTGCATTGGCACGTATTGTAGTGCAAGGGAGAATGTTGAGCAAAACAGCTGGTGTTGAGGACCAAATTGCAACTCTGTATTTATGCTGGATCTTTTTCTGGTCTATATTTGGACTTCATCCCCTATTTGGATTCTACTCAGATCCCATAGACTGACTGTCCATTAGCAGTTGGACAGCATTCATGGTGCTCCTGGAGCACATCTTACCATTTAGTCTCACCCAAAAGAAATGCAGTTCATGCAGTCCATGACTCACTTCATGAAGTGAGTCAAAGCACGGTAATGCAAGTTGACTCTTTGACCTCTGCAGGGAAGGACCATTTCTTTCTCCTCCATAGACTAGCTCTTACACAACTCAGCTTTTCCCTGAGCTGTAACAACCATGGTAATGAGCAACGATGGCAGGAGCTGAGTGTGATGGTTCAGTCTAGAAGAGCCTGTGTCATCTCTTCAAGCACTGGCAGGTGTGCAGGTGATATTCCCCAGCCTGTTGCCTGAGGCAGTTGCCTCCTTATCCTATTCTTCAAGTCAAGACTGTCCATATATTTAACTTCTTTTATAACCCAGCATAAATGTCATACTTAACTCAGTACTTCTGTGGCTGAACTGATAGGAAATGCAATAATCCATGTAATTTACAGCATTCTATATAATATTATGAGAGTTTTTCTGTCTTCCTTGCGAGTATAAAATTAACAACCTTGCAGCAATTGTTTTGTCAGATCCAAAAAGCAAAAACATCCTTTCATAGCTGAGACAATTCCCTTTCATCCATTTCATTAGAGGCTCCAGTCATCATTTTCACCTTTAAGCAGTTTCTTATGGTTTTAAATGTTCAAATTTAGCAGTGTTGATTCCCCACACTCCAAATTTTCTAAACTCTCACAGGTCAAATATTGAGTATCTGGGTTTTGTTTAATATTAATTTGAATCAAAACCTTCATTAAAATATTCAGTCTACATTTCAGTTGCCCTTTAAGCTTAAATTTCTGTACACCTCCAAACATTTAGTTCTCTCTGCATGTAAGTTTATCACAATGAAAGCTTGCTGACAGCATTTTTTGGTGTGACTGAAGCATGTTAGTCCATTTGAAAGTGCAGTTGTATTTGAAGAGCAATGTCTAGCCAAATGCAGCTCAGAGATGTTTCCATAAATATCCTGTTTAGTTACCTAAATAATTTGTTTGGAGACGGGTCTGTATTTTGCAGTAGAAAGGGAGAGTGAGATATATATCGTATTGTTATGGGTTTTATGACTGTGTAGCTTCTACAGGAGATCTTCAGAGTTGATCTTGTTTGGGAGCTAGGGAATGGATGCCTTTATCTCTTGAAGTCTCTTACAAAAATCTGTTTTATGGTTTTATTGAACAAATAATTTCATGATGCCAGGTCTGAAGACGTGGTTTGTAAAGGAATTTTCTATAGTCCTTCTTCTGAAATAACTTCCTATATATAGAGGAATATATATTAGGAATATAATATATATAATAATATATATAATATACAGAAAATATAGGAAAATATATATGCTTCCTGTATAGTAGAGACTATAAAGTAGTCTCCGCTTGTTTCTCTTTCGCTGATCTAGGAAAAAAAGCAAAGGAAAAAAAAATGTTATTTTTTTACTTTTCTACGTAGCAATTGAATTTTAGAATATGGTGTTTTACTAAAATCCTGTTGTTTATTTTGAACCTGGCTGCTACTAACTTCTTGTGATGGCCCCTAGTTCATGGAAGGAGACAGAATATAGTCATGCCATTCATTATTTTATGCACCTTTACATATATGTGTTCACATTTCAAGACCTCAGACAGAAAGACAGAGATGAGGGCTGGATGAAAATCCTTCTTGTCTAATACAAATTCTTTGTCCAGGCTTACTGTCCCTTCCCTGACTCACTGTCAAAAGGATTGCTTTTTTCCCAAAGATTTATGATTTGTCCAGATGTAGGTGTTTTCTCATTTAGTTTTTTAAGCAATGGCAAAAGGCCTATCCCTGGTGCAAATGATGTACCAGACAAATTCTGAAATACAGCTCCACTGCCAAAGTATTGATAAAGGGGTGTTAATTTTTAATGTGGAAGCCCTCTATATTATTCTCGTATTGAAAATGTCTGGAATTTAACTGGAAAAAGTGAAAGTATGGAAAGCAGCAAATGAAAAATTGGAACCCAAAGTTTTAAGGTTCAGATCAAAAGTGTGCCAAAATTGTAAGGCAACTGAGAGCTGCACCTCAAAAAAAGGACTATAATAGCCATAACTGTAAACAAGGCTACCAGCCTTGCCTCTTACTCCACTGTGTTGGTTGCTCAAAAACCACCAGACTGAAACAGCAAAATGACTGTAGAAAATCATTAGCCGTGTTTGTATTTGCCAGGGCTATTCTTCATGATTAATCAGCCCAAAACACTTCTCAGCTAATTGTTTTAAAATTAGTTACTCCACCATTCTCCTGCCAGATAGATACAGAATTGAAGAAATGATGAAGGGTAGTGATCAGCATTAATGCATTTCACAAATGATACAGAGCCTGATAAAGTGACTTCTTATGTTTAACTGGTCTCAGCTCCTGCTGAGTGTACTACAGTTCATAAAAATCTCTTTTTGAGCAGGAACATGCTTTTTCTGTGGAGAAGTGTGCTGGAAGGTAAGCAGACAAATGTAGAAGTATAGAATCTGGATGAAGATTACTTATGTCCCAGCAAAGGCTGTGGCTGAGTGAATGATTTCACTGTATTTCATCCCCGGGAGTGAGAGATCATGGTGCTGGTGTGCAGAAATATAATTTGCTTTGCTACACAAGCAGCACATAATTTGTTTATGTATGGGAGCTGGGGGTGGTGTGTTCTGGTTCCCACGCCCTGGAAAATGACACCAGCTTGTACAGAGAAGAGGGTGTCTCCCAGTCTGCCTCTGCAGAGATGGAGAAATAAAGAAATAAACTATATTAAGTCTAAACTTTAGAAATTCATAGAAGCAGACTATGATGCTTCTCATATCTACTTCTCCATAATGATTCCCACAACAGTCCAACTGTTTTATTAATTAATAAAACAGTTTGAGTTTTGTGCAGGTAGGCAGGAAAAGGCATGAAGGACTGGAAATAAATAAGACAGGGAAGAAGAAAGCTGTGCTGGAGGTAAAACAGAGGTAAGAAATTACAGTACAAAGAGAGATGAGGAGGACTGATGGAAAGGCAAGGAAAAAGAACAAGGAATATAATGAAATAATATGGAAAAATACATTATCATTAATGTATACATGTTCTTATATAAACCTTTATAAAAGTAAATTTTTTTTTCTCTCTAGAACAACACACTGAGTATTAAGTAAGAGTAAAGGAAATAAGTGGCAAAATCCAACATAAGGGAAAAGAACTTTGGGAATATTAGAAATTAAAAGAATTTGTAAACAATATTACAAATGAAATGTTAAAAAATGTCAGTGTTGAGTGCATAAAATAATATTTAATTAAGGAACCTGAACCACAGTTGTTGTGTTTTGGTGGCTTTCAGAGGTCTCAAAACAGTTCTGAATTTTGTGAGGCAAGATTTTGGGGGGTGCTTATCTGGGTGGAACTACTGGCAATGTTGGAGAAAGCAAAAAAGCTGTTGGACATACAAACATTTCTACAGGTGTAAGTGTTTTCAGACTTCTAAAAAAAATCAGTAATTCATTTCAGTCAAACAAAATTTGAAAAGAAGAAAAATGGAAAATCTTTAGTTCTTATTTGTGTTTGTACTTGAATTGATTTGATGGGTAACACTGAAGGGCTCCTTTACAGAGACAGAAAGGGCAACAAAATGCTGGGACTGCCTAATCCTTGCCAGAGCATGCAGCCTGCCTTCCCTCAGCCAGATTTAGTGAGAGCATCAGTAGCCTCAGCTACTGATGCTCTCACTAAATCCCAGGACAGCCTTGCAGGTACCACCGCAGTGGCTGGGATCCAGGGGCTTCATGGACATGTGCTTTTGTGCAAGTCACAATAGCACCAGAGAGCCTGGAAATCCAGGGACTTGGCAGTTCAGCGGGGACATGCCAGTGGAAGTCTGAAGGCACGCATTAAATAAAGGATCTGGTTTTTGCTCTAACAAGTGATTGAACAAGGGCACCAGCAGTAAAATCAGTCTTGGTGGATTTCCTCTGCTGTTCCTGGAATTTTCATTGCAGGTCCAGCCTTCCCAGGCTGAAAGATTTTGCTTCTGTTTTTGTTGTATAATGCATTTGCATCAGATGCAAGATTTCTGTATTCCATAGTTGGAAGAAATTTGCCATGCTATTGCACATTTACTTCCTCTACTTTCAAAAGGCTCTGCATCTGTGAAGCCTGTCCTTTTTCCCCACTTCTCCCTCGGTTTGTGAACTCAGCTAACTGAAACAATAGGATTTAATTCTTTTTTCTTTTTTTTTTTTTTTTTTTTAGTTTAGTTTTGTTTTGTTATGGAGGCAGAAAATAGTGCTGTCAGAAGGGCAACTCTGTCCTGACATGTTTGCCTGACTTTGCCTTGAAGGATCTCCAAGCTTCTTGAGCTGCTTCTTGCAGCTTCATCTCAGTCTACTTTAAATACTTAAACCAGATCCAGATGGAAACCACAAGTATTTTGTTGGCAGCGCAGAGGCCAATCATTCAACCACAGAAGTGAAAACCCTGTCTCAAAACAAATACCTTAAAGTCAGATAGACAACATGGGCTGAGATTAATCTCTTTTTCAGCTTCTCCATTAGGCCTGTTTGTCACTGCATTAGCAGAAGCGCTGTGCAGCAATGCTGTGGTTCCCACCCAGAGCTGCGGCGCCAGCCCGGGGAGCTGCTCCTCCTGCATGCAAGGCTCTCACCTTTGCCAATGCTTTCAAGCCACATCCTTTCCGTGACGTTTTCTACTTCCTCTTGCCTTGTGTTGCACTTCATTGCTTTCTCAGTCATCCCCACATACCCCTCCATTTATTTATCTAGGATGTTTTGATTTATAACTAGCATTTGAGAACTTTGCTTTTAACCCTGCTCCCTTTTGTACAGTTGGGCTCCCGGAAACATAATGCAGAGGAAGGAGTACAATACCTCCTTTTGAGATCTCCAAATTGCCACTTTGCGTTTGCCCCTTAATTTGTCCTTTCTGTGCAGCTTGAGCAGAAAGTCTGTAATCTATTTTATTTCTAAGACTGCCAGTATATTTTATAAATCACACATCGTGAGAAGGATACATTGTATGTGTCTCATATCAATGCACACCCATTGGATCATTGTCAGGTCTTCTGGGAGACTTATGCATTGCAGGATAATAATATAAACGATAGCCTTCTGGTGTAAAGCACTTTTTCTAAAGAATCTCTTCTCTCCTCTGTCCTCCTCTGTATGTTCCATCAGTTTTAGGGCTGACTGTTACAGCAACAAAAGAGAATACTTTTGTATACCATATCTAAGTCTTACACTCAAGCACTAGAGTTTTTTTTTTAAAATGGGGCATAAACATCAGCTTTCATTGACAAAACAAATGAAAATTCTCACCTAAGAAATTTCCATAGTGATGTTTTCCAGAAGCTGGAAAGTATGCAGTGTAAAGGGCCATTTGGTGTGTGCAACACTTTTTGTGCATTTCCCAGGATAATTGGCAACTATCATCTGTTACAGATATGCTGCTTTTAAAGGTAGCCTGAAACTGGTGCTTAGCAATCTTCCCCCACTCTAATAATATTCAATCTTTTTAATGAACTGCCATGTTAATTGGCTGAACCTTCAGCTGTAATATAATTTGTGTTATGTATCATTACTTTATACCAAGTAAAAAATTAGCTTTTTGGCTTATTGACATTTCATCATCAAATTCAAAATTTCCCTGAACCGCTGCTTATGAAACTTCATTTGAATCTCATGGTAAACAAGCCACTTAGAGTGACTGTGATCAGGAATAGCCAGAGCACTGTGTTACTCACCAGAGCTCATGTTACCCTGGATGTTTAAGTATCTGTTGCTCCACATCTAATGTTGATTTGGCTTTGGTATTAACAATTCCTCATCAGCTCCATTTGACTACGTGGTTACTTAGCTCCTGTGGTAGGGATTATGAGGCTGGTCAGCTTCCACATAGTACAAACCTCCAGTTCCTGGATTATTATGGACTTTATTTCTATGCTGGGATGGGACCCAGGTATGTGTTATTCCATTCTCTCTTCCTAAGCTCTTATTTCTGTGAAAGGAAAACGCAGGGAAACAGACCATAAAAGAGTTGTTCAATGATCAGGACAGATAACTGAGCTGGATTTGAATGGCACCAGCACTCTAGGGCTGCGACGCTTTACAGCTCCCTGCAGTTCAGACGTTGTTACTTAGTACAAGAAGGCAAACGATGTTTACTAATATGCCTGCTTTCTCTTTGCTCTGTGAACACTTGCAGCCCAACATAGTCTGATTTTTCCTCTCACGCTGAAATTATAGTTTCAAAGGAAGACTCAAACTTTCTGCAACTGATTTCCATTTCCTTAATCATCATGAAGCACAGTAACAGCTTCTTTTTTTTTCTTTTTAAAGTCCCTCAGGCAAATTTCTGAGGTGCTCAGTTTACTGAGTAAATGCAACATCCTCAGAAGGAATAGATTCTATATGCTACTTCCATAACACTGTGTCTGTTACCTGACTGATGCCTCATTTTCCAACATTTTATAATTGGTTTGACTAATATAGAGGGGCAAATTTTTAAAACTAAGCCTTAAAACTATGCTGTTGTCTCTAGACAACAAACATATTTTTTCCTCCCCAAAATTTTAATTCCTGAGTTCTCCAGGATAAATGATCCAAAGAAGTCTTACCAGCAAAAAAAATAGCATTGGCTTTGTGTGGAACAGAGACACTTGTTGCAGCTTGAAAAGAAGTGAGCCACATTTTCCTTCTCACATTCACAGTTCAAAGGGATGTTCAGAGAGGAAAACCCTCTCAGGGTGGTACAATTCCATGCTTGTAGCAATGTTGTTCTCTGCCTCTGGTAATCAGAGATAAACCAAAAGATCCACCTGGCTTCCTAGAAATTCATTCACTGTTGAACTGCATCTGTGAACTCCCTATTCACAGACTTCAGGTTCTTCTAAATCTAATTCTAATACGTACCAGCCTGTGACATGTCTTGGTGTGGTAAGGAACTGGCAGGAGGTGAAATAAAAGCTTAGTCTACTGACATGCTTGATGCTCCTTTGAAATAAGGTAAATAATTCTTCAGGCTTCATTTGAATCTTTGATCTTTTTAGAACAACTGAGTTGAAAACCATTGGGGTCTTGCTGAATTTCAGCTATAACTGCATTTCCTGAAAAAAAAACACGTCTATGTGTCTTGCATAGTCCTATGCAATTTTCTGTTTTCTCTGCCTCTGAGAGGAAAAAAAACACAAAAAACCCACCACCATGAAAACTAAGTTATATTCCAACTTCCAAATTCCTGCATACAGATTTTCTGTGCCCTGTAAGTATCCAGTCACCATTTCTTTTTCCCACAGAAAGAGCTAGGTCAATGTATTTTGATTGCACCTTTCTTTCATTAACAGGTACCCCTTTTTTTCCTCCATTTCAAATTTTAGGGATAATTTTCAGATTCTGTTTCTGGTACCCTACTTATTTTGATAAAAACTCAGAAAAGTCACAAGGGCTTTTTAGACCAAGCTCTAGGGATCAACAGTGCACTTTCAGTTTTTTTGACTTGGGTCTGGAAACAATTAGTACATTCCTCTTCAGCAGTTGTTTTTCCTCATTTTCTTGTGTCCCAATAATATGACAAGGGACACATGAGCATTCAAGTGGGTTCCAAGCAACACTATTTTCATCTGATTAAATGCATGTTTTAAGCACCAACTTACAGCTGTTCCATATGTAATTAAATTTTCTTCTATCAGATGTTCCAATATAAGGCTCAGGTTCATAAGCCAAAGCAGTAAAGTGTATTATAACAATTTAAAACTGCAGTGAACACTAAAATCCTACAGCTATCTATACTACCCAAACAAAATAGAGCCCCTTCTGTCCAGACATTCAGAGGGTAGATTTACTGAGCACGCAGCCAGGCAATTTTCTTTTATCATTATATAATTTTACCTGTTAGTCCCATCTTCTGTAAGTTTATTACAGAATGAAAATGATTGCTAAGTCATTGTCACATGACTCCTGGGGCTGAAGTCCCAGGAAGCTTGGATTTTTGGTAAAACTGGGGAAAACTGGCAGTATGTTGGGCAAAACTCTCTGATATGAAGGTGGTGGGGGACTATCGTACCTACCATGGCTGGTTGCTCAAGGGAAAGAGCGAGACATTTTGCTACAAGAAAGGAAATCTGAGATTCTTCTTCATCAAGCCCCAAATTTCTGCTGCCAAAGGCACGTGCTAACCCCTCCCAGCACCTCTGCAGGTCACTGGGCACACCGGACATGCCAGCTTACCTGAATTCAGCCGTCAGACAGGTTTCTCTTTATTCAGCTTCTACATTTTCTTCTTGCAGCTTCTGTCATCCGCAAGATAATAGTATAAACCTGCCCTGCTCTTGTCAAAGTTTCTGTTACCCTTTCTGTTAAATAAGAAATGAAGGTGGGAGCTATTTGACTCCAACAGTTATTAAAACCAAGACTAGAGAGAGGAGCAAAATCAGTCTTCAAAAGGAGTTTTGGGGGAGAAGGAGAATGGATGAATGCTACATAAGGATAATATCTACTGATAACAGACTTGAGGAGTTAGTACATACCTGAAAGCTGTTTGTAGCCACTTTCTAAGCACATCTGGAGCCATTCTTTAGCAGCAAGCATATATGTGGCAATTATAATAGCCCACATTAACCCCATCAACCAGCCTGGCTAACATCCAGCGCGCAAAGGGCAGATGATTAACTTTAGTTTGCTTTTCAGCAGTGCAGGGGTCTCTCCTGTGGTAGCTGCTCCTAGGTAAAGCACAGAGGACAACTGCTAGTTTCATAACTGTAACAAAATCTTCCAAAGTTTTCTGCCAACAGGTATGTCAAAATCCAATATACATTCAGCCTGGAAGAGAATACAGGTTTTTTCCACAAACATAATAGCTATATTTGTAACTTTTAGTTACATTTATAACATTTTAAACATGCTGTGATAGCTTGGTGTTTGCAGAAATATGGAATTAAATTCTACATTAAGCTGTCTGTTCAAAAAAGTGAAAATGTAAACATCGCCTGTACCTTTGCTGTTTCATTTAAATGTATTTAAATATATTTAAATAAGTTTAAAGAAGTCAATTGAAACATTTCTAACCTTAAATTTTCCTGGTGTTATAATCCATGAAGTTTTTCTGTCCTTGGTGACCGATATTAGATCATTTTTATCATACCTGATTCTCTCTAACAGCATAACATTATGTCAACTTTCTCTGCAAACTTATGAAGAAAACTGACAAATATAAATATTTTTTATGTTTAAATGACATTTTATATACATCTTTCTATTTTATAGCTCAGACTAATAATTACTTAACTGGATCTTGGAAACATTTATAAAGAAATTAATTACTATTTTTTAATAAAATCGTTGCAATGTCTGAAACTTGTGTCCACAGAGACAATGATAATATCATCTGTCTCCTGGTTTGTGGGAGACAATAAAAAGATAATTTAATTGAAGTTGGACCACAGATTTATACAGCAGAAGTAATTTCAGAAGAAATTAGACCTAGCAGGAACTTTTCAGGGGTAAACATTCATTTCATCAGAGAATATCACTTTATGAAAACCAGGACTTGTAATGAGAAAAAAAAATAATTTTAGCATACTTTTCACATCAATACTTTTAGAAGGCTTCATCTTCCTAACATATCTGTCTTGTATTTCAAGACAAGATATTTTATTTAAATGTAAACTAATTATGCTTTACTCATATTTAATTGTAATGGAAATATTTAAAAACAAAAATTGAAACAATGCTTTCAAATTGCCTGAAAAATTTCTCTTTTGATATAATTCCTCTTTCATTTAATTTGGTTTTGACTTAGAATCTTTTTTATGGTAAATAGATAAAGATAAATGTTATATCCAATGAATTAGCATAAGCATTCAGAGAACACTTTCCAAAACAGAAATGACTTTAATGCTATATTAAAAATTGTTATTATATAGGGAGTTGGAGTGAAATACTAACTGCTTTTATCTTTGTAAGTAAAAGTGTACTTTTATGGTAGCCATTTCTTACTCTCAAAGGAAGATGTCTGTGTGAAGTATAAAATAAAAATGTCCTTTTAAAAGTAGTTGTTCTTTTGTGAGAATCCAAGGCAACTGCACATAAAATGATTTACTGGGTCAAGATGAAATTGAAGAAAATGAGGGTATGCCTTATATAATCTTTTTATAATCTTCAGTAAATATCATAAAGGCAGCCCGGTAATCTACTTACTTCTTAGCATCTCTGATTTGATTTCCCTTTGAGGCAAGGTTCTGGGCAGTGAGGACCAGAGCGCAACTGCACAGTTCTGTGAAGCTGAAGAAGCTCTTCCTTTCCCAAGAAATCTGTTTAAATCATAATGATTCGTACACCTAAACCCAGGGAGAAAATGTTCTCTCTAATGTCTTTGGTAGATGGGTGTGGATGGCCTGCCTATTATTGTTTTATCTCAAGCTTTAGCTGAATAGGGTAAGAGAAATTACTGAAACATATTTCTCAAAGGGTTTCCAAAATGGTTTAGTATTGTGTTAGGCCTTTTCCTGTTTGCTGTCAGTGTAAGAGGCAGCAAAAGAGAAAACAAGTCAGTATTTGCCTTTAGAGAAGGTCTCACCTAAGTGTCTAGCGTATATAGGTTAGACATGAACTCTTCTTTATCTTGAAGAACGTTGAATATTCACCAGCACAGCCTTTTATCCACCATACCGTGTTTGATCCTATTCTTGCAGGATCCTGTTCATCAGAGGAAACCTTGAAACAAATTGATCAGGAAGGGTTAAGAAAGGATCTTCAGTTTGCAGTTGGGCAAACAAAAAAATACCCTGTCTTCCATGGTACCATGGACGCATGAGTGTCTATGTCTGTGTGTGTGCATGTGTATATGTACACACACAGAACCGACACCTTTAAAATCTGCCCATACACTTTCCTCCAACTCAAGGCCAGTAAAAAAAACATATACCATACCACACTTCTAAGAACAATAAGTGTGTACCACAGCTTTTCAGAAAATGAAGTACAAGCAAATAGATTGCAGAATGGGACATGGAAATGTTCTCTTAATTTCCAACTGTACAGTGTGCAACTAAGGAAACTATGTTAAAACTTTACTGGTGTACACTGCTGTTTACTTCCAGATAGACTTCCCCTGTGTCTAATCCTCCATTTGTATCTATATTATAGCCCAAGCCTAAATCTCCCTTTCTTATCTGAAGGTTCTTCCTGTATTTTGTAAGGAAATGACATCCAGTGATTAGCTGCCTGAGTAGGTTTTCTCTCTGGCATAGCTATTGACGGGGCTGCACTTTTAAATATTCTAAGCTCCTGGTCTTTACCATCTGTGGACCACACGCAGTCATCTGTTTGTTGTACAGAAGGGAAATGCAAAGCTTTTAGCATCTTAGCTACATTTTTCTTCAAAAAAGAAGAAAAATAATACTCTTAGTATAATCCATGTCCTATCATCTCAACTGGCCACCACTGAATTAAAATACTTGCTTTGGCTGTTTTTATCCCAGTCATTTTTTTTTTCCCTTTTACCATGTCCTTGAGTTACTGTCATGTCTATGACATACTGGGCTAAATAAAGTGCTCTGTGCAAAAGTAATTAGATTTTCATGCAGCAAGTGCTGCTGTCATTTACAGTGCATAATCAAGAATAAAATGGGCAGAAATTTTGTATTGAAGAGGAATCTAGTTTTACCATGGTAAATTCATTTTCCATATTTCACTGATTACTCAAGAATAAAAGAGATGGAAAAATGTCTGGATCATACAACTGTGCCTCTTACAATAATGACCATAACTGAACCGTCCCCTTCCCATTCAAATACAGTAAAGGAAAACAATGAGACGTTCAGCTCTTGATTGAACTCTTGCAAATACCACCACATGTATAAGAATTATTAAAGTTTAATTTGTCATCACATTGGATTCACTCAATGTATAAATGATCTGCCCCAAGAATATAAAGTAACTCCTATCTTCATCATATATATCACTTTGCTTAATTAAAAAACTTCACAAGAACTCACTGTTTTTTGCATTTTTTCTCCTTTACAATACATCCTGAAAGCCTTTCATGAAGTTACTTCTAGCTGAATACTACATGAATAATTATCAAACTGAAAATATTGACAGTATTGATATGTAGCCAGGGGAGTCCTTACCTGAGGAAGGAAAACAGCACATGACAGCAACTGCCACCTTTCTTGTAGATAAAGATGTTTCAGGAATAAATAGTATTTAGAGTTCTAAAAATGCTTTTGGCAGCTTCCCTGATCAGAGATTCTTGAACAAACCAAGATACTATTGGAGAAAGGGAACATAATTTTTGTAGATTCATAATTCATGAAGGGATGGGAAAGGAAGAGCAAGAGGTCAATTTTATCAATAGAGGTTGCTAGAAGAATTTCGAAGAGGTCTATGTGTTCCAGTATATACAAACTGATCTAATAGGATGTAGATAGAGGAGGACAAAATTTACTGTTAGTACTTAAAAATATTACAACCAAACCTGTATTTGAAAGGGTGAAGGCTATGCTGAGTAAGCAGATAATAAAATAATAGAAACTCTGTATAGTTCACTAGGAAATACTGTGAATGGGAAAAAGAAGTCCTAACTAAACATAGACATTAATGACACTAAAATAACCGTTCTACCAAGGAAGTAAAACTCCTGGTCAGGGCAGAGAGTTCTGTGCGTTACTGCTAAAACCCCCAGCAAATAGAGTAATATGAATGATTAGAAAGGGACTAGAGTGCAAACTCAAAGCATCATTGTGCCATTGTAAGTGCCTATGGTTCAACTGAGAGCTCTTCATATTCCCTAACTGAATGAGGCTATGGCAAAGTAAGAAAGCCATGCAGAAGGACAGCAAGAAAAGGACTTCTTGACTTCTAAGGAGACTAGTTTTATTAAGAACTCTTCAACCTGGTAAAAACCCCTGTGACTCAAGCTAGAAATAACAGGAGCCTTTAAAGCAAGCGATGAAACTGAGGAGGCGATGGGATTGCTTCTGCACTGTTTCTCAAAATACAAGTGGGGGAGACCACAGCAGGTTTACAGGGAAGGGCAGGAAATACCATTACATATAGCCTACATACTTCTTGATGAACTTTTTGCTTTAGGATATTTTGGTAGATCAATGTATAAAAAGATCTAAAGAAAACTGAGGCCATTTCATGGAGCATATGTCTAATCTGCCTGTACTTCAATGCAGTCTGGATACAGCCTCCACAGCAGAAAGCACTGCCCTATACTGGTTTTCAATTTTATACTTTCTACTGGCATCCACTTTGCTGTTGCCAAGGGCAGGATACAGTCTATTACTGACTTCTTATCTGGGGCAATGGCTTTTCCACCTCTGTGTGCTATGATCAAAGACAGCATAAAATTAAAATTGTGTTTTAAATTTATAGTATAGTAGCTCACTGTCGCTTTGCTGGTCTGTAAGATTAACTCTAGCTAGGGCACAGAGTATTAGGTGTGAAAGGACAAATCATAGCCTGATACAGCTGCCCATTAGTGTCAGCAACAACACAGTATGAAATAGTATTTCACACGGCAAAACTGAGAGTTTCAGAAAAGCTTTCTTATCTTTACTACAAATACTTCATTCCACCATGGAAAAGCTTAAGAAAATTACAACACAGAAACAATCCACGCACCAACATTTGTTCACAAAACTTATTAAATAGCCTGCTGTAACACAAGCAAGGTAAGAAGTATTTTTGCTTTAAAAGGTTTTAATAGGAAAGATATACAGTAATTGAGGCTTTTAGAATCCTTTTTTTTTCAGCCTTCTGTCCTCACTCTGGCATCTCCGAATACTTTTTTTTTTTTCATATTGGAGTCACAGCATCTGCTGAGAGCTCCTTTCTCTGGCAGTAGTAAACAGCTAACAGGTTAGCTCAGAAGTGATGGATTAGATGAATAAAAGGTGATCATAGTATCACAGCTATTAATGAGAAAACATATATTACTAACAGTAAAACACTTCTGCAAAACCAGATGCTTTTGACTTGGGGCCACCTTATGCCTCAAAGTACATCCAGGTAAGCATATTTGGCTGAAAGGGGTACTGAACATGCTTTGGTGATGTTTATTTTAAGAGGTTTGTGGGAGCAGCTCACAGCAAACAGGAAGGTTGCTCCAAATACCAGCTGAGGACAAATGTAAACCTGGAGTTTTGGAAGGCAGCATATGAAGAGGGTGAATGACACTAGAAGTAGTCTCCAGGGATGTTTTTAGATAAAACATACATAGTTTTCTGCAAGATGAAGAATTCTTTCAAAAAATTCTTTCAAAACTAATAGAAAGTTCAAAACAAATGCTGAAGTGACCCTGACAAAACTTTAGATGCAAGTGGCATATCCCCTTTCTTCACAATTTAAGAGGAGATGAGAATATGAGAAGAAAGACTGTGCAAAAGTTTCAAAGAGCCTTTGTAAAACCTCTTAGGCTACATGTAGCACACTGTGTCATCTTAGGATATTGGTATTGTAGAACAAAGCAAATGACAGTTTAGTGCCAGTTATTTTCTTATGTGAGCAACTGTCTCAGGGATGTATTTCTCTTCTACACCCTGCCTCAGGTTCCGTGCAGACCCACAACAGTAACCCAGTCTTGCTATGTGCACATCATGGAACTGTGTGGCCTGAATTACTGAATGCATATATTTCTGCTGAACTGTTGCCTTTATTTCATTATAACTTCAATTTATGTTCCATTACCCAACAAAACTGAGCTGTGATATTATAGGATGTATCTTAACCACTAATTTTTGCTAGCTAAAAAGTCTCAGAACTAGAAATTAAAAGCTCACTTTGCATCAATTAGCACATAAGATAACACTTAAGATTCTGCAACTCCATTCTCTGACCTGCATAGTTCTTACCTTAGCACAGAGTTGTCTTCAATGTCATGTACTCTGGACAAGTTCTTGCAGGAACCACCAGGATAACTACCCAGAGATTTTGTACAGAAAATACAATAAAAACCTGTACTGCAATGTCACCTGGAGATTTGGGCTCACTAACTAGGAAACTGCTCCGGGTTGGCTGAAAAGAATGGGAACTTTTACTGACTTACTGCTTGTTAGAACAAGTATGATAATAGGCATTGGAAGAAGTCAGCTACAGAAGGTGTTAGAAGCCAGAAAAAAATAGGCTTTAAAATATCCTGTCAACAGTAGTTTAAAAAGTAGTGGAATCAGTTTTCCCATAATACTGGGAATGAATTTGAACTGGTCGATTGAAAACCAGTCTGCTCTGTGTTTAGGACTCAATCAGTTTATTAAATCACATTTTAGATACAACTCTTCATATATCATTCAGTTGTCACTAATAATTTGGCCAGCACGAAACATTTTGATCATATTGCAGGAGGGCGATTGAAAACTAATTGAAGTGGAAAAACATATTCCTTCCACTGGGGAAATAAGGGAGGAAAGAAATATTAGGTTTTGCGCTGTCATTCTCTGAGCCTCCAATTTTAATAAAACAGATGCTTTATAAATGATCAGATTGAAACATAGCTTAAATATTAGAGTTTTGCCATCTTCTCAGAAAAATTATGGTTAACAGCAATGTTATTATTAGCCACATCCTGAATCCTTAACATAAACTAGAAATATGTTATGGAAACTAGTAAAGTAGAAATAAAATAAATTACAGAAGTACAAACTGATACTTATCATGTAGAAAAACTAATTTCTGAGAAGCAGTTCCTAACATCTTATGAAAATCACTCTTAATGCTTAATACCAACAGAGATTAAGATTTATATATGCATAGGGTAACAGCCTGTAATTTTCTGTTAGATGCCTGGGGGCTTCTCTGTCATTCCAGAAGTACACCGGACTGACTTTTGTTATTGATGTGAGCATGTATTACGCTCAAAATCCTGTCTATGGGCAAAGCAGAAATATGCATTATATATATGACAAGAATTTACTGTTAGTATAGTGGAAATCTTCAGAATCTAGTCATTATTAGTCCAGATCTGAATGTTAAAAAAAACCAGAAAGGATAATAATGCAGTTATAACTCTTATACGCACACTTCTTATCTTCCGCCCCTTTTCCTGGTGTTTATGTTCACCCTTCCCCTGTTCATCTGGGTCCTAACATTGGTGGTTTCAGTTTGGTGACAGTGGTGGGGTGTCACGGAGGTTTGCCAGTATCTGGAGACTTTTTCTGTGAGAAATGTAATGTTTATTTTGATAGTTTATTTTTCCTCACTCTAGGATATTCTTGGAGTAATTTCTGTGTTTGCTATCACACTTCTAAGCCTTTTTTCTTTCTTGTTTGATCTACAGCTCTACATTACACCTGAATTGTCCATATATGATGCCTTTTATGTATGCTAGATACCATGTCTTTGTTCTCTTTGTGACAGTTTTGTCCAGTACTGCAGTTTTTAAGCTGTCTATGGATGAGCTGTTTATAGCTATGGGATTTCCAGTACTAAGCATGTGCTCCATCTTTTATCACCTTATGACTGCCCTGCCTTGTGCCGCATCCTGTGGCTTCACTAATCAACAAGCCTGCTGTTGTACCAGGCCTGTACTTCTCTACACTATATCATTATGTCAGAGCCATAAATATCTTGTTCTACATTGTAGAAAAATTGCTAGTTGCTGCTACCTCTGTAAAACCATGGTTGCACCATACAAAGATGAAGAAAATTGAATAAATTAGCCATAAACATCAGGTCAGTTACAGCTAAAACAAGTAAGACAAAGCTGCAACAGGTCAAGAAAAGTTTGGGCTGAGCATGTCTGTCAAGCCTCAGTCCTGAGATTTTGCAAATTCATTACAGAGCTTGTGGCCCATTACTAGCGATGGCAATATCATATTACTGGGCTGCATGGTTGCACAGGGCTGAGATACAGCCCACTTCATAGAAATTTTGTTCTAAGCAGAGTGAGATTTTTATCTGTGTGCAACTTTATTGGCCACTGGCATTTTTATCGTAACAAAACCATATTTTATCATGGTTTAATTAGCTATAGAAACTACTGCATAGAAAAGAGGTTTTCCATACAAATTAAATGGGTCTTTGGGAACTTTAAAAGCTTTGCAAGATGCAACAGGTAGCAGACTATGTGCAGTTTCTGTGCAGAAGGGAGAAAGAAATGCAAGGTTCTCTTTCCATTCCATTACTTGCAGATGATCAGTGAGGAGCCTGAATTCTGCAGTACTGAGCCCTGAAGATGAAGCATTTCTCCCAAACCTGCAGCACCACTGAGGCCTGGTTAGTACTGCACTAGCACATCAGGCCCTGGAGCAGCAGGAGCCCATCTCAGTATGAATGTAGCCAAATTCATTTACTCTGTCAGGGCTCATACCACTTCTCGCTCAAGTTAACAGAAAGCCTTTTATTATCTTCAGTTAATAAAGGCTGGAAGGGGTCCAGAGAAGGGCCACCAAGGTGATCAAAGGACTGGGAAGCCTACCATGTGAGGATAGGCTGGGAGAACTGGGTTTGTTCAGCCTTGAGAAAAGGAGGCTTAGAGGGGATCTCATCACCATGTACTTAAGTACTTAAGTACAGTACTTAAGGGGCAGCTACAAAGAAGATGGAGACTCCCTTTTTACAAGGAGTCACATGGAGAGGACAAGGGGGAAGGGACACAAGTTGCTCTTGGGGAGATTCCCACTGGACATGGGAGGGAAATTTTTCACAGTGAGGCTAGTCACCCATTGGAATAATCTCCCCGGGGAAGTGGTTGACTCAGGCACATTGGACACTTTTAAGATTTGGCTGGACAGGGTGCTGGGCCATCTTGTCTAGACTGGGGTCTTCGCAGAAAGGTTGGACTAGATGATCCCTGAGGTCCCTTCCAACCTGGGATTCTGTGGTTATTAACTTCAGTTGCGTCTGGATAGTTCCCAAACTGACACTTGGAGAGAATTGGCAGTAATATTTACTAATGCATTTTGCACTAGCACAGTGAAAAATAATGAACAGTTATTAGTTCTCCACAGTTGCAAAACTAATTCACATAAAAAGCAGATCTTAAAAGATTTCCAGTAGTAACTGATAAGTAGAACAAGCCTGAAAATGTTTTTAAACCTTGAAAATAAAAATCTGCTGAAAGAACACTTATAAGGCTATAAGATCTTGAGATGCTAACATAGACTTAGGAAAATAATTGTATTGATAAACAATAAAGAATTATAAAGAAATAATAAAGGACCATGCCGCCACATGCTTTAAATCTTTGTTGCTCAGTTAACACCAGGGAAGTAACATAGCTCAAGAGGTGCTCTAAAGGTATAAGTCGCAAAGAAACATCATGCACAAATATTCTATATTACTCCCTTATTCTTCCTTTTCCTTTCTAAGGAGTTCTAAGTCCATTTCTATCATAGTGATTTTTCAAAGGCTTATTTTGTTTTTATACAAGGAACTTACTTTTCATCTTAACTAACTACTCTGTCCAGTGGATCAGAATTCCTATGCAACTGTAAATCATAATTAAAATGTGTCACAGTAAACAAAAGCAGTCCAAATGGGTGTTCCTGTTCTCTTCTTACTCCTTCAGGCATGCAGCAAATTCAAAGTCATCTTTAATTCTCTCATTGCTTCACTGGCATTGAGATGACAATATTATTATGTGAGTTGTTTCCCAGCATGTTCTCTGTTCCCTGGTAGGTGAAAGTTTGGTGAGGTGAGTAGGAACACAAACCTCATTCTTGCTATCTGAGTTACACTGACATAAATGATAAATGCAGCTTGTAGGATTAATATTACCGAAGGAGAAAAATATCCAAGAAGAACTTTACCTACACGAAAGAATGTGCCATCTTTACATTGGCTGCTGCCAGAAGAAATATGTGAGTGAAGCCTTGGAGTTTAAAAATTTGCCTTTTGAGGTGGGAGCAGAAAAAAATTGGAGTTTCTGGTCTGCTGCATCTTTCAGATATCACCTAGAAATCTTCAAATTGCAGCAATTCCTGAGACACACTACCAGACTTTCTGGCTGCTGTAGTTCTTTTGAACCTTATTAAGGAAAGTGTTGAGGTGCTTTTGGAGAACAACCTGAGTAATTTTTTTTCTCTTGAAGTTATCTCTGCAGTGGTAGATAAGACCAAGTGGCTAGGATGGTGCAGACAAGTAAGCCCTGGGAAACCGAAGATACAGAAAGGGTCAGCACGGCAGACAGGCAATCTCTGAACGGTTACATACACTGGCATAGTTCTGGCTTAGAGTACACTCTGCCTGCTTCTGGTAGAAAAGCAAATGACGTAGGACAGAAGTGAGATGATTATTTGTTTTGTGGAAGAATACTGATATTTGGTTCTGAAAGAAAAAATTAGAAGTAGCTGTCCTGTCAGCAATGGTATGAAACCAAAAGCCTGTTAAGAGAAGCTTCCACCTCCGCATTTATCATAAACTAAGGAAAGCACTGCCTTCCTAGTACTTGAAAACTAAGAAAATGTAACATGATCTTTTTGCTCTTTGTCGCTGGAATTTGACCATTTGCTCAGAGATCAGAAGGACTATCGAGACACCTCTGTATACCAGCCTCTGTCTTCTGTTTAATAAAGATGTGAACCTGAGATGACATTTTGTGGTACACTCCTAATTTCAGATCTCTGAGTTTGACATGCCTCTTAAGCTGTAGTCTCTAAAATTTTATTCTGTCTCCAGAAGATATTTCTCATCCCTACCCACTCACATTAAAAAAAAAGAGTTTACCTGAAATGCAAGAAAAAAAATGTTTTAAGACATTTTAAGACTTATTTTTCTGGAACAGTGTAATCAAAGTCTGTCACATCAGGAAAAGCAGTCATATTCACTTCACTATGCTTTGCAGCTAGGCTTTAGGACTCAAAACGGTGATATACCAAACAATTTTAGAATCATTAATATGGGTTTCTCAGAGTCACTTGAAGCTGTGGCACTCACAGTTTAAAAGTGCATAGCCCATTACTTTAAAAAAAAATCTTCCAAGTGCTATGCTGCAGATAGAATTAAAGCTTGCACTTTCGGTGCAAGGAATGGAACATGGGATTAGGATTGTTTTAAATGCCATAAACCATTCTGTTTGATGGTAAGTCCTCCTTAAGTTCCTTTTAACTTGTTTCCAAAGAAGAAAGGCTGTAGAAGTTAAATCCCAGATTACTTCCACCAGTGAAAAAATATTCAATATCATCCTACAGCCCTTTGTTTCTAAAAGGAAAGTATCTTTCTGGAAAAGAACAGGAAGTTGCATTGTTAGACAAACACTTATAAATCATACCCTTTGGGACTCAGCTGGGTAGGAACAGGAATAGGACTCAGGAATAGGAAAGAATCTTATTTTCTCCTCTATGGAAGTGGTCCATGGCACTTCTCTTGTCTTTTTCTTTGTGTCTTTCTCAAGTAGCAGAGATTGTTGGGACTAGCTGGCGAGGGCTTTGCTGTGAATCTGCCTCTCCTATAATGGTTTCTAAATAAAGTCTAAAGGCCTTTAACTATAAAAAGCCAAATTTTATTACATGAAGGACAGAACACTTTTCAAATAGCAAAAATTCAAAGTAATGAAGGTGAAATGGGGATTCAAAATAAAGTTATTAAATTTTACACATCTGCCTCCCAGCCTGCAGCGCATATCATTGCTTCTAGGGAGTTACACAGCAGCTTCCACATGGCAGCAAAGCGCTACCTAAAGAATTTCTTTCACCCTGTTACCCTTTCCTTTCCCTGAGACTGAGCTTACATTGACACATCAAACAGCTCTAGGGAACACTCCTGGGCACTTAGAGTCAGTCATTTACACAACAAAACTGCTGTGGCAGTCGCTGATTGTACTCTGTGCTGACGAAGGCTGCCCCTGACAAACCCCAGGTGTGGCTCCAGAGCCAGCACAGATGAAAACCATTCCCAAAAGATGCACTGGCCTCAGCCACCCTGTTTCGGAGGGTCAGAGAGTCCATGCCAGCTGAATGCAGTGCCAGAGAAAGGTATCACAAACATTAACATAGGCTTAATATCTCCAGAGGCTCTGAAGTCTCTGCAGAGCTTCTTAGCCTCTGCCACCCCACAGGAGCTGGTGGATCTCAACTCCGCATCGTGCCTCTCAGCCCACCATACCTTGCAGCCCCCTACCCTCCTGAGCATCCTTCAGGGCAATCTCTCTCTCCAGTCTGGTGATTCTAGCTCAGTCAGTCTTTTTAAAAGTGGCCTGACAAAGTAATGGACAAAAATCAAATAATCAATTGCTGTTTCTTTTTATAAATATATATATTTTAAATCAAGGTAAATAGTAAGTAGTGTGGGTCAGCTCTGCAATACAGAGAATCTCTGCAACGCATAGCTCACTTACCTAGACTACCATTGGGTGCTGGCTTTGCATAAATAAGGAAATTTTCTCCCAGGCTTGGTAGACATTGTATGAGAAAACAGAGAAGGAAGAAGAATTGCTGTGTCACACATAATTTGCCTGCTAGGATCAACTCACCATAACAGTTTTCCAGCCATGAAGAAGCCTAAGGCACTGACTGTGCTTTGGCCTATCTTTACCTCTACCTACAGCAATCTGAGAACTGAAATGTCTGGCTTAAAACTTTAGATATGATTATGAAGTATTTGTGTGAACCTTATTGACCTGTGGTATATAGAGGGTCAGACTAGATGATGTGATCATAGAATCATAGAATCGTTAAGGTTGTAAAAGACCTCTAGGATCATCAAGTCCAACCATCAACCCAACACCACCATGCCTCCTAAACCATGCTCTGAAGTGCCACGTCTATACGTCTTTTAAACACCCCCAGGGATGGTGACTCTACTACCTCTCTGGGCAGCCTGTTCCAATGACTGACCACTCTTTCTGTAAAGATATTTTTCCTAATATCCAATCTAAACCTTCCCTGATGCAGCTTGAGGCCATTTCCTCCTGTTCTATTGCTAGTAACTTTGGAGAAGAGGCTAACATCCACCTCGCCACAACCTCCTTCCAGGTAGTTGTAGAGAGCGATAAGGTCTCCCCTCAACCTCCTCTTCTCCAGACTAAACAACCCCAGCTCCCTCAGCTGCCCCTCATAAGACACGTGCTTCAGACCCTTCACCAACTTCATTGCCCTTCTCTGGACACGCTCTAGCAACTCAATGTCCCTCTTGTACTGAGGGGCCCAAAACTGAACACAGTATTCAAGGTGTTCCCATCTGCCTTTTACTTCAGCAAGACTAGAAAAATATGACATTTTCCAAAATGTTTTTTCAAAGATATGTTTGAAGCACAGATGATTCCCCCTTGTAATGACTCCAGGAGGTCTCTGGGCCAACCTGCAGTTATATCTCATGATTATCGTAAAACAAGCATCTGCTTCCAGTGAGTATTCAGTTAGGTGAGAGCACACAACAAAAAAAAAAGCCAACATACCTCACTTCTCAAATCAGCTACCCATGGTGAAACCTAAATAACACTTTTTTGAGACTCTTGGTTTCTGAATAAGTAAAAAGAGATGAAAGCCTATAATAAAGAATTCAGTATAGAGGACAAAATCTTAACATGACTTCTGAGCATATGTATATACATTTTAGATTAATTTTTCTTCTCCTCTTTCCTGAATCTGCTCTGACTTATAATGAACACAAAGGAAATTTTCATTACAAAGGAACCTTTAGGAAAAATTAAAGGGTATTTTAATAAAAAGTTAAAAGTGTGAAATTGTGCAGCAACTGTAGCACAACATGGGTGTACACTGCATTTTAAAGAAGAGGAATTATGTAGGCATGAAGAGAAAACAAGATGAAATGCTGACAGAGCTGTTTACAAACAAGTCTCTTTAAAGGTCAATGTATCCATTCTTCAGGGAAATGAATATTAACCCTATTTTAAAATAGTCTCACTTCTTTCTTTTGTTTATACACCTGTTTCAGGTTAATGGTTCTTTAATGCCTGAATGAAGTACAACCCTTTTACTTGTATTTAGTGTAGGTTTCCAATCAAACAAGAAAAAAAGAGCAGACTTTGCACATCGTGGTGCAGAGAATGGGAAAGATTATTCGTATGGTAGAACTTAACCTTAAAAAGGATACAAAGCAGAAAGTGGGAGAGGACTTAAAAGAGGAAAAGGAGTAAATTATAAAATCTGAAAGGGACCAAAGGAAAGAAAAGATAGAGAAAGCATAGGTAGAGACAGGAGTTTTTGAACGTGAGAGATTTACATTTCTGCAAAAGAACTGAAGCAGCTACATGAAAAGAAAGGGAGGTAAAAACTTTATTAGTGACATGAGACAGCAGATTTTGCAGGCATACTGAAACTGCAGAATTTTAATTTTTAACAGTGGATATATTTTCCTCAGTGTAGATCAAATGTTGAAACCTTAAAACACATCTGAAAATCATAAGATGTTCAGACAGGTCTGCAAATAGTCCCAGAGAAGTAATGTGAACTCAGACTGAGGGACTGGGTTGCATGTGAGGACATGTTTTACAAGAGTTATTTTTAATAACTTTGAAAAAAAAAAACATTGATAGATAAAAACAAGTTTCAAAACCCTTGGTGAAAAGAATGTCGGGTTTTGGAGGGAAGTCAGAAGAAACTTTCAGAAAGGTGCAATTAGGTGAGAGAAATCCCCACACGGAATGTGGGAGCTGTACTGCAACAGCAACAGCTGATCAGTAATGTCCTCTCTGACGCTGCTGACAGCACATCTAGTGAGAGACTAACAACAGAGGGTCTGCTGCTAAGAGTGAGAGACATAGCTCAGGTGCCCCAAACCCTCAAACATACTGACTGAGAGTGTTAAGAAAGGAGGCACTGTGGCTTAAGGAAGCTCTTCCAGTCTGCTCTAACAAGGCTGCTAGGAAACATGCAGGCAATTTAGCAGTTGATGCTCTTGTGCCCCTGCCTGAAGACAGGCACTGATGGAGCACTAAGGTGAAAGGAGCCTCTCTGAACAGAAACACTGAACATTTGGAGAGAAAAAAATGAATGAGATGAAGTAGGCAACAAGAACAGCAGACTGAATCATACAGTACTTAGAGACATACATAGGCACAGTTATCCATACACCCACTGAGTTTGGGTCAGTAAATTCTACCACCCTTGCCTACTTCTATAACCACCAATGATCATGTCTTCACTGACTTAAACTTAAAATGTCTTTTATTTATTGAATTCTAGGGGATCTTCTTTTGTTGTGAATGTCACAGTGGGACATCCTTCAACACTGTGTAGTACTTAATCTTTGATATTTTTAAATGGAGGAAGGAGACAAGATAACAAATAGTTTGTATTGGAGCACAGAATAGACGAATTATCTTCTGTACCTTTTGAATATGAGGAAAAAATTCAAACTTTCTGGAACAAGTTGCAGAGAAAAAATCATGAAGTAGAAAATGGAGTAAAAGGAGAAATGGAGTGTAACACAATCTAGAATGAATGAAATTTTATACAGTGGACATGACCATACCAGTTACTTTATAAAGCCAACTGTAGATTAAATACATGTTTGTATTTTAGTCTATGTATACTAAATATATATATGTAAGCTTTTCTGCTAGACTCATGAGTTAAAACCGAAACATGGTATCTGAAACCTAGGACTACAGACAATTTGTAAGTCACAGCAGCTACAATACTTAAATCAAGTCTAAGAAGAAAGAGATTGAAATATTAGCTAACATGATGTTTAAGGTGTCTCTAGTCTTAAAATTATGCCTACATCACAGGGACTGAATGGAGAAGAGTTAGCACTGTATGCCATCTCCTGAGAATGCTTATCAAATATCAGCACTGCTGCTAAAACTGAAAATTCTGACTACTTCTGGTAATATCCCCTAGAGGCAAACAACATTGACTTAAACTAACAGTGATCAGAAAAGAAAAATGAAGTAACTTTCTTAAGGTGTGAGTAGTACACTCAGAAAAGAATGTATAATAGATGTGTACCCAAGGCTATTTTTATTCCATTTTGCTCTCTTTTTTGTTTGTTTGTTACTAGTTTCTTAAAATGTATATATCTGTGTGTGCATTGTTCCATAATGAGTATTTTCCTGGCTATATTTCCATGCTTACTTGCAGTTTTCTCAGATTTAACAATGTATACCATCATTCCCCTAAAATTTGAAAGATGAACTGATTTTGAGCTCACTGCAGAGATCCCTTACAGATTACTTTTTAGCTCACTCCGCATAAAAAGACCCTGATTTCCAACAGCCTGTGAGGTTATTTGTACTTATTTAAACCCTGTGAAAAATGCTACTGAATCAGAATAATGCAGAAAACTAAAAAAAGGACAAGGCTGTGGAGGATCAAAGGTAATGCCTGACATTTCATTAAGCTTTGCATTCAAGACAGACATAGTTGTTATTGCAACATATCTATAGAAACATCAGAGTTCTTCCTGCAGAGCATTGACTAAGAATATACTTACCCAGTGAAACAGAATTTAGCAACAGCACATCATCAGGTTGACTCTTACCACTTGATTTCTGATTCCTAAGGCTAAAATATTAGACTAGAAAGTAAAATTGTCAACAACTCTATCTTCTGAATCATTCTGAATTACTGCGACCAGAACCAGGGACTTTCCAAAGCCTTGTACGCCATTTTGCTTTAAATTACATACGACTCCAACACACTTGAAGTGAACAGTATGAGAAAAGAATATATGACTCTTTTGACATAAACATTTTTAAGTCATGTAGAAGAAAAACAGTGAACTGTACTTTACACGTTGTATTTTAAAGTATTGAAATGTTGATATTAAGTAGTCCTAAAAAGAAAAAGGTAAAAGGATACAAAATTTTGATGCTGCCATTTTTCCTGCAGGGATAGAAGTAGGAAACATTTACCAAATCTTTTGAATAGCAAAAATGACAACAATGAAACCATAAGAAACATTTTTCCAGCTGTGGAAATTTTAACTTTAGTTTTGGGGCAAATTTCTTTTGAAACTGAAGTCAGTGCTAGTAAATGTCCATTGCTCTGATTTCCTTGTCAACTTTATGTTTAATGAAAGGAATCGTTATTGTGTAATGAATTTTGATAACTGTCAATTGAGAAAGAGCAGTGCTACTTTTATTATTGATTATTTTTTCCTTTAAAATGGTTACTCTGTTTAGCTCTCTTTCAGTTATGGATGTGTTTACCTTTCCTGGTAATTTAAAATGTCAAAATATACTTCACAAAATCAGTGACTTAGTCAATTACTGAATGTACTGAATTAAAGCCACATTCTGGGCTTGCTCTGCTTACTGAACGCTGCTATTAAAGGTATCATGTACAGACCTTTGACAGTTAGTACAACTCATGTCATTCTGTTTAAATTACTATAATTCAGACTACGGCATATAATTTATACTGGTCTTCCACACAGAAAATAAATGAAGACTTCACGTTTTATTACCTTTTCATTGTTAAAAAATAATTTAAATAGACAACAAGACGGTCTGCATTATACTGAAATTGTACCACTGCAGTCTAACTCTGTCTAATAATACACTTCTGTTACACTAATTCACAATAAAGGAACAGGTGTAGTTCTAATGGTTAGGACAGAATAATAGGATATCTTTCTCCTTGCATCTTTTTCTGGCTCTGTTCTCATCCTCTGATCCTGCTTGCACTGTTTAATTTTTCTAGTCTTGAATTTCCTCTGCTGTGCACATTGTGTCATCACCTACATCCTTGAGGAGAGGATTTAAGGCAGAACTAATGCAGCCACGCTGGACATAAAAGGTGAAAGCAGAGGCAGATTAAATAGCTACAGGTCTGGCTACCCTTCATACTATAAAGAAGGTGTATCCTACTGAGAGGTCCCAATGCAAGGGTAAATCTCACTCACATTGGAATCCTTGGCTTACCCCCTGCACTGCTGTTATTCTGTATGCTCTCTCTTGTGTGTAACTACACACACAGTGAAAGGCAATTTCTAGATCTTGAGATCTTGAGACCTACAGCCTTGGCTAGCTGGGCCCCTAGCTTCCCCAAGGTATAAAGGACCCCTGGCTCAAGGTTCACAATGTGCACCTAACCCTTTTGGCAAGTGAACCAGGCAGGTTTCACAGGGGAAAAGTGCACAGGAAGGTGCAGAGACAGTTGTTTTTCAAAACCACAGAGAGTCAGAAACCTCTGAGAAAGAAGCAAACAAACTAGCAAACTAGCAACAGAAATCCAGCAAGTAATTTCTGCTGTTTTATATACTGTCACTATAAGTCCTGGGGTTGGTCAAGAGTTAAAATCTCCAGAGTCCTTTCCATCTTCTAGATCTGGTCTACTGGCATGCAGCAACAGAAGACCTTCCTTCTCACAGATGGTGATATGGCTTTTCTTTTCCAGCCAGTTAACATTTTCCCCAGTCATGGCCTTAAACAAGTTAATATCAACCTTCACTGACAGTTACAGACTACTTTATTTCACTGAGGAAAAGCAAATTAGAAATTAAATACTTTAAAAGGGTGTTCATTTGTGGATAAGAGATACAAAATATGAAGGCATTTCTAATTGGTAAAAAAAGAGAAAGATTATAGTCAAGACTGCAACAAATGAGGCAGTTGGAATATAGCATGTTGTTCACAAAATAAAATGGTGCTTACAGTTGCATTCACATGGTCCCCAACTTGTGGCTGATGCAAACTAAACAATCTCACCATTGATAACAGCAAAGAAATGGAGCTGAGCTGAGTTTTGCCAGGAAAAAAAGACCATATATAATTAACATTAACTTCATTTTATAAAAATTTTGCGGACCATTGTAAAGGCAATCTTCATCTTCTCAATAACAATAAATCAATCCAAACTGGTCTGCCTTTATAACTCACTGTGCAGTTTGCTCTTTTCTAAAATATAAAGCTTGTTTGATCTTCATTTGATCCATTCATTTTTTTTTCACTGGAGTTTGGATGTGAGAAAGGCAGTGCATGTTGTCTACATATGTCTTTATGGCTGTGCAAATCCAATAAAATGATCCATGTGCTTGCCAATATGCTATCCAGAAAGCATATATTAAGTGCTTTTAGAGAAGGAAATGGCTATGGAACTGTGGCTGGATGTTGATTTTCTTTCTAATTTCTTACTAACGAACTACACAGAATAATTTTTTTTCTGATTTAGTCTCTGTTGAGATGACTCTAGCTGTGTTTATCATTATTGTTGCTTTTTAAGAACTGGAACTCTGCATTTTTTGCTGTCAGACACTGTAAAAATAAGAAGAAAAAATATAAACAAAAATATCTTTGGGACAAAAAATTTAAAAGTTAAATCAAAGGGATAAAAAAGGCAGATAACGAGTGTTGGGAAATAATGAGACAGTATTGACTAGTTAACTGTTTACAAGTCTTAGGATGCTGGTAGGTTGATACTTGAATGATATATATTATATATCTATAGACATCTATATATTATGTAACTTGGACACTTCTTGCTCAAGTTTCATAACTGGCAATAGAAGAGGGAATTTATGGATGTCAGTGGTTATCTCCTGCTAGATACAGAATAAGTTAATATCATTAGGAAAATAAGAAACTGTTGCTGTCAATGTCCAGATGTTTTTGTTAGTTCACTTTGGACAACATGTGCAAATGTACCTTTGTTAGATTATTCCTTATGGTGAGACATCCCAGGCATTACTCTTTCCCCAAGGCTGCCAGCCAGTGAACAGTCATAGTGGAGTCTGCCACACAGAGAATCTCTGCTTTCATTAGTTTTTGTAAAATTAGCCAGTTAATTCTGAGCACAGTATTCTGAAATTTGTGGCATTTTGAAGAATACCTTGATCCCAGAAGTATTTTCTTAATCTCTTTCCTTTGAAATCTTACTGCTGTTTCAAATATGGTCTGTAAGGTACATGAATGTTTTTCTTCATCTAGCTTCAAATGATGAAATATCTGTCCTGATCATCCCTGTGTTTTTATATGGAATGCAAACTATTTCCAGCTCAGTCATATGTAAATATATAGAATCACAGAATCATAGAATGGTTTGGGTTGGACGGGACCTTTAAAGGTCATCTAGTCCAACCCCCTCTGCAGTGAGCAGGGACATCTTCATGCAACTTTATAAACTGTATAAAAGGCAAAACTGTGTTATGGCTTTACCAGAAAAGCCTGTACAGATACAGTCTGTATCTGTGTAGATATAAACCCTGTGGAAAAGAAAACCCAACAAATGTTTTTTAAACAGAATGATGTGAATTAGCTCTTCAGAGACCAATCTTTCTTGTTTCGCTGCTCTTCCCTGTACGTAAAATTCTTTAGCATTTCATATCATTTTAATAGACAAAACCAAGATTAGACTTTTGCACCCATACTAAGATAGTCCTGCTGAAGTGCAAATGCAAAAGCTGATGATGTCTTTGAGTGTTTTCCTGAGACACATATCTTTCTGAAGATTTTAAATATTTTTTCTCATATTCCTATTTCAAGAATATTGTTCCAATCTGATTTTAGGCACAATGAAGTTTAAAGATTTTGGTTGCTCTTGAGAAGATGTATATGCCTTCACTGTGCAGTCCAGAATATTTCCTCAGGGATGTTTCCAAGAATTCTGTTCAAAAGCAATAATTTAAGACTCTGGAGACAGTCGTCAATCTATCTCCCAGAACAAGTAAAAGTGAAGATAATAAGTTAGCACTACCAAACATTTGTTTTTTACTTTTATTTTCATTTCCCCCAAATATAATTTCACATCTTAAGCTCTTTTAAACGTGTTGTATTATAGCCATAAAAGATGCTCTTCAGATACTTTTAGAAGATATTTTGTGTGAGTGATGATTGTCAGGTGCAAAATGGTGGGACCACAGATATTGCAGAATGGCTGAGGTGGGAGGGACACCTGAAGATCCTCCAGTCCAAACCCCTGCACCAACCACAGCCACCTGCAGCCGGTTGCTCACAGGTGTGTCCAGCTGGGCTTCGGATCTTTTAAGGAAAACCAGCTCTGCACAAATCACCTCAAGCCAAAATTAAAATATTCAGGGAGGCATGAAATGTCATCTAGCTCATTGTTTCTCATATACTTGAGCTGCCCTTTAATTAAATATTTTGTCTCTTTTAATTAAAAGCCTAGTGGGGCTTGGGGCCCTGTTAGGTAAGTGTGCGTCTTTCAGGCACTTAAAGTTCTATGTACCTGAGATTTGGCAGTGGGCTTTTTTGTAATTCATTCACATGTGCACATAAGAAAATGGATTAAAAGAATTTTCTTTTTCAAAGCACTTTTTCTCATAGGGAAGTTAATTTTCCCTATGAGAAATGGATGATAGGAAAAACTGTACATTCTCTACAGAAACAGGTATAGGCACATATTTTATTAATTATACTCAGTTATTCTCACTCATATGCAAGTATTTATTTTGTCTGTACTGAAGGTTGCTCTGGTTACTGTGAGAATTGTGCCTTTTCAGTCTGAGATAAATTATTAGTAATGATAACTGTTTTTTACCATGTGGTCGTTTAGACTGTGTGAGTGAATGGATTGAACTTCAAAAAGCAGGTTATGATGTTCTCTGTTCTGCTTGGTATGAATCCAGGCTTCTGCAGAGAAGACTAACAATGAAGTTTCTTGGTTCCTTGTCATTCCCATGTTGGTTTCAGTTGTAATGATTTATGCTGCTGATCTATATTTGCTGAGGAAAAAGTAAGAGCTGTCTGTATTAAACAGAAACGATCTTTCTGTTTCACAAGTAACTGATACATAGCAATAAATAAATGCCTTGCACAACATTAAATTACCTTAGAGTCAAGAAAAAAAATTAAAAGAGGAATAAAATGCAAGAAGTATGTGAAATCATGAAAAGTTCTGAATGAATATTAAAAATGTTCAAAAGAAAGAATTGCTCAGAAACGAGAACCATCTCCTTTCATTGTCAAGCTTTAACTCTCTTGACAGATGCAGTAGTCAAGGCTGACAACACAGTCATGAAGTAGCTCTACGAAACACATCCTACATGGTTCCACCTGGAGCTTCCTCCTCTCAGTAACATCTGCTCCTCTCCCAAATAGAGCCCCATGTGCAGTGTGTGCATCCACCTAGGAGAACATAAGGCACTGGTGACTAGCAGCATTCCTGCAGGCTATGCACAGACCTGCTGAGGGAGGTTCAAACGTTGAAAATTAGATCACAAGCTGGATAAAACGGTATTTCTGTACTTGCTATACCATGTTTCCAAATACCAAACAAAAACAAAAAAAAAAAAAAAAAAAAGGAAAAAAAAGAGCAAAACCCCACAAAACCAGAGAGAGAAAAGAGGAAAAAAAATCCTGTAGACCATTTGTAAAACAAAATATTACTTCATTCGAACAAAGCAGGAGATTATGTACCAGAATCTGTCCATGTGAAGAGCTGGGTTTTGAGATCAGAAGTGTTTGTTGAAAGAAAGATAAGAAAGTGGAATCTGTGTCTTTTCTCCCTCTGCAGGGCCATTTCACACACTGTAAGTGGAAGGTCAGGGAAGTGAGAAAAGATGGAGAATTCCAGCAAAAACAAATTACTGCATCGATGGAGCAGAATGAGAAACTATAGCTCCCTGAAGAGCCTTTTTACTTCCAGAAGAGCGGTGCGCCATGCTCAGCTGAGACCTGTCCACTTCTCATCTGTACAAATATTGAGGCAGTAAAAAACTACATTTTCTTCTGTCTTAGATAAGAAAGGGTAGGCACAGAAAGGCTAGGGTGGAATTAATCTCCCCCAGTTTTAGCCGACTAATTGTTATCTAACCTGATTTTACAGGCTTCTGTAAAAAATAGAGAAGGGAGGCCTTGCCCCAATATAGGTGTCTCATTACTCATAGAGGTTGACTGCATGATGAATCTGACTTTCAATGATTTACCATCTTTTTACTTTGACTGTTGTGCTACTTTTCATGCAGGTTTTTTCCTTCTCTTTGTTCTTATGCATATTCTAAAAGATACCAATGACAGGATTAGGAAAAAACACATATAAATTCAAAAATTTTACTAAATTTAAGGAAATATTTGAGTTTAGGCAAGCAATCTTGAAGATGCTCGCTGTGCGGGATTCTCATTCAAATCAATGGAAATTGTATTTTCGGAGAGCAGCAAAAAATCTATGAGGTCTAATTATAGGCAGATTAATCACTTCTACTAATGGCACTGAAAAAAAATTACAATCTTCTCTAGGACTGCAACAACTGATTCAAAAACCCCACTAGAAATTATTGAAACAAAAAGGAAGGCTTTTTTTATTTCTTGGATTAGGAAGGCATTAGTGAAAGATTATGTTGCATGGAAATAAAGTTTTCATAGCAGTTTTCATAGAATCATAGAATTGTTTAGGTTAAAAAAGACCTTTAAGATCATCAAGTCCAACTGTTAACCCAGCACTGCAAAGTCCACTACTAAACTATGTCCATAAGCACCACTTTAACAGCTGTTTTAGATGCTTCCAGGGATGGTGACTCATCCACTTCCCTGGTGCCCATTTCCAGAGCTTGACAAACCTTTTGGTGAACTAATTTTTCCTAATATCCAATCTGAACCTCCCCTGGCACAACCTGAGGCCATTTTCAGATACCTTCCACTCCTGAAAAATAGAACATAGCTTTCTGTAAGTGGATTATAACACAAAATATGTTTACAACGACTTATTTATTACCAAAATTTGTGTACTATGTGTTATGTACTATTCATTATAACAAATTTTAAAAGGATTATAGAACTATTCTCTTGTTAAGAGTCAAAGTTTTCAAAGCTCTATTTTTCATGAGCACATACAAATGTGCCTGTTGCTTATATGGAAAACATTAAGGGTAATAATAATAACCTGAGAGAAGGAAAACTTCCTCAAAGCTAGTCTCTTTTGTCCAGATAAATATTATTGCCTAATAAAACACGTTACTTCTAACACAGGCCTTGCTTTTCCTGTATACTTAGGCCATTACATCACTAGGTTAATATGTAACTTTCTCAAACATTAATTGTTGCAGCTAAAGTGGACATGGAACTTTGACTGAGTAAAGGTTTTCTATTTGTTAACAGCAAATATTTATTATATATTTTGAAGTATAAATACAAGCTATCTCATAAAATGCTAATACTAGTTTTATGAGAAAAACAGTGTTGTATGGGTTAATTAGAGTATGACTCTCACTCCTCACTCTTCTTCCTCCCTCTGCCCTTTTCCCTATAAAGAGAAAATATGTTTTGGCAGCAAGAAGTACCCCACTCATTTTCTAGGAGACCACAGCCGGGCAGGAACAGGAGTTCATATTCAGGGCATAATTCTGGTTTATAGCCACAAGAACACTGGAGGGCTAGGTTCTACTTTCCTAATGAAAGTTACTCCAACTCATCTTTTTTTCTTTAAGACTACTGTTACTGTGGCCTAAAAACCATAAGATGTTCAGAAAGGATAAATGTGAAGTTCTACACTTAGGTAAGAAAGCATGTACCTACACGAGCAGGAGAACAGCTGGTTGGACAGCTCTTCACAATAATATCGTCTGGTGACATGAATTGCAAGCTCAAGATGAACCAAAAAAGTGCTACTCTTCCAGTGCAAACACAATGCTGGAACACTTTGACAAGACTCTTGTATTAGTTCAGGGAAGAAATCTCTCCCTTTTGTTAACACCAGCAGAGATTTATCCGGGGTAGTGTGCAGTCTGGAATAGTTCTGGGAAGCCTTTCCAGGAAGGACATTGACTGGGGAGACTGCAGGAGAGATAAAGAGATCATCATCTAGAAACTATGATCTGTGAAGGCAGACTGAATGAACTCCATGTTCAAAGGTAGTCACTTAACGTATCTATGGAACTTCACCGATTCCCCATGAGTTCTTAGGACAACAACAAACGACATAAAGATTGTTTTTGTGAGTTCCAGAGACATGTCCTTTTTTAGTGACAACCTTCTCTACTGTGGAAAGTTGCCTGTCAAAACAGCTTTTATTCGTGCTTTTTCTGTAATTTACAGATTATTTCCAAGGAAAATATCTAGCAAATAACATAACTAGAGGGGGCAGACCTTGACAAATTCCACATGATGAAAAAATTGTGCTGGTGTTAACTTGATCTTAGACACAAAATTTTGAGCTTACTCTTAAAGCAAAGAATTTTCTCCAGAGTACACTAATTTCTCTTCAGAGGTACAAAATGAACTGAATGGTCTCCTCATGATCACTGTGTTTCAAGTAGTTCTCTGATTTGAAGACTGAAAAATAAAAACGAACATGAAATATAGCTGGAAGTCTTCAAAAATTGACAGAAAAATTATTAAGTGATAAAGCATGTCAGCATGTACCAATATTCACCCCATGAGTCCAGCTACCACCTCTATTTACTTTTATGGTGAAAAAGATTTCAGTTTGAAAAATATCACATAGTCATAATCAGATGCCCTAAGTCAGATTCCCTGCTGTTGGGAAACAGCTGGGTGCAAACAGAAGCACAGAATGAGCAGTAGCGGTTGTTTCATTTTCACCCTATAAAATTGAAGTACTTGAGAGAATTCAGAAATAGAGATAGTCAAAATGTTCCTAATTTTGAAAAATTTCCATAAAATAGAGGATACATTTTAGTGAAAAATTTTGTAAAAATGTCTTTTTTTGTTTTGCTCTGTTTGACTGCATGGGCTAGATAATGCCATGGTTATTCATGTTTAAACACGGAACTTACCATAGAATCATTAAGGTTGGAAAAGACCTTTAAGATCATCAAGTCCAACTGTCAACCCAACACCACCATGCCTCCTAAACCATGCTCTGAAGTGCCACGTCTACATGTTTTTTGAACACCTCCAGGGATGGTGACTCTACTACCTCTCTGGGCAGCCTGTTCCAATGCCTGACCACTCTTTCTGTAAAGATATTTGTCCTAATATGCAATCTAAACCTCCCCTGATGCAGCTTGGAGCCATTTCCTCCTGTTCTATTGCTAGTAGCCTGGGAGAAGAGGCCAACATCCACCTCACCACAACCTCCTTCCAGGTAGTTGTAGAGAGCAAGGTGGTCTCCCTTTAGCCTCCTCTCCTCCAGACTAAACAACCCCAGTTCCCTCAGCTGCCCCTCATAAGACACGTGCTTCAGACCCTTCACCAACTTCATTGCCCTTCGCTGGACACGCTCCAGCAACTCAATGTCCCTCTTGTACTGAGGGGCCCAAAACTGAACACAGTATTTGGGGTGCGGCCTCACCAGTGCTGAGTACAGGGGCATGATCACTTCCCTCCTCCTGCTGGCCACACTATTCCTGATACAAGCCAGGATGCTGTTGGCCTTCTTGGCCACCTGGGCACACTGCTGGCTCATGTTCAGCCAGCTGTCAACAAGCACCCACAGTCTTTCTCTGCTGGACAGCTTGCCAGCCACTCCTCCCAAACCCTGTATCATTTCATGGGGTTGTTGTAACCCAAGTGCAGGACCTAGAACTGTCCAGATCCCTCTGCAGATCAACACTCCCACCCACTTTAGTGTCATTTGCAAACTTGCTGTGGGTGCAGTCAAACCCTTCATCCAGATCATTGATAATGGTATTAAACAAGGCTGGCCCCAACACTGAGCCCTGGGCAGCACTGCTTGTGACCCGCCGCCAACTGGATTTAATTCTGTTCACCTCAACTCTCTGTGCTTGGATATCCAGCCAGCTTTTTACCCAGTGAAGAGTACACCTGTCTAAGCCATGAGCTTCCAGCTTCTTTAGGAGGATTCTGTAGGAGACACTAAACTTCTTACAGTGGGAGACACTAAACTTCTTACAGTGGGAGACAGAACTTTTTACAATGGAAGTGGTCCTGTATTTATTTTATTTGTTAGTCAGCTATAAGACAATTTTTTTTCCAAGAGTAGTTTAAGGAATTGTCAAAAAGCCAAAAGGAATAATTGAATTACTTAATTTAGGACAAGTCTTATCTAGAAGTCAGAAGACAATGTTACATCATGCTGCTATAATGTTATTTACAGCTAGAGAAATCCTGAAGTACTTACACAGGAAAAACAGTTAAGATAATGGCAATTATTTTGTTCCAGATGGAAAAGGGTAAAAGGAATTTTGTCTGTGCTGGACAGCTTGTCTTCGGATAGACCAAACCATGTATTTTCCTCCAAACTCTCCAGGTAATATAAAGAAGGAAAGGCCAACACATTAAGGTACTCGTCTCTGCAACTTCTATTTGGAATTTTAGCCCAATGAGGATGTGATAAACGTCTCGTTTTATTTCTACCTCATTTTGTTGGAGAATCTTGAATGGCTTTAAATGCCCTCCCTCAGCTTGAAAAAGCCCTGTTCACCTATTCTCTCAGCTTTATAATTCCTATCCATCACATTTCTTATGACAGGGATTCAACCAATACTGCCATTGACTGGAGCGAATAAGAATTTCTGAGGTCTGGTGGCAGCTTTTATTAAGTTCAGGTGCGCGTCACTGGTGTTGAAGTGTGTCCTTTGGCAGTTAATCACCTTGACTGGAAAAGTCAAACTTCCTTCTCTAATAAATAAAGGGCATGAAGAAGAAAACCATAGCATCTCACCATGGGCAGCATTTCTAAACTAGTGGGTACAGCTGCTTCCCCAGCAAACCACTTTTAGATACGTGACAGTTTATCTGGCTGGTGCTAGGAAAGGCATTTCTAGGCACATGTCTTGCTCATGGCCCAGTAACTACACAAACCAGCACAGTATGATCATACCAGTGACCCTGAGGTCAGGAGCAGGTCTTTGAAGTCTTTCCTGGTAAGGAATGAAATTAAGTGAGACGCTGGCAGGACACTATTGTCTCTAGCCAATAGAGATGTTTCCTTCTGTTTCCACCCACCTCACTTATAACATACTGAATATCTTTGGTCATTGCACTCCTCCCTCATTCAGCAAGTCTAGATCCTTGCTCAGTTTTGTAAGTATTTCCAGAAAAATATACTTTCAGACCAACGAATTGCTACTGCTTCTAAGGAACATGATTTTCACAGCTTTTTTGACACCTCTAGAAATGATAAGCCAATTTTAGTTTTTTCTTTACTTTAATGCCCTAATCTAGATAGCAAAAAATGTCAGACAAGTGAAAGAATAATTATATTTTCATCTACCTTTAGACACAGCCCTATATTTGAAAATTTTCTCCTAAAACAAAAGAAATTGAAACTATTTTGTGAAAGTGAAGAAAGCTGATTTAACCTAATGGTGAAACATTTCATGCTCTCATTTTTATGAATTTAGTCACATGATACTTATTATTTTAAGGTATTTTAATTTTAATGTGGTGCATCACTTTTACAGTTGGCATTTAAGGAAAAAAGTCCTAATAGTCTAGTCTTTAAAGGTAAGATACAGAATGCATAGGCCCATTGGATTTAAGGCAATCTGTGAGTGTTCAAAATTTCATTGAAAGGGAGTTAGTCACTGTAGGATCTGTCTTTCACAGAAGCAGCAAAGAAAAAAGTGGAGTTAAGGGAGAAGAGGAATATTTGATTTGAACATTCGTCAAGAAATGCATACAAAATTAAATTGTACTGCATAAAATTCAGAGTGGATGCAGAATAACGCTAATTCTCATGTCAGGTACCGCAACAATCTCAGAGTAATTATAAAACAAGAGTGAGAGAAAGAGAGAACAACACTGATTGGCAGCTTCATAGGGAGGAAAGAGATTATTCTTAATAGATTATATAATTTTAAAACATCTTCATTTTAAACAACATAATGAGGAAATGGAGAAAGACTAATGATATAAGCAGGTTTTTTTCAACAAAAAGAAAATTTTGGAGGAAAAAGAACCAGGTTTGAGTCAGCTGAATTCTGATACTTTGCAAACTACACTTTGTATTAATTTTAGTACCAATAGTTTTAACAATTGCCTGTCAGTATTTTGAAAGAATGGAAGACATGTGAGACACATGTGGTGGAGTGAATGAGATGTGTCAAGGTGAGAAGAAGCAGGGCTCATTCCAGGAATAGCTGCAGCAGATAGTAAATGTCAGAAGCCCTCTGTCTCATGCTCTGCTTCTTATGGTTCTTGTACACCAGGTAACATCCGTCTGCTCAGAGATGTGGTGCTCATGGACAGACTCTGCAGCAGACAGAGCAGGACTCATTCTACTTCTGACACCTTTAGAGGATGAGACGTTTGCAAGTCTTCTTAAAGACCTTACAGGTCATTATTTTTCCTGTGGATGGCACTGTCTCACCACCTTGTGGCTGTTTCTGGGACTATGGACTGGCACACCTACATTCAGTCTCCAATAGTATTCTTTCCTGCAATATAATATTTTAGAATATATCATATTATTTTCCCCAAGAACACCAAGGATCACAACCCAGGTTCATTTCTCCTAAATTTGCCAGTCACACTTCCTTTATGAGGATTTTGATCCTTAGGGAGATCCAACAGCCTTCGCATTCCTTATAGGTTGGAGAGCACTTGGAAAGATCATCCACTGAGTGAGAAGACAAGTTTTTATATTAACTGTAGTATTTACTGAGTTTTTGCAGATATAAGTGAAACATTTTGGCAAAAAAAAAATGCAAAAATTGAGATTCTTTGAAAATTGTTATTGGAAAGAATCTACTTGTAAAGTAAAAAGATATTATTTACAAAAAAAAGAATTATGTTTAAAATATGAAGGAGATCATATGATAACCATAATGGTCCCTTGTGACAATAAGATTTGTGACTATGTTTCTTTTCCTTGAGGGGAAAACACATTGAATGATTCCAAATGTTGCTGTAGTTTATCATTGTTATGCTATACCTCTTGTTCTTTCTGGACATGTGTTTCCTAGATTGTCAGTTTATTTGTGCCATTCTCCTAGACTGTCATGGTTCTTCCATAACATCCATCTTAACTTGGTTTTCTGGGGGTGTTGTTTTTTTGCTTTCAATGTCGGTGCTCAGAAATGGCATAACTCAACTCTCCTATATTTAAACTTTGTAAGGAAGACATAAGACTGATATCTTGATATTTAACCCAAGATAAATTTTCAAATAATATCCTTTCTGTTACATTATGTGTACACTCCTGTGTAAAATCTCCAAAGTACAAACTTCACAGACATAAATAAACCACTTTCAGAGATTTCCCTCCCAGTTTATTTCTCCATTAAATCAATTATTTATCCCAAATATTCCTCTCTCTCATATTCTCTGCCTAAATTCTCATTTGAATAATTGTGGTGTTAAGTCAAAAGAGAGGTTTGTTTTCTGAACTAATTTAAACCAGTTTTACATTTTTTTTTGCTCTTTGCAAACACTAAATACTGTTCTTTTTAACTTTCTGTACATTTTTTCCCAAGGGTTGTTTGGAGCAGGATCCCTCTTGGGTCCCACCAACATTACACCAGGTTTTGGAGCTGCGTCTTGCTGGAAAGATTTACCCCAGAAAAGGACAGCTGTAAATCCCAACCAGGCATTATCAGGAACTCAAGCAACAAAAGCCAGCGGCATCAGATCTTCCAACAGCCTCATCCTCTGTTACCCTTTCATATCAGTCTTGCTGTCATCAAGATCTTCAGTCCACAGAACATTCTTTCTGTTTATATCTATTGATTTTATAGACCTCCTCCATTTTCCTCTAAATCTGTTATTCACCCAGTTTTTGGGTCAAACCATTATTAAATCTGGCACATTCTGCAGTTTCCTTAGCAGCTTTTTTGAACACTTTAAGGTACACAGCAAGCTTCTGGCAAATAGATGGGAACCTCCCCTGTCGAGTGCTCACCTGTTTTCAAGACTTCTTGGAAAGCCTTTGAATTGTTGTTTTCTAAAAGACAAGTATGCCAGTATTTGTCATTTTCTCCAAATGTCTCAAAAAAAGATACAAAGGCATTTGGGTGCCTGACAGTTCCTCTAGACATTAATCATCATACTAATCAGCCTGTCCAGCACTTCCTAACCCACAGACAGCTGCGGCAAATGGCACAGCTAGTGCCTAGGCAAATCCCTCCCAACCGTTCTAATGCGACAGAAGTAATTAACTCCATTAGCACGAATGGATCTGTCTACACTTAGAAATAATCAATGTAATTGCCATGCTAAAAGAATGAAACCCTTCCGATGAAAAAATACATCTCGGAGGCACGTGCTGGTTGGTAATTTGGGAAAAAAATAACCTGTCAGGTAAAAAATACATTGGGACAGACCTGAAATGTGCTTGCAATAACCTCCAAAAAATGTAAAGCAAACCAAAATTTTCTGAGTTGTTTCTAATCCTAAAGCAAATTATCAAAATATATTAAAATTATCATATTAATGCCCTTTAAACGACAAGAAAAATGTTTATTTTCCCTTCATGAGCCCACAGCTCTTCAGTTAAAACAATTTAGAAAGTACTCCATATCAAATGAGCAAAGGTTTAAATTCCATCTAAAGGCACTGCTCAGTGTGTGGTCCTGCAAATGAAACACAATACCGGAGAGCTCAGTGGCTGAGGTATGCAGCATTCCCCCCCAGCCATAGGTAGTTTTGGGTACAGCCATATCCAGTGATGTAACGTGAGCCGCCCCAGGAAATGGGAAAGTGGATTTTTAAGTAAGAAGCCTCTTCCTGGGGCTGCTCTGTAGATTAATAATACATGTAGCACTGTGTTTTGCACTACCAGACACGTCAAGCTTTTTCCTCAGCACCTTCATGTAGATCTTGTGAGGAAGGTCGTCTTAGACAATCTTACAAACTACACTGGTACGGCTGAATAAAACAAGGACAGAGAGCAAACTCAAGCACTGTCTGCTGATTTTCTGCACTGTCTAACATTGTTTTGGACCACCAGTCTCAGATCACTCTCTCAGATAGTGCATGGGCTTGAGCCAGAGCCAATACCCTATATAGGTATATACACTGGCAAGACAGAACGCAAATGGGCTCTTTCCACAGTCCAACAGTCCAAGTCCAACATTAAACTTTTTACCCACTAATACCCAGATCTATCTGCATGCCAAACACCAAGGCATGCAGCACATACTCCTGGGTTTATGTCAGAAACCATTGCAAGTTACTCATTATCTCAGATACTCTGAACTGACAAAAATGCCCTCAAAAAATGGCAGTATATGGGGCCTAGATGGATGACATGTAGAACCCATGGAAACTCAGTGTTGGTCAGTTTGTGCCACTTGGCTTCAAGGCCGAAAGGTGGTCTCTGGATGTATTTTATTTAGTAAAATAGATGCAGCCATACTTATTTTCCTTCTTTCTCAAAGGTTTGCACATCTGATATGTTCTGCTATCCAGAATAACTGCTACAAACCTCACCTTTTTACTCATCTTGCATGGCAAAGACCATGTAAGGTAAAGATGTCAACTTGATAGTCTTGCCGCACTAAAAAAAGACGTGACAAATTCTTGTAAAATGTTATACCCAAAGGATCTGTATTTCCATACTTATGGAACTTCATGTTGAGACTTCCACTACCAGGTCTCTTGCAGTCCAGCTCCACCACTTCACCTGTCACATATCATCTGAAAGCTAAGGTGACTTGCAAGGATGATTTCAGAAAAATGGGTATTGGGGGACCGCTGAATTGACAGCTGTGGATGAAGAACACTGTAGAGTCCAGAAAGCCATGAATATAGTGGTCATGCAGAAGAATAAAAAGAAAGTGAGAGTATTTTTTGTAATGGAACACTAAAAAAAAGCATTAACAATCTTGAAATGTTTGCTTTTCTAATATAAACTACCAAAAAGCAATTAAAAATATTAATGATGTATTATTCTTCCCCCTAAATTTTGTGTCATTCTCCTTCATTTGTAAAAGTTAAAATTTTAAAAAGAGAAGCAGAAAAAAAACCCCAAAATTAAAATGTTCAACCTCAAGAAATGCTGCCAAAATTTCATGCTCTTCCACACCTCGCAGTTTAGACATGTTCCTTTATTTTGCTTCTTCTAATTCACAGCCTCAGTGCAAACCACAGGCTGAAAAAAACTGCTCAGTAATAGAGCAAAGCTTTCAGAAATCCCATCTCTAAACCCAACTCAAGAACATATATCAGACAAGACTTAGAGAATAATTTAGTCTGTTGTCTCCTTGCTAAGTACCTGATTATGCCACCTATCATCATATTGAAAAGTTCTTCATTTCAAAGACACTGTCAGTAATACATTGAATTATCAGCAGATTAAGACCTCACTCACTATGAGGCAAGAAGGTAAAATGAGGCTGTTAGAAAAGACATAAAGCTGAAGAAACAGCCATGGTATGTTATTAGCTCCAATCTTCGTCTCTTCAGACCACGATATGCTTAATTACCCTGTTGTCAGGAAGCATTATTTTTCTCCTTTCTCCCTTGTATTTTAAATCTTCTACTTCTGGTACACTTCATTATTTCTTTCAATCACAATTACAGTTTTTAAAAACCTTGTTTGCATACCTTCCTGGCTTCTGTCTTTAATAGTTTGGAATTTTGTAAAATGGAGAGAAAGAGAGAAAACACGTAGTTCATATATATTAATATATATGTTTAATGGAAGAGAAATCACTATTATCACTTAAATGGGATTTAGTAAGAGGTAATTTAGATGGGGCAAATGATATAAGAATACATTACATTAATTTTGAAGTAATAGTCATCCAAACTCACTACGTCACAACAGACAAGTCACGTAGAATAAATTAGCAAAAATCAAATACAGCTCTTCTCACATCAAAAGAAATGGCTGAATTAACATCAGGCTACTGCAGAAAGGACAAGAAGCATCCAGCTGGCTCTTGAATTATACAAAGACACTTTATCATCTCATTATGACTGTGAAGTAATAACTGAGAAAAGCTAATTTAAAGTGACAGCACATAAATATTCAAATTTTATTTTTATGTCCTGAAAATAGTGATGAGTAAGAAGAAGAGATTGGACTCTATAAAGAAAATTATTAAAAAGAAGAAAACTTACATTTACCTCTTTAAATTGTTTTGAAGTACAAATCACATGTGCTGCAAAAAATCAAATGGTTTAATCTTCGAAGAGTACTTTTTTAGCCACAAATCAGTTAAAAGAGAATAGAGAGAAACTGCTTGTGAACATCTGTTTGAGCAAAACAAGCTTTTTTCTAATGTTCTTAGGACTAACTTCATTCAGGCAACATGAATCATGATTTTTGGTTAGGAGAGTATCTCTTCTAAGGGAAAATGTCACAAATGTTTGGTCAAGCCTGAGTTTGCATTGGTGTTTGTGTATCTAGTCTTAATCTTTTCCAAAGGTAAAGAGTATTCCAAAGACAGGGCAGAAATAACACAATGTAAATTAAGTACCACATAGCATAAATAGCAAATTACTAAGAATGCATTTACAAAGCGATACATGCGAGACGTACCATGTGAACACATCCCAGGCTAAGCTCTACAGGCACAAACCATACCTTGAATCACAGATGATAAACAAATGTATCATCAAAGCTTAATCACTAATTATTCATGACTATAAAACGTGATTTTGTTTGTCAAGCTGACTGTTGTGAGTCATTTGCTCGCTCTGACTGAGTGGAAAAACATAATCAAGGCATTGCTGCTTAACTTAAGGCATTATTTGCTTAAGTCAATGGGATTATATGACCGAAGGATGTGGGGAGCAGGTTCATGTGACACTTTCCTATAATGCTACCATTAATTTCTAAATTTGCACTCTCAATTTGCGTAAATTGATTGAATCTTTGGGACTGTATTTTGGAGAAGGCTGTATTTCATTGTTTTCATAGAAATGGAAACTCATCAAGGGAAAAATGAGAGCTGTAAGAAGGGTACAGATCAATCTATGCCCCAAAATGCAGCAATCTATAAAGCGATCTAGATTCCTGTGCATTTCAAGGCACCATACTGAGTCAGGGATGTATCTGAGCTCTGAATGCTTCAGTGTTAACCTAGGGCGTAGTGCAATAGGGTTCATCTCATGTGGCTGTGAGAAGAAATCAAGCACAGAGAAGGACTATCATTTTTGAGGCCTGTAGATCCACAGACAACCCTGGCAAAATCTTCATACTAGTGGATTCACTGTCTCCACAGAGCGTGGTGGTGTACCAGAGCCAGGGCTGGTAAAAAGGTGTCATCACTTTTTCACACAGCAGAGCGTGTAGCAAGAGGCAGCAGCAATGAGGCAGTGGAGAGTGTTCATCCACAGGTTAGGGACAATGCAGAGTGTGATAAGTGCTGTCACAATTAGCTTCACAGCCATCAGAAGGTGACGACTGCCTTCCTATTTCCAATGGGAGAACATCAAGAGGGCATGCTATAGGAGACTGCAGCCCTTTCAGGGGTTAAGTTGAAATACATGCACAATGTCACAGCATGCTCTGAGGCTGGAAGACAGTGATATTTCCCATCAGCCCAGAAGGTTTTACATGGCTCTTGCCGATGACATAGTGCTTAGACCAGTTTCTGCTGGTAACTTAAACATTTCATTTTGGCTTCCTCACGCTCAGATGCATCTTTGGGCATCAACTGTGGGTTTAGCACAAACCCTACTTACAGGAAATTATGTAGACAGAAATAAAGTGTCTGCATCTTTCAGCTTCTCTGGTACTCTAGGAATGGATCAGCCTTATGTTCTCTAACTTATTTTTCAGCCACCTGACATAAAAAGAGCAGTCTAAGAGAGTGCTGAGATGCTTTTTACCCACGCTTCTCAAGGGATTTGAAGAAAAGAGGCACTGAAATATATACCACAGTCTAGCTCTCATTCTGTTGAAATACTGCAGGGTGTGTATGTCTGTCTGAAGTGGCACATCATTCTCATTGACTCATCAGATGACACTGTCAGTCTTTGGTAGAAACAAAGTAAGTTAAAACACAGTAAGCGTCAAGATCAAATAGGCCGACGTCACAGTTACCATGAAGCCTGGTAGGGTCTGTGATTAATAAAATGCACATGTAATGAAAAAAAAGGCAAAAAGTTTGACTTGGGTTTTTAAACCAAAAGTCAAAACTTGACTCAGTTCTTCAGGTTAAGAACTTTTCCTCCACCAAAGTGAGACAAAACCATCTATTGAAACAATAGCAGAAGAAAGCTCCACTGTTCCTTGATTAGATACTCCTTATGAAGGCAAGATACTTGTACTGATTTGGTCATTTGGAGGCAGCCACAGACATACAATATTTTACTGCAAATTATCCTGACATCTGTTTTTAACCTTTTTACCCCACAGTTCCATCCAGAAGCAGTCAGCAATGCGTAGAATCACCTAACGGATATTTTCAGACCTGAGAAAACTTTTAAATTGGAAATATTTTCAAAGCATGGGTTTTGCACAATGCAAGACTCCTTTTTCACAGAATATGGATACAGGACCTTACATTTAATAATAAATTAAAACATGAATGGAATTGTTAATTAAATTTATTGTAATGTCATTTTCTTATATGAACCTGCTTTGCCTCAAAATGTGTTATTTCAAGGACTGTTATTACATGGGTATTAACTTCCTTCGTTTTTATTAAAGTAATTGACTTGTTGATTGAAAAACCTCTGAGGTATCCAGTGGAAGAGATGAGTTAATAAAAATTATGGTAATTGTTAGTATTATACTAAACAGGTTTATAATGGGTAAAAACACCATAAGAGAAAAAAATACAAAGTTCCATGTATATTTATGATTAGTCATGTGAGAGCAGAACACTCATCCTTTTTTTTCTCTGAAAAAATCCCTTGAAAATTTTGCATGTAACTTTGGTGTCAAATGTCTCTTGACTTTTGGACTTTTCTCTCTGCATTATGTCTTCCTGGCCTTATCAATTCTGCCTGTCATTTTTAACTTCAAACATTCAATTTACAAAACTTTTTTCTAACTATATAAAAACAATGAAAGAATTATGTAGGAAGTATCCGTTGTATTTTTTCTCAAGACCATTCAAAACTCCATTCATGAGTTTAAACAGCTTCATGTTCTGGAGCTGATCTCTATATATACAAAGTTACTCAAGTTCATTCAAAATACTACAAATGTATGTGAACCTTAGGATATAAAACTGTCCAAATGAGCAAAAACAATCTTGAAAGACAATAGGAAACTCTCAACTAGAAATTTTAAGACCCACGTTTACCTGCATAGATAATATATTCCTACACAATAACTTCCCTTTAAAAAGAGAGGGTTGTCTTCTTTATTTCAGCTTATTTTTTTATTCCATATCAGATATCAAGTACTGACTGATTTAATGGTGTTTTGGAGATGATGTTCAGCAGCAGCTATCCTGTCAGTTGGGCTTAATAAAAAAATAGTTTTTGATATTACAGTGGAAAACATGTATGCAGAAAAGTATAAAAGAAAATGGGAACTGTACTGTATCATCTTAAAGAAAAATACCATATATCTTGGAAGGCTTTAAAATATTGCCTAGTCACTATTACAGACTCCAGACATTGGCATATTATGTTTGGTAGATATAGAAAAACCAGCTAAGAGACCAAGAATCTTTTTTATAAAATGAACTGAAATAAGCATTCATTTTAGCAATTAAGAAAATTAAACCCTGTGCTTAGTCTATAGGTAGGTTTTTTTAAGTAGAAAATGCAGTATCTTCAGAAAGATTAAATTAGTATCCTCTGGAAAAAGGAAGCCAAGCGATTACCAGAAGTCCGACTCCCCTTGAAACACAGCGTCTTTACTGGTATTACCAAAGGCTGTCATAAAAGGCAACTAGCAAATATTTATATTCACTATCTTCTCAGCAAATCTCTTATTAAGATATCTACTGTTGAAGCTCAAATGGTAGACACCTACAGAGAGCAAAAATAAAACAAAAATATTTTTGTGAAGATTAGAGATTAAATAAGCTTGAGACTTAAAGCTTCCTAAAGTTAGAGATTCAGCTTTAAGTCTATATGTATGCATACAGACCTATATAAACACAGAAAGAGAATAAATTCTTTAAGAGAATTTATAGAAACATTTGACAATTGACATTACTTATCTATGTTTACATTGGACATTAAAACTGTATAATTTTTAATACACCATTTGCATGCCTTCTCATTCAATATTCAGGGAGCTACACAAAGGAAGACCTACAAAAAAATCAGACCACTTTGGTGGTCAAATCGCTTTGGTGACTGTCTGCCTCTTCATCGTCTTCTGTATAAATTAAACAGACAACCTAAAGCGGTACCACAGTCAGACAGCCACTGAATTTACTTTGCCAGAGGAAGGACCTAGAGAAGACAGGGATCTTAAAACTGAGTGATAAGCAATACTGCTATCTAGTGGTAAGATTTTAGCCCTACGTTGTATAGGGTCACGATGACCTGCTAAAACTGTCCACAGAGTGGCCCCTGCATTTGACTTGCCAAGTCAATGTCGCCATAATCTCCCAAACAAGCACACAAGGCAACTGCTCCCCTCCACTGCCCCATCGTGTCTCCTCTTTAGTCTAGTTTGTTTGGCTTTGACCATGAAAGCATTTGCTAGCAGAAAAGAGCCACAAGTGTCCAATGCAATTTATGTGTCATTTTGGGTGTACCTGACCTCCTCCATTTCATCAACTAGAATACAGATGTAACAGTTTTTACAAACACAGTGTTGTATGTAAGGTATGTTTCATTAACGTCTCAAAATTACTTTGAGGTCCACAGATGGTCAATGATACAATGAAATTAATTATACATTTGTGACAGTAATCTTTGGGATAATAGCTCCTCAAATCCCATGAAAGCTTTCTACTGATGCTTTAAATTAAAAAGAAATGTGCAGGTAGATTTGGTTTTCCCCAGTTTCCATCTCCTCCCACATGTTCTTTCCTTTTAAAAGGACACTAGTATTTTTTTTAAAGTCTAATGTGTGAAAGACATGAGATGTTCTACTCCCACCTACCTATAGCTGTGCTAAATTTTTTGAGAGGAATTATGTTATAGTACAGTTCTTGTTCATGTACTTCATGGCTTATGTTTGGAAAAAAGAAGCAAAATAAAACAAAATATCCTTTGAAATGTTCACCTACAGAAGAAGACACACACTTGAGAGAGTATTTTCTGGCTAAACTAATTCTTCACAAAGTTTGTCTTGGGATTATGAACAAATCTCTAATTAATTAAAAGATAGGTTTATTATTCTGAATGCAAGTAGCAATGGAAATTAAAATACAATGTGTTTCAAATACTGCATGTCCATATATAAGGTTTAAAGTCTTCGGAAAAATTGTGAAGTTTTCCTGACATGTGCTGACTTCAAGCAAACCAGTGGAGGAAAGGAGCAGCAGAACAGGTAGAGCAGATAAATTTCCATAGCTGGCATCAGATGGATACCTCAACATTGCTAGATGATCTAAGAAATAAACACCTAGAAGAGCAAGGTCATTTTTATTAAAAAAAACACAAAACCCAAACAACCAAAACCCCCCAAACAACCATAATAATAACAGCAACAACAACAACAATAATAAACCAGCATAACTTCTAAATAGCTTTGAAATATCACCACACAACAAAGATAATGTTAAGCATGACAATCAGAAAGCCATTCCAGTTGCCAGCTGGGGTTAAACTACAACACTCCCTCAGGGCACACCATGAGATCACTGATACAATGAGTATCTTTTATTCTCTAGTGAATGTGTGGCCCTATTTTCAAAAGGTATTTTTATGACTTTGATGGCTGTTCCTGAGGACCTCATGATCTTCAGTGTTGTTTTTTCCACTACACACCTGGAAGAGATGCCTGGTGCACTGGTGTGACCAGAAGTCTTGCCTTGGGGTGGTTTCACAGGGCATGTATCCAGTGCCAGGAGCACTTCTGCACTCCTGAATTCTTCATTTAGACTTGGCCAGAAGGACTACAGTGAAAAAAAAATCCTCATTGGAAACGTTTTTGTTTTTTCATGTAGTATAGCAACATTGGAGAGTTCACAGCTACTAATCAAAACTGCAGTTTGTTAGGGGTCTCAGGTTTGGCCAAATGCAGGCAAATTTCCATTAAGTCTGCAGAAGTCATATAATTCAGAGGTTTTTCTAATTTCAACTCCTGCCCCAAAGAGTGGGATTTTCAAATAGACAAAAAATTAAAAACATATCAGCAGAGATTCTGAGTGGGGATAGATTTTTTTCCCATCTTCCTTCTTGGAAATGCCTGAAGGATATTGGTTGAAATTACAGTAATCAGGACTACTTTACGACAATCACCAATTCATGCTGAGGCAGTCCTCTGCCATAGACTATTTCAGCCCAAATGGTTCAATTTCAGAAAAGAACTATCCCATCGAAAACAGGATCTTGGTGAGTAATGAGAATACGCAGTGCTAGCAGTCCTGCCAATAATATGATTAAGAGTACTACAACTAAAAGAAGTTTAGAAAAGCAGATTCACTTTGCTGAGGTAAATTGCATAACCTTGCAAATCTATTGATATATTGCAATGGTACCTTGCAATGTTTCTCAGACCATATTGTAGTTGCTTCCTCCAACAAAAGGGGGTCAAGAAAGCATTTGGATTGAAACAGCTTTAAAATAGCTACCCTTTTGAGGAAAATGCTGGACCCAGGAAGAACAGATCAAGGACAAAAATTGTTCTACTGTTTTAGTTTAAAATAATTGAATTTCTGTTCAGGTTTACTGCCTGCTATTGGAGACTTGACTTGACTCAGATAATGTCTTCCTTCCAACCAGACTTTCTGTAGAGGCAGTTCTAATTTTACTGTGAACTTTATAAAGAAATATATGATTTGCTATTTTTACTATGAAAAGCAAGATTTGAAAGGTAAAGTTTAAGATGATGAGAAAAAACTTACTCCCAAAACATGAAGACTTTGACAGCATTTTTTTTCAGTACTTATTTCCACATACTCTGGTGCTATCAGAAGGCAAAACCTCTTGACTCTTGAAAAAAATGGCATTGGGGTAACAATGAACACTTGGTTTCCCTAAGCTGCTTTGCTACCAGGCCTCTTGTGGTAACTCTGAGTCTGCTCTAGAGCAGGAACTAATTTTTAAAATATCAGGAAAACAGCCTTTTGTGATCCTCAGAGCAGTGGTAAAGAATATAAAGCACTGAGCAGACATAACTCTGGGGTTTTATAAAGACACTCTTCTTGCACTCCTGAGTGCCCTATAGCTGAATGTGGTCAGTCTTTCTGCAGCTCGTGACCAGAAGAGTGGAAGTTATTTGCTAATTTGAATTATTCAGTGTTTCACAGGAAAATGCAAGCTGGTAACTTCCTGCACCCTTCCCTGTGGCATACTCACAGTGGCCTCTTGGCCTCTGTCATTTCATACCCCCACATCCCAGTGGTGCTGTCTCAGCTTTTATGAAGCAGCAGCTGACTGGGAGTCCAGGGTTCCTCATAATTTTTTCTCCATTGGCAGGTCCTGCATAATTGTGGCTGAAATCAATGGAAAAACTCCTGCTGACTTCAATGGGATCAGCATTTATCCTGGTTAAAACATCAAAACTTATTTCGGAGCACAAAGGAGCTGAAGACCTAGCAGCAGGTGGTGGGGATGAGCCTGCCTAATCCCAGACTGATGCAGTTATCAGGAATATTACATGATGTAAGGGTTTCAGCATAATTTAAGGAGGAATTCATATGAAGCTCATTTGGGAAGATTACTGTCATTGTTATTTTTCACACCAGTGGATATCTTGCTATCTATGAAACATCTGTGCATTATTTTTGCCCAGAAATACTATCTTATTTATGAGCAAGCACATAACCTCACACTTCTTGGTAGCAAATGCAAAATCAGGGCTGGAGCTCCAAGGGCTCCCTTCTGCTTTTTCTGTACAGCAGATTTCTTGACTGCCTGGAGTTGGATTGGTGTAAAAACTGTATAGGTATAAACCTCAAAGGCTGAGGTCAGGCAGGGCTTGTTACATGCTTGTGAGCTGTGTGGCTGGCTAAGCTGGCACAAGCAGTGGCCAAGGCTGATCACTGTTCAAGAGGGACATTCAGGACAGAGCAGGGGAGAGGGCTCGGGGGCTCTCACAGCTCCAGAGACATATTTGAGGATTGGGTTCAAGCCATCCCGAGCTAGTCCACTGCCACTGCATCCATGCTGCCTTTAAGAATAGGGTATGAATTTGATGCAGGCCATCTCCTGTGTTTAAGTGTCCTTGGGGGCCAAGGCAACTGGGGCATTTCAGACAAGCCAAGAGCAGAAGAGCATGTAGGCAGTGTGGGAGCTTGGGACTGATAACAAGCTCTTTCCTCAGGTAATACAGTGCCCCAGGCGTTCCCTGGGAGACCACTGCAGCTGAAGTCATTTAGATAAGCTTGCACTCATTTAAAGTTATTTTTATGAAGTCCATGGGGTTGTCAAAACAATATTTAAAACGAATAGTTCCTAGTCTGTACCTGACATATTGAGCACAGAATTACCATACCCAGACATTCGGACAATAGGAAAATATATGAAAGCTTCCATTTTGCCATTTCCCAGCTGAAGATTAGCAAGATGAGTAGCAAATTTTGCACCTCTCCCTGTTGTTTAATGAAGTTCATGTCCATTAGGCGATGCAATAACACATCTGCTGAAGAAATGGAAATGTTCAACTGCTATTGACTTCCTAAGCAATACCGTATGGGTTATATTTAGTCAACTGGCTTATATTTGACTTACCATTACTGTTAAGCTTTTTATACAGACTAAGTTATAAAGATCACTAAGACTAGCTGGATTTTAATGGTAATGAGGACAACCACCTTGTACTATCAAATCATAATAATTCTGTGTGTGCGATCAGACACTTTTTTTCTAGTTCCTGAGCATAGTATTTTGTAAGCACCAATAAAGACACTGATTCCACTTACTTTCTCTTCATGTAGAACAGATGTAGAGATTTCCAGTGCCTTCAGGGTAATGTGTTCCTGAGTGCATTTTGAGGTTGAGACTGTGACTGTGATCTGTTACTCAGGGATTAGCCCAAAGGAAATGACATTTCCTTGATCTACATGCTAAACGTAACAGCCGTTATTCACACTTCTTCAGAGAAATAAACATAAAACTGACTTCTGGAAAAAAGTTTTCTTTGAGATAACTTGTGAATTCTCTTAGTAGCTTGACGTATAGACACCGTTCATCATTCTGATAATCAGTTTTGACAGGACTTTCTGAATTAGGAAAAAAGAGATGAACAGGCCCATTTAGTGAATGGTGGGAACTTAGTTAATAAACTTCAGAACAAACTGGCCAATTCATCTAAGATGTGAGGCTTCAGAAAAATAGCTGTGAAACTTTATATCTAAAAGACAGACAAATCACTTAAATGTAGGAGTCCTATCCAAATATCTCGCATTGCAACAAAATGTATAATAGAAGTGATGCATTATTTAGTTATTCTTAAAAATACATTTCTAGAAGGATGATTGTAAGAAGTGTTTTTGTTTCTTTTTGGGATGGGAGGTTTTGTATTTAGAACATACAGTGTAACAGCATGCAGAAAAAAATAAAAAGCTTTACAGATAATGTAATCTTACACAAAATGTCAAAGGAAAAATCTGACACAGATTACACAGAATTTTATTAGAAATATATGTATTTGGTAAGTGAAAGTGTTGTTGGTTTTTTTTTCTGGAGAAAGACAGGGAAGGATTTTTTACTTAAGGAGAACAGCCTGAGACTCGCTTCACTTTTTTCCAGATATCTGAGAGTTTGAAAGCATTTTAGCTTTATAAAGGAGCACTTGGCATTTGAAACAATTGCCTATGCAATGTGTCTGGTACCCCTTCTGAGTGCTCTAGAATACCCCAGCTGCCCTCCGACATGTAACACACACTAACTCCTGTTATAAACTTTTCTCCTCCTCTCCAAGGATGGATCCAATGGCCGGGTCTGACATGGCATGCCTATGTACCTGAGCTGCAAAAAAGCTGTAGAAAGGTAAAAGCTACAGACAGGACCATTGAGATGGGAGCATCCATAGCTCAAGCAGCTGGGTGCACTTACCCACTGAGCACCGAAAGAGATTAAACAATATGAAAAACAGAAAGCCCAGAACTCTGTTTATTTACTTGAATATATTAGCAAAATTAGTAAGAGAACCCTTAAGGAAAGCCGTCTCCAAATCCCACTCTGTAAACTGTAATGAACTCTGTGATGACAAGGCCACAAGAGAACCAAATGCTGTTTTAAGATAAAAACATGATCTTGGAAAATGCAGCAGGAAACTTCAATAAAAGTGATTTCAGGGGAAGAGAGGCTGCAGTCCTCTGGAGCGTGGACATGAGGTCCTGGTTCATACCTCAGAAACCCATCGATATTCTTCACAGCAGCTCATTTATTTATGAAATATAGTGCATAGTGCCATGAATCTGAAGAGGCTTTCCTAAATACAGCTCTTCACAGACTTCACTTAGGTAAAGACAGTGCCAAACATGGGCTATTTTGTTCATTGAACCTTTACAGCAGAAAATTTTAAGGCATTGCCCCCAGTTTGCATGTTATAGCAGAAGCAGTCAGAATCTGACAGGAATTTACAAAAGCAAATGTAATATATAGCCCACATAGGTAATAAATATTATTTACCAGCTTGCAAAGATTTGAAGTCATTCTACAGTCTCATTAAATCGGTACCATTGGGACATATTTATTGTGGTCATCTTGCGTCTCTAGGTCTCAGCTGAGGGGGGCAGGCTTTGCACAGTGCTTGGTGGAGACTCTTGAGGGAATTACCTGCTGTGTGTATGAGCAATGACTTTAAGTTTTCATTTATATTTGAAGTTCATCTGAACTGAAAATTTAGGGGAAAGATATTGAGTAAGAAAAATAAATAATTGAAAACATTAATATAATAGCTTTTAGATAGCTAAACAGATGCAACCATTTCTATAAAAAGAGCGTAACTGTGAATTAGAAGACATATTGTAACATAATTATCATTCAGAATAGAACAGCTATTTTAAAATTCAGAAATTTACATCAGATATAGTTGTCAGTGTTGCTAGCACAATAAAACTACTCTGAGAACACTGTTTGCGTCAGTAAAAAAATCCCATGGATAAAAAGATAGGTTAAGAGCCTTAATAAGCCCACTTTTATCAGAAATCACATTACATTTTCTTTATCCTATTGAAACTTCCCAGTGTTTTTGCATTCCATTAACTGTCAATATTATTACTAACTTGTCTGAATACTGTAGTCAGTAGATGAGCTTTCTTCTGGTGGAAAAGACCTATTAAGTTTGATTTCTACTGATGTTCTCATGAATCACCGACAATGCTCTTTCAACCTAATTATTTGCAGTAATTTTCTATGTTTTAGTGTTTGCCTTCCACAGATTTCACTAGAGTTCTTTATTTAGTGACAAGGACCAATCTGCCGAATGTTATATTTGAAGGGGATGCTACCATTTCTGTTGCTGAAGGATTTCTATTTTGCTGTGCTCTAATCTAGCTGAGAATCCCTTCTGCCTTTGCAAGTGATCTATGAGCTGAGTAAGGTTGGCAGACAACCATGTATTCAGAGAGATCTAGACATCTTACTGGGATTAAAATATACAGGATCAGGATCCATCCTGGATACAACAGCAGTGCATGCTTCAGTTTTATCTCCATTTCCACTGTTTCCAACTATTTGTGGGGCTCCTCTGTGAAGCCATGGTACCTCTTCATCTGCTTTGTCTCCCAGCATTTCTGTAGAACTTGTCCTTTCCTACAACCTGACTTCTTCATTTTAGCTTCAAGTGCTCTTCCAGTTTCAGCATCCATTTGTGACTTTCTAATTACTAACAGGATCCAAAATCCTCACTGCCCTTTCTGCATGCTCTCGATTTGTCTTTAGCAAGCCCAGAGCTTCTTTCTTTTTCTAATCTGTTTCCTTTGTTAAGTACAGCTGCCTTTCACTTTTCAGTCACACAGATAAAGATTTGGATTAGTAATCTAGGGTAAATAACCAGGCAAAAACTCACTGAAGAAGGTTGTGATTTTGGGATCTCTGTTGTAGCACCTCTCTTCTAAGTATCTATACTTGTGGAAACCTAATCATTACAGGAAATTTGTATTCTCCTGTCCCTTTTGTTTTTTAGTTCCTTCACTGAAAGAAGGCAACAAGTTCTGTGGGTTTTCCGGTACACTTTGATAGTGTGCTAATGGAAACAAAGGGGGAAGAATGATTTTGGGGGCTTTCAAAGCAGGAACCCCTCTTTGGGAATTCCAAACTGGACAAAGGGTTGTAAAAGATTTCTTCACCAAAGATACTAGTGTAGCCAAATAGAGCTACCGAGGTGGAGGAGCTGTTATCACAAGCTCCAATCTCAGTAAACTTGAACAGTTGTTGCATAACTGTTTCTGAAAGCACAGCATTGGAAACATGTGACAAACCATGTGAAATATCCATTACCCGTCAGTCAGCATCATATACCTGATACAAAAATACTTCATTTATGTGATCAATCTGTCCACGACTCAAAAACCTATCTGCATCTATTGTTGAAAAGAGAGACCTTAACTCCAGCCCCAGAATAGTTTCAGCATTTCATTTAGACCAACAGCAGAGTAGTGTAGCAGAGTATCTCATCAGGCTGAAATATGAGCATACTTCATGAAGCACAATGTAGTCATCTGTGATAGGTAGTTTGGTCACACAATGCAAGGGAAACTTGGGCACCGAAGCAAATAGTAAAATGTTGGGATGCTGCCTCTTTCAAGGTTACTTAACATAAAAATGAAGCATTTCAGGAAAAGAGTTCAAAGCTAAACCAGAAATCCCCAAACCAGCTTTTTCTACAGTGGCCTTGGCAGCATAACAGTTATGTAAATGTCCGTCTTGTCAAATTGCAATCGGCCAAAAAATTCTATTCGATCAACCTTCAATAAATAACCCCCCTGAAGATCTTGTGGGTTTTTTTTTTGTTTTTGTATATAATTCCTTCCTGATCCTAAAGTGTGTTATCAGAATGACTCAGAGTGCTTAATCAGACACATCAGTCAAGCACCTTCAAGCATTGTGCCACCTTGAAGTATGGGTGCCCCTCACTCAATAGCCAGCTGCAGTCAATTGCTAGTGCTTCAAAAGAAAAGATGCATGTGTAGAGGAAGAGGAGAATTTACAAGTCAAATTATGGCCCTGACTCTTACAGCTGATCAGCTGAAGCCATGAAGAATGAGATCTGATTATAATCACAGTCCTAATGCAAAGCTGGAAGTGTTATGAGGGCATACTGAGGGCAATGAAATCTATCCTGCTCTATTTGAGCTTAGTGGATGAAAAAGGAAACAGGATGACTCAGTCCCTATGTGTTTTTGGATGCAGGCAGAAGAATGACTCCCCAAAGTGAGGTTAAAGAATAACTCTCTGAACAAAACATGGCCTTTCCTTAAAGTTCTGATTTTAAAATACATGTCTTTCTGGAGAGGAAAAAAAAGACAGGGATTTACTGTTAATTATATGAGTATTTCTTTTGCTTTTTCCCCTTTAATTGGGTATCAGGACAAAGTGACTGAGGGAGGGAAAAGGTATATTCAGAAAATCTGTTATGTATTTGAGTTTGAAGTTTGAAATCCTTCATATTTCAGACAGAGCAGGCTTGTCCATTCAATTCTGGTTTTTATAGTTGCTTTAACACAGCATGTTTGAGATGCTACTTCTCTGTAATTCTGCTCCTGACTTATTCTGTTTGTTAGTTCTATTTAGATACATCTTTCTGACTGGCACAGGAAAGAGGAAGATTTTCCTTTAAGTAATTATTAATTAGGCAGTTATTATTTATGTTAGTGTAGTAAACTAGTAACATCAGATCTGGACCAGCACGAGGAACTGTAAGCATTTTATTGAGGTACGACATATAAATTAGCCCTGCTCCAGAAAGTTTGCAGTCCAGGCATAAGACAAGAAACAAGCAACACCAGATGAATAACTGAGACCATTAAATTATTGCTCATGCATTTCAGTGTGCGGAGAGCAGTTTATCTGTTGCCAAGAGTTTTTTAGGCATCCTGGCTGAAGGGATTTTTCATGTGTTTCAAAGCTATTTGCTATTGGAATTAATGAGTGTTCAGAAGAACCGTGTGTAATGGAGGCCAGATATAAACAGAATGCAATGTTTTCCTTTTTTAAATCTTCAATGTACTTTTCAGAAAATGTTGTTCTTCTTTCACCCCTCTTTTTTGGGTAATATTTGTGCCAATATTTATGATAGTGGGAGATTACATATTTTTTGAAAACCCCAACTAGAGATATATTATGTCCTTCCTACTATTAGTCTCACCAGTGACATTCATCTTTTGTCAGGGTTTTGCCAGTTTGTTGTTCAAAACATGCCAGGTGGATTTTAGTGCTAACTGACAGACATATTTTGAAATGATTTAGCCAGTAAAATGCACTGTGACACACAGGGAGACATACCACCAGTCAGTCAGCCACTAACAGTGCTAAGTTTATATCAAAACTGTTAGGAACCAAGAGTCTACCTAATAGCCTTTGCATTGTGTTACTTGTCTTCAGGGAAGGGATAACCGAGGATACTCACAAACTTGTAAAAGTACAAGTCATATCCGGCCAAAAGTGGTGTCAGAATAGCATTGTCTTCCTTCAAGAAATGTGTTAATGCAGCCTGGATATCCCAATGCAGTGTCAAAATAGTGATCACTTCCTGTGAGCCTTTAAAATCCTTAACCGGCCATAACTTGTCTCCTTATGCTTTATATACATACTTCAGGAGAAACTCTCCAAAAAGGGGGCTTAAATATGTGATGTAAAGACATAGGAATTGTTGTTAATTTGTTAGTAACTCTGTAAGACTATAGGAGGTATCAACGACCAAGTGGAAAAGGAACCTGGTCCAACCTTCTTGCTTTTTTCTGTAGGGATACTGAGTCATGGATATCAGAGTAGCTGAGCTAGGAAGGCCCCCCTGGAGACTGTCTAGTCCAGCCCCCTGCTCAAGAAGGGTCACCTGCAGCAGGTTGATCAGGACACATCAAGTCAGAGTTTTAATATCTCCGAGGATCACCACGTCTCTGGGCAGCCTCTTCCAGTGTTCAACCATCCTCACAGTAAAAAAGCACTGTCTTGTGTTCAGACTGAATTTCCTGGTTTTTCATTTGTGCCTGTTGCTTCCTGTCTTTTCACTGGGGACTACTGAGAAGACTTTGACTCCCTCATCTTCATTCTCCCCCATCAAATATTTATACACATTGATGAGATCCCTCCTGAGCCTGCTCTTCTCCAGGCTGAGCCACCCTACTGTCTCAGCATTTCCTCATAGGAGAGATGCTCCAGTCCCTTCATCATCTTCATGGCCCTCTCTCCATGAAAAGTCCTCTCTTCATGGACTCTCTCCTGTATCTCCCGGTCTTTCTTGTACTGTGGAGCCCAGAACTGGACACGGTGGCCTCACCAGTGCTGAGTAGAGTCATTCCAATACAGGCTAGTCTTTTCTCTATACAAACTCTGGAGATGTTAGAAAATAATTTGTCAGTCCCTTTGCTGTCAGGGAATGTGGGGGTTTGTTACCTTAAGCTGTTAAATCTTTATGCACATCCACTATGTCATGGTCTTTGCCTGTCCTTGGTGTCATGTCTGAGGAAGTAAGCTTGGTCTGCTGCATTAATTTTTAGAAATATTGATTTAAAACAAGGACCATAAAGGTTAGTAGAGACCGCAGTGTGCACATGATGCTTTCCAGTCAAGAAATTCTCTTTAACAAATGCTGAAGGAGCGTGTTACATATAACTTTTGAATTTACGGGGCCAACATAACAATCAAATAAGATTCTGGACTGGAACAAGCTTGAGAAAGTCCTTTTCCTTTGTCCTGTGTTTTTCATACTGAAAGTTGTCTGGAGCATAAAATGCCTCTTGATCCAAATAACGTATGAAGCATAGGAGCGCAATCAGTGCAGCTCTGTTCTTGAGAGTAGTTGCTTTTCAGAACAGTGCAGTATAGGGGCTATGAGTTATTCCTTCCTGATTTACTTTTCAGATCTCTGAATGCAGAGGTTTGCTGCGGTGTGACAATGATTCAATAGAGGTCGTTTCTACTTAGTGGGAAGAAGAACAAAATATGTCTGCAATATCCAGTAATAAAATAGATTCAGGTAATTTCACCACTACACCTGAGCTGTAAAAAAAGAAGAAGAAAAAAAAGCTATATTTTTCTTCTCAATTTTTGAGCATAAATTATTTTGGGGTTACTCAGTAAAAAGAATGGGGTGTTGGTTCACTTCCTTTGTGGAAAGGAGTAAAATGCCATTAATCTGAACTTTTTACAGAATCACAGAGTGTTGCTCTATCAAATATATTTTTTCATATTCAAATATGACAGTAAATTTCAGACAAGTAGATAGTTGAAAATGAACAAAGAGTACAAAATGTAAGATATCAAATGACAGACAACGCCTGTAAAATATTTACTTCTACCCTTTATGCACATCTCGGATGTGCAGTTCAGTAGCAGCAGGATGATAAGCCGACTTCCCACAGTCAGGTGGCAGAGCTCACCTGCAGATGAGCCGCGTATCTGTACGAAAGCTGCTACTTGTGACGTCCTCACAACGCTATTGTTAGCAGAGAAGTATTTAGGGAATTAAACAAATTTTGTAGGAAGGTGAAGTATGATCTCAGGATGAAATAATTCAGTGCTGCCCTAGGTTATATGGTTCTTACAGCTGTACAGCTATCATAAAATTTCAGATTTGAGACTGGAGTAGTTTTTAGCAATTCCTCATGAGTCTATGCCTTTGATTGTCTAAGAATTTGTTATTTAATACTTAGATATTTACAATGGAATGATTTTATATTTTGTAAAAAGTATTTTGTTAAAGAATTCTGACGAAATCACTGTCCAACTTACAGTGAGTTGAGGAATCCCTAAAAGTCATTAAGTTTTAAATATTTCAGCTATGAGGACATAATTAATTGGTAGCTTTTAAATTTATCATTGATACTGTAACTGATTACCTTTCTGGAAAATAAGGATAATGCCAAAACTCCTCCTCCTTGAGATGAAGTATGAAGGATTCTTCAGTTCTGTTTTCATGGTCAGTCCCATTTAAAGAAAAAAAAAGAGACCGAGAAAGAGAATATGAACAAAAGAGTTTGAAATTGCTATGGTAAATAAGGCATAGGAACATAAGCTGATGAATGAGGATAAAGCAGAACAATGAAAAGATATTTAGTCACCCGCAGCCTGAAGCCCTGAATATGCAAACTTGAGCAAAGTGAAGCCTAATCCATAATTCTGATAATCTGTAATTTATTAGATAACACAATTTCTGTTATTGCTGCATTACAGTCAACATTTTGAGATCAAAAGTGAAAAATATAATTTTTCCAAGGTATAATCAACCAGCTTGAAAAGGTATAGAACACTTTCAGACTTGCTTCCTAATATCTTTGAAGTTACAAAAATGCACTAGTCTTCCAGCTACTTCTAAAACAGAGAAGAAAAAGAAAAAAAAAACCACAAACATTTAAGTTAAATGTTTATCTCCTAATATTTTCACTTTTTTATGTTCCAGAGCAGATTCAACACATCAGTAAAGTATGTTAGTGTGGTGCAACACAGTTCTTGGATTATTAATTTGAGAGCAAGATGGGGACAAAACTACTTTAAAAAACTCCTTTAAAGAAAAGAGCTAGAACAGGAGATAATCCTTCTACCTTTGAACATGTTTCTATATTTCCAGATTAGCCAGATGGCAGTCATGGGGCTTCCAAATTTGTCTGAACACTTCCCTCCAGGTGGGACCATCCCATTAGTTATTTTGTCATTAGTATTTCTAATAAAAGCCATATGCAGAGTCCACCAGGGACACATATAATTAGGTGATTGGGCCATCTATGCATGAAAGGCAACAGGCAGTCCCTGAATTGCAGTTTAAGTGAGAGCTGTGATTATGTATCTATACAAGTGCTAGCTGTGGTCATCTCAGACAACTGGAGGTAAATCTATGGAACATTTTCTCCAAGACTGCTTGTTTATTTGTAAGCACAAAAAAGGAGGAAGCTACATGCCCCCTCCCCCCTCAAAAAAAAAATATTGTATGAGGAAACATATACCTGCAAGTCATTCATGTTTATCAGGTGAAGCTGTATGCTTCCCTTGCTGGTCACATTTCACCTATTCATTACAAACACCTCCACAGTCACTGTGCACAATAGAACAGAATAGACTATTTCAGCCTAACTCCTCAATAATGAAAAATCAGTTTTCTCAGTACTTTTTGTCTTGTTCATCATGGTTGGGTTTTTTTCACCTGGTTCTTACAGATGCAACACTCCACATATATCAAATTTGATTCTCAGTAATAGGCTACCTTTAAAGTCATCAGCATACCTACAAGCACTTTTTAAACACCTTCTTAAACTTTCTACAGTGCTAAAACCTTAACATTTAGGAAGAAGACTTATTAAGAGACTTTCAAATACAGGAATTGATTTTTTCTTCAGAGAAAAGTTTGAGTGTATGCCTTGTAATATAATAACAGAAAGAATGAAAGTTTTATAGTGATGTCAGATGCTTAGATAAAAGTTTGGTTCCTAATAAACAATGAAATTCCAATTCTAATAACAGGAGGAAATAATGTGTAACATTTCAAATATGAAAGACCATTTAAACTTACTTGTGGGAACTGTGTATAAGTCTAAAGATATTTCTATTCCTCTTGCATTAACTGCTTTTTATTTTGTTAGGTAATGAAAATACTTCTGGAGATCGACACTATACTCAGAAAGTGTTTAACCAGTCAACACCTCATGGGAACGTGTCAACTCCTGTGAAAAGTGTAAATGAAAACCAGACAAAAAAAGACTTTGTATTTCTATTCCAATATTAAGCTTTTATTACCCTGTTTTATGCTATTAAAGACAGTAATGTGAGCACTGCCCAGCGTTAAATATCCTTTTCACCAGCTTAGTAATTCAAGCCAGGCAAACAGCTTTCTCAAGTCAAGCACAGGCTGTTGTACGAGCCTGGTGCTGCCACCTTCCCTTCTTTGTTAGAAGCCAGTGGTTCTGTTTTGCAAACTGAGAACTTCAGACTGTCTCACGTGGTGGAGAACAAAAATGTGCTACTCTTTAAAAACCACACGGCTGTGTGGAAGCCTGTGTGGAAGTATCAATCCACAAGGTGGCTCAAGATAAGCATGTAGGCAACATCCCTGCTAAAGGAGAGGTCCAAGAATTAGCTTTTCACTTTCATTATACTGATGTTTAGCCACTAGCAGTTTCTTTCCCTTGATTGGATGTACTGATTTTGGCTGGGATAGAGCTAAATCTCTTCACAGTAACTCATATGGTGCTATGCTTTGGATTTGTGACCAAAACAGTGTTGATAACATAAGGGTGTTTTAGTTATTGTTGAACAGTGCTTGCACAGTGCCAAGGTCTTTCCTGTTTCTCACTCTGCCCTGTCAGCGAGCAGGCTGGGGGTGCTGACAACACCAGGCTGGAATGGGAAACAGCCAGGACACCTGACCCCAGCTGACCAAAGGGATATTCCATACCACATGACTTGTGATCAGTAATAAAAAGCTGAGAGAAGAAGAAGGAAGAGGGAGGGTGTTCAGAGTTATGGTGTTTGTCTTCCCAGGTAACTGTTGCACGTGATGGAGCCCTGCTTTCCTGGAGATGACTGAACAGCTGCCTGCAAGTGGGAAGTAGTGAATGAATTCCTTGTTTGCTCTGCTTGCACATGCAGCTTTTGCTTTACCTATTAAATTGTCTTTATCTCAACCCACCAGTTTTCTCACTTTCACCTTTCTGATTCTTCCCCTCAATGAGGGAGAGGTGAGGCTTTGTGGGGTTGAGCTGCCTATTGGGGTTAACCCACAACACAGAAATTGGGAGAGGTATAACTACAAAAACTTTGTCCTTTATTCAGATCTCAAATATGGAATTCAATGATAGCATTTGGTTGACAGTTGGACTTGATGATCCTAGAGGTCTTTTCCAACCATAATGATTCTATGATTCTATGATTAGTCTAACCACAGAGTCACAGTTCCTTTTTAGTTGTCAGCACTAAACAGTTGCCAGTAAAATAAAAGTCATCAGCGTCATCTCATGGAGATTTCAGTGGTGATCCTTTAGGAAATATTTTCCATCTTGCAGAAGCTGAAGCTGACAACATAGCCTCATGTATCAGACACACACAGTTATCACTGTTGCTATTCAGGTTGTGAAATTAACATACCAGAGGCACATTCTCCATTACCCAGGGATAGTTTTCCATGATGCTTGGAAAATAATGCATTTTTTTCTGTACATACTACTGTAGGTTTTACATCTTGGTGCATGTACACTGCTCACTCCCCATAAAATGACTTTTACATCAGTATCTGTTATGCAGCCCACAGACCTGGCTTTCTTGGGATGTGTGGAGCCCTATAAAGTTCTGAGATTTTTGTGGGACTTTTTGTTGTTGTTGTTTGAGTTTTTGTGGTTGTTTGGGATTTTCTGGTTTTTTTTTTTGTTTGGTGTGGGCTTTGGTTTTGGTGATTTTTATTTTTTAAATGTTAATATAGACAGCAGAGCTTGTGTGACAAACAATTGATGTTTTATTGACAGCAGAGTGTTTGAGAGTTGGAAAAGCATAATTTAGCAAAATGTAGCTGTGGCAGCACCAGTGCCCTATTTATCACTATCTAGTCAAATGAGACATTTGATTTAGAGCAACTTCAAGATCATAAACTGTTGAGATGCTGGTGAAGCAAAATGATTCTCTTCTAAAGCTTTCCTGCTACCATTTAGGTGATTTGAGATATAAGCTCCACACAAATCCTGCTTTAGAGCAATTTCACATTAAACTATACCCCCTAATCTTTGAACTAGAGAGATCCCTTAAATATTAGAAAATGCTACATGCCTTCCATGAAAAACTGTTGTACTTTCTTGACAATGGGTTGAGATGATTGTTATGGAAATATCTATTTGATCTCAGAGTAACTGCTACATCTAATAAAAGCAGGTGTTTTCAGTTTCTTCAAGCCAAGTTGTGCTCAATCATCAAATGCATAGATAAGCGATTAATCATACTTTCTGTTACTACATACACATAAGCAATGCCAACCTGAAAATTATGTTCTGTCCTTGATACTCTTTATCTTGATGATCTTTAAATTTCTTTCTTATTACTTCAAAACAAAACAGAAAGGCAGCCATTAGGAGTGTAGGTTCTTAGTCCACAAGATACTCAAAAGCACCTACATCTATGACAGGTCCAAGAAAGCACGTATGCATGTACTTTCAAACGTGCAGAAAACCAATTGATTTTAGCTCATCTGAGCCCTGATGAGGGTCTACACCATCATATGGAATATGGATCATCATGTGCTATATACCACTTGCAAAAGAGATTATTGCAAATAAATCACTAGATAAATAGAAGATAAATGCAAGATAGAAGAGGTATAATAAATTGAAGCCAAAGATGAAGTTTAGTATTTATATGAAAGGGGAGAAGGGAATTCGTTAGCATATAGATTCACAACAATACGCAGATTTTAAAAGAAGTATGCAGCTTTGGTGTCAAATCTAGTCCCAGGTTCTTTAATACAGAAATTTAAATTGTTATTACACTCTGCAGTACAGCACAGTCCATAGAGGTTAATTCATGCAAATTTTCCAGATATACAAGCTCAGTAGAAACATATGCAAATGTTGAAGATTCAGTACAGCAATCTCTCCCCCTGTTTTTTCCTATTAATTTATTTTTACCTAGTCCATCCTTAACTAATGTAATATATGAGGGATTTAGCTGTTAAATAGAAAGAACTACGAGTGGCTTGCATTTCTTAGCTTGGACTGTGGGGTTTTTTTCTTTTTTCATTAGTTAATGTCAAACTTTGTAATCTGACAGAATAAGTCTGTGACTTTCTTAGTTGATTTAAGAAAACAATAAGATAAGCATAAAAAGAAATATACGTACACACTGAGAAAAGGTACTATGGTACTACATCTTATCAAGAAAACAGAAAATTGACCAGTGGAAAGTTCCTGTTATACTTACATTTTGGATTGAATTATTAGGTTTAAATGATCAAATCATTATCTCAGTATAGAATAATTAAATCCAATTAGGTTGTGAAACCTTAACAGGAATTATGTTGTGTTTATTATTAATTAAAAAAAAGTATTGAGGAAGAATGAATTTTCTTTCCATCCAATACATCTGCCAAAACTCTTTTCAGCAGAATTCATCAAATCCTGTGTGAAAAATCTTGTAAACACAGGCAGATGCAAACTAATAAATCTGATGTATGATGCAATGGTCCTGCACACATACAGGAAATAAAAAATATCTGAGATTAAAAGGGTTTGATCCCACTAGTAACTGTCCAGTTCAATTTCCATAATAAAAAAATACTTAATATTGTTGTATAAAAATGACAACAGCAAGTTGAGGCTATGTAAAAATCACATTATGACAGATGCAGAAAGGGTCATCAGGCTAGCTGATAGAGCATATGAAAAGTTTTCCAAATACACCTAGCATCTCTATTGAAAATCACATGTACCACAAGCAATTATTGTGATGATCTATATTTGAAAAGAGACCCTGACAAACAAATTACTCTTCAAAAGTTTTAATTGGTTTTTAGTACTTTGTTTATAAAGGTAATAGACTGAGTGTGAACCACTTTGAAAGAAGATTTTCCAGTTTTGTAAACAGCCCCATGATTCATTTTACAAATAAAACAGTGGCAGATGGGAAAGTCTGACTTGCATTATTTTCTATTCAAGTAATTAACAATTCCATATAGTTAAATGTGGCAAAAACTTGTAAAAGTGTTTATAGACAGTCAAGAACAGCATACAATAATTTCTAGAAGTCTATAATTTTGTAATTTCCTTAAACTCCTAAAGACAACATACTTGTAAATAATGAAAAAATATGTTGTAGTTTAAAGCCTTTTTGAGGGCCACTAAATTCAATAGAAATACTACATCTGATTTCAAGAGGTTTGGGATCACTTTATGACTTCCTCTTTTCTTCCCTTTTATGAATGTATGCTATGTGTCATAACTCAGCTGGAACTGTATCTACGTCTATTTATTTGTTTGGTGGATACATCTCAATGTGAACCCATAAATATGCACTGCAGATAGAGTCTTCTCTAACTGTTTTCAGGCCATAATTTCAAACCATGGGCCTGATTTTACAGATGTATACATGCTTGTGTAACTTTATGAGTACAGCCTTCCTCTGGGTAACGGTCGCTTAGGAATATTTCTCTGCTCATTGAGGAAATCATAAGAGAAGCAGGTGAGCAATGTTCACTTTAGAAAACCATCATCATCTCTGCCTGTCATCTGCTTCCAACCTCTTCTGTAGGTAGAGAACATCAAGACAGTAAGGTAGACTATATTAAGCTGACAGGCATGTTAGTGAATCCTACTTTAATTACTTCACCAAGTTTAACTTTTTCTCTACTGATAGCATGAAGGAAATTGTTACATGTGCCAATTTCGAACAGCAAAATTATTTTTAAACTACATGATAAAGTTTAAATGTACGTTAAGAAAAAACAAGAGTCTTACCAAATTACTTCAGTCATTAATAGACACCTCCATGAATAAATGCTAAAAGCAAGTGCAACATCTTAAATATGATCAAAATGTAAATAATATATTCCAAAATAGACACATGAGGCAAAACTCCCAGATGTTACGTGAGGCATTTATGTACAATATATCAAAAGAAATCATATCAAATACTAAAGCTCAAAAATTTTTATTATATTAAATGTATTTTGATTGTTTGCATCCAGATAACTTGGCAAGCACAGTAACTTGTTGACTTTAATGGTAACTTTCAGTTGTTCACTTTTCCTTCCACCATACAGGTCTACACATGTCTACTTCCACTCCAGATTTCATCAAACCACTTTTCAGCTTCCTGGATATCTTTCATATACTTGCACTCTTTCCAACTGCATATTTTTTTTTCTTTCAGGTTCCAATTGTCTATATAGCCCTTAATTTTAGCACATCCCGAAACAAGAAAAGCTCACAGAGATATTTCAGAACAAAGTTCTCAGTCAATTTTATGTCTCACTGGTGTGAGCACACTCATTCTCTTCCTACTTACCTTAGCCTTTGGGTTAGTGCCAAGCATGGAGACTGGTGAGTTAATGAGTCACACTATTTACACTGAGAGTGTATTAGGATGGCCTGGGAGAGAACATCAGGATTTTTTCAGCATATTAGTGGAAGAAGAGGAGCAGATTAGGGACAGATTTATGAGGTGATCAGGGACAGGGCAGAGATTTTAAAATTTGTACCCAAGACACAGGACAGGAAGAGATGTCAGAGGAAAGTTTATATTTGTTTTAAATCGATTTGCAGCAATTTTAGCTTGCAGACAAATGGAGAAACTAAAACTTGGTAAACAAAACTAAACTGTACTGAAAGCAAAATTCTTGGTGGCAGAAGAAGCTATTACCCAATCTTTAAAAACTTCTCAGAATAATTTTTCAGTATTACAAAATGTGATATTCTTCTAGATCTAAACAGCATATTGAGTAGATACAGAGCACTGAAGTTCCCTTGAGGAATTAATCCAAGTTCTAAATGTCTCATACACTTTGACAGTCCAAAAGAATGCATCAGATATCAAATGCAAAGTATCATCTGTGCAGAACAGAACTATGATTTATCTACTGTCTATACATAGTGCCCTGAAGACAAAATGACAAAGCACAAATATGCTAAATCTTACTGCCAGTCCTTGTATACATCCTAATCACTCATGTCAGTGGAGAGATGCTTTCAGAGCTCAGGGGGCTTTCAGGCAGTGGCTTCTTCTTCCCTACCAGAGTAACAGACAGAAAAGGCTGCTGGCTTTGCAAGTCCAGTATTACCAACTTTGTACATGGCCTTTTCCTTAGGGCACCTAAATTTACCATGCACTTTCCCAGCTCTCTTGAAAGAGTTTACCATAAAAAGACACACTGTAAAATTATTTTGGGGGTTAAGCAAGCCTCAAGTCCCAGCTTTTTATTCACTTAGTTTTGATCTCAGTGGCTTATGGTCATATGGTCCTTATTAGAAACTTTATTCCCAACATTTGTTTATCACCTCCTTTTCAAAGTAGAGAAACGGTGCAGTGAATCCTTACCTCATCTCTTCTTTCCAGGACTGTTTTCACCCCACCAGCAAAGCATGACTTCTGGTAACTGCAACAGTTGATATTCCATTAAGCAGAAGTGAAGAGGCAAACAATCTATGACTGAAGCAACTCACCTTCTTTAACACTTTTCTCAGTGTAGAATCCTTGGGACTTTTCTCCTCCCTATAGGAAGAATCATAGAATGTCTTGAGTTGGAAGGGACCTACAAGGATCATCAAGTCCCACTCCTGTCACTGCATGGGACAACTCCAAATATACACCATATCTCTGAGGGCATTGTCCAAGTGTTTCCTGAATAGCGCCAGGCTTGGTGCCATGAATGCCTCCCTGGGGAGCCTGTTCCAGGGCTCCACCACCCTCTGGGGGAAGCACCTTTTCCTAGTACCAAACCTAAACCTTGCCTGGCACATCTTCCTGCCGTTCCCTCAGGTCTGGTCATTGGTCACCAGACAGAAGAGAACAGCACCTGCCCCTCCTCCTCCCATGTGAGGAAGCTGTAGACCGCAATGAGGTCTCCCCTCAGTCTCCTCTAGGCTGAACGCAACAAGTGACTTTAGCTGCTCCTTGAACGGTTTCTCCTCTAAACCCTTCACCAACTTCATGGTCCTTCTCTGGATGCTTTCTAGTACCTTAATGTACTGTGGTGCCCAAAACCACACATGATACTCAAGGTGAGGCTGCACCAGCGCAGAGTAGAGCAGAGCAATCCCCTCTCTTGACTGGCTGCAATGCAATGCAGTGCCTGATGCACCCCAGGACTTGGTTGACCTTCTTGGCTGCCAGGGCACACTATTGGCTCATGTTCAACTTGCCATTGACCAGAAGCCCCAGGTCCCTCTCTGCAGAGCCGCTCTCCAGCATCTTGTTCCCCATTCTGTATGTACATCCAGGGTTGCCGTGCCCCAGGTGCAAAATCCGGCACTTGCCCTTGTTAAACTTCACACAGTTGACTCTCATGTCTGTCCAGATCCCTCTGCAGGGCCTCTCTGCCCTTGAGAGTGTCAAAAGCTCTTCCCAGTTTTGTGTCATCAGCAAACTTAATTAGTATTCTTTCAAGTCAATACACAGCTCAATCATAAAGCGTTTGCTAAAGTATTAACTACTGGAAACTTACTTCTTCACCTCACTTCATCAATACCACTTTCTTCTTCTAAATTGAAAGCATTGTGAAATAATGGCTGGAGGTGACTTAGAAATTAAACTTATGTTTTTAGAAAAGGTACAGTACTGAAGAAGCTGTCAGGGTGAAGTGCAGCTGATATGAGAGGAATCCATTCCATGGAAATTCCCTAGTAACCTTAGATGTTGGCAATGCTAGGACAACCTGGTGTACTAACTCTAAGAGGAGTTGTCTGGAGGGTGGAGCAGTGTGAAGGCATCGTGGCCAGGCTGTGTGATAAATGGGAACTGGAGGTACCATGTTGCTGGCACTCTGCATATTTGCTACCCTGGGCCAACAGTCTGTCATACTTTTAACAAAATGCTGTCCTTCTGGTGAACTTTGCTCATTATAATATCATTATAATACCAAAACACACTGCCATCCCAAAAGTTACCCGTCTCTAAGGGGCGATCACCCCTCACTGGGCAAGTGCTTTGGATTTCTTCTGGTCTACGCTTTTAAAAGTAAAGTGAAGAAATTTTACACCAGTCATAATAAAGGTAGGTATGACTAGAGTCACTCAAGCTCCACCTGAAAGATAAAAAACAGTATAGAATGTATGAAGAGAAAGAGGTGTTAGGGAAGATACCATCGTGTACCACTCTGACTTCTGGGACCAGTCGACAGGCTAAGCCTCTCTTCCCCCACTGGGATACCTTTGGGTAAGATTGGAAACCTCTATAAAGTCACTTTAAAGCCCTAACATATTAGAGTTTCTTTGCTTCATATCAGAGTCACTTCATATTCCTTTAGCATACTTGTAGCTTAGCAGTGTACTCATATCTTTGGTATTTATGTGTGTCTTGTAACCAGCAATCTTATCACCGGTAATCCAAAGAACCTGTGTATCAGTTGCTTTAATAAATTGCACTATTGGTTAATCTAGCTGTGATCGTTCTCATTGAATGCCACCAGCCTGGGCATCTGCCAAATTAGTTACTAACAAAAAATACTCTGATGAGTAGTTGCTTCTACAACCCTTAGAAAATAAACCACTGATCAAGTCTGAGACTAAGACTGGACTTAGCCACACCTAGACTCCTCTCGGAGAAGGAGTTTAGAAAGCAAGGGGGTCCTGTCTGAACCTAGTGACTCAACGGTAGGGCCTCTCCCTAGCCACTCCTCAGACTCCTACCATTAACGCAACAAGCATATATGGTTACTACTCTAAGTATTGTAATATTCATTCAGGATTCCATTTCTCATAGTTCTAGACAGAGCAGAAAAAGCAGGAACAGTCTCACCACATCTGTAACTTAGAGCAGCAGCACCCAGAGAGCTATGTAAAGTTCCACTTTCATTTTATTGACTTTGATGAATAACAGCTAAGGCAACATAGGTGTAAATGCACCTATTTATTTTAAATGCTTTGGGATTCGTATAAATGTGTAGTTTGTGTTTACATCAACAGCAAACAGGGGGTATGTGAAAACAGTTATAGCTTTTCTTATTGCATTTCTCTGCTAGGACCAGGGATGAAGTCATCAGAAACTTGAAACAAATACTGTGTGTATACATGTACTATGTTAGTACTGTACAAACTGGTACCTATAACTCTGATAATTCTCAATGTGACTTTATATTTTGATAGCCTGCCTGCACATCAACATTTTGTTGATAGTAATAGTTGATCAATACCTGTTTCAGCTGCTGTGTTTTTGATATAACACCTGCGTTCTCTAAAAAGCCTTTTTCTGTGAAAACAAGATACCCAAAGTAAGCTGTTGCGTGAAATCATATTATATTATGCATTTACATAGATAAAGTTGCATTGCAAAAAAATATGACTTTGAGGCAGAATTCTGAGGCAGAACTAAAAAATATGTATGATCTTATTCTTTTTTATTATAATTTATTGTAATATTCCAAAGTATGCAATCTTCAGGCATTGAATTTATATTCTGTCTGTGGGGTTTTTTTCCCAATTTTGCAGAGTGGCAGTTCAAAGGTTCCCATAATAAACACTTTTTGTGGACTGGACTTTTTGTTTGTTAGATTCATACTTACTACATATGGTAGCCTTGCCAAGTACCAGAAATAATTGGCCTCAAACCTGAATGTGTGCTGGTAAATGCAAGAGTAGATTTTATTGTTCTTACTCTTTTTTGTCTTTTGCAAGGTAATGAACATATATGCCAACTATTGACATTGTTAGCTGTTTGATCTGAATCATACAAGTGATGATGCAAAAGTGTGAGTAGTTGATACACCAGATGGTTGTGCAGACATTCAGAAGGACCTTGAAAAGATGGAGAAATGGGCTGCCAGAATCTCCATGCATTTCAACAAGTGGAAATTCTGAGTCCTAGCCATAACACCAGGCACCAGTACAGGCTGGGTGCTGACTGGTTGGAGAGCAGCTTGGGAGAGACGTTTCGGATGATGCTGGCAGACACCAAGCAGAACCAGAATCAACAATGTGCCCTCATGGCTAAGAATGCCAACAGCCTGCTGGGCTGCATTAAAGAGAAGTGTTGCCAACAGGTCAAGGGAGGCAATCCCTCTTCTCTACCCAGCTCTGATGAGACAGATCCAGAGTGCTGGGTGCACTGCTGAGCTCCCCAGTACAATGCAGCAGTGGGCATACCGGAGTGAGTCTAGTGAAGGGCCATGAAGATGAATAAGGAACTGGAGTATATGCCTTAAGAGGAGAGACTGAGAGAACCGGGATTGTTCAGCATGGAGACGAAAAGGCTCAGGGGGGATCTTATCAATTTGTATAGATACCTGATTGGGGGTCAGGGGCGGAATTAAGAGAATAGAATATCTCAAGTTGGAAGCGACCCATAAGGATCATCAGGTCCCATATCCTGCTCCTCACAGGACTACCTAAAACTAAATCTTCTGACTAAGAGCATTCGCCACACACTCCTTGAACTCTGACAGGTTTGGTGGCATGACCACTTCCCTGGATAGCCTGTTCCAGTGACCACCCACCCTCTCAGTAAAGAATCTTTTCCTAATGTCCAATCTGAACTTCCCCTGATGCAGCCTCATTCCATTTCCCTGTGTCCTATGGCTGGTCACTAGAGAGGAGACATCAGCACCTCCCCCTCCACAGCCCCCCTTGAGGAAGTTGTAGACTGCCATGAGGTCACCCCTCAGCCTTCTCCAAGCTGAACAAGCCAAGTGACCTCAGCCACTCCTTGTAAGTCTTGCCCTTGAGACTTTTCGCCATCCTGGACGCTATCCTCCAGGCACACCCTAATAGTTTGACGTCCTTCTTATATTAAAGGCACCCAAAAGGGCACACAATATTTTAGGTGGGGCTGCACCAGTGCAGTGCAGGATGGGATAATCACCTCCCTCAAACAGCTAGCTACAGTGCGCTTGATGCATGCCAGGACACAGGTAGCCCTTCTGTCTGCCAGAGCACATTGTTGACTCACATTCAACTTGTCATCATCCCACACCCCAAGATCTCTTTCTGAAAGGCTGATCTCCAGCCTCTTGTTCCCCAATTTGTACATATAATGAGGACTGCCCTGTCCCAGGCAGAGAACCTGGCACTTGCTTTTGTTAATTTTCATACAGCTGGTGATTGCCCAGCTCTCTAGTTTATCCAGATCTCTCTGTAAGGCCTCTCTACCCTCGAGGGATTCCACAGATCCTCCTAGTTTAGTATCATTGACAAACTTACTTAATGTATATTTGATTGAATGTACATGCTTCAATGAAGTTAGAGTCTTCTCAGTGGTGCCCAGTGACAGGGCCAGAGGAAATTCCATTTAAATGTAAGAAAACACTTTTTACTGTGAGAGTGATCAAACACTAGCACAGGTTACCCAGAGAGGTTGTTGAGTTTCCATTGTTGGAGGCATTCAATATCTAATAGGAAATGCCTGTGAGCAACCTGCTATAGCTGATGACTCTGATTTGTGCACGGGGGTTGGACTAGACTATCTCCAGAGGTCCATTCCCACTTCAGTCATTTAAGGTCAGAGGTGAAATGAAGAGTTTCTAAGTGTGTAGGCAAGAAAATTATGGTTACAGCTGAAAATAAAGAAAGTTGCTCTTTGATATTAAGGAGGCTATTTTGGCCTTATGTAGTAAAGGACTTTGTTGTGAAGAAGGTCAGGGCTTGCAGTTAAAATGATGAATGGTCTTAATCAATTTAAGATATAAGTTTCTTTAGTTGGAGCTTTCAAGCTTTATGAATTTTCAGAGGTCAAAATATTTTTCTGAATGGACCTCTAGACATCATATAGACCACCCTCCTGTCTGTCAGCTTTGCATTGATTTAAGGATTATATGTGTAAAAAATACTTCTATATGCAATAAGAGTTCTCTGAGCAACTAAGAATACATTCAAAATTAACCATCAAGCCCTGCATTAGGTATTAAATAAACAATGAAAATGCCCAGAGGAAAGAATTGCAAAAAAATATATTTTGCTTTGTGAGGCAAAATAATCTTGAAAAATGTCTCCCTGTCTTAATATATGAGCTCACAAAAAATTGGCCTACATTCTGAAATTATATTTTTGGAATAATGTGGACAGAACTATTTCCTAATGTGGACCTTTCTACTGTCTAGGTTTATCATTCTTATTTAGTATGCAAACAGTCTTTATGATCTGTGGTAAGGATTGGGAAGCTGGTCTGTGCCAGAAACAGCAAGTGAATCCATACCTTGTCAGGTTTGCCAAGCTGGGTTTATAGCAAAAAAAACCCAGTAAAACCTGGGGATGGAGGAGGAGAATGAGGGAGGCAGATTCAGCATTGTATGGTGGAAAGTGGAGGAGAAAAGAACAGAAAGCACAAGAGACACAGCAAATGGAGTGGATTGAAATAAGTCAGAGATAGAAGAGGATCAATATTTTCAATGTGCTGCTGAAAGAGAGTTGAAAAGATCTATGTCTATTGGTAAGCACATGTTGAAGTGTTTTCCTGAGGAGAGATTGTCCTGTCACTAGTTAATAAAAATGCAGAATAATACCACTTATATTGTGAGAAGGTCACTATGATATTCACCATAAGATAAGAAAATCCATGCATGGCAGAATGCTGTATGATTAACAACACTTTTCGTAAAGGTGTCTGGAGACAGACAATTATGTATCTGCACAACTCTAGGCTGTAATAAGGGAGTAGCTGTATTCAAAGAACAAAGCTTGACATTTACCTTTCCTGAAAACTAAAAGATTGAAAGCAAATTGTTTTTCTTGAAAGCATGGAAACCCCTTCATGATTAGCTAGAGAAAGAAACTAAATATCATTAAAAGGTCATAAGAACTTGCATGGTCTGAGAACTAGGGGGAGCAAAAATGTGATAAAGAGCCTTGGAGAAAAATATTTTATGATTAAATGCATTAACAGATGAGACTGTGCTTGGAAAGCAGGCACTGATACAGATAAGCAAGCATAAATTACCTTTCATTTTATTTTGAAAAAATCTTTGTATAGAAAAGAAAAAAAAATCATGAATCTTCAAGTACTTTTAAAGTAATGTAAATAGTTCCTATGAATATAAAGTCAGCTTCATTTTGTTACAAAAAGTGACATTTCTCAAATAATAAATCAACACTTCATAAAACTTCCATCTCCATTCACTGCCTTAGTTGTTTCACAAATTACAAAAGATATTTATATTTTAAACTGTCTAATGATAATTTCATGGGGTTTCCACTACATAAGCCTTCTCTGTGTAAATGTAAGATCAACAACTTAATATTTTGATTGTAGATATAAAGTTGTTTTGACACTTTATTCTCTACAGTTTAGTTCAGGTTCATCTAAAAAAAAAGACTTCTTATTTTTTCAGAGATTCCCAGTCTCTTCTGGTTTATTGAAGAAATCTTCTTTCAGAGCCAGGGGAAATATCTTTCATTTTAGACTTAGGAGGCAGGAAAATTAACTCTAAGGACTGGCAGCTTCTGGAAATTAAAAACCTTTAAATTAAATACTGTTAACACAGAGAATAAGTTAAAAGTAACTTGATTTAGGTTGGTAGAGTTATTTTATTGAAAAAAAAATGTATTAAGTCAGAATTTATAAAACTGTTAGACCAAAAATGTATCAAAAGCCTACAGTATAACTTTTTAAACATATTGCCAATGGATTTCCCAAGAAAATATGAAACATGAAGAAACTAGTTTTATAAGTCTGTAGTGAGTTAGAAAGCAAGATTTCCCCATCACAAGAGTTTTTAAGGTTTTGAACTCGAGACCTTCTGAAATGTTTTCCTTTTGTTTTTCTTTAATGAAATGTCTCAACAGGTCTCCATAAATA